>NC_040879.1:57034327-57634888 GCF_003676215.2 Rhopalosiphum maidis
ATAGTTTTGGGTAGGGCACGGGGCACGATTATATTGCCACCAAACCATTTTTCAAGAATTGTAATTGATAGAAACCAAAAAACCATTGATTTGAATATATAATTATAATAAACCCTGTAATTTATGAACATGTTCCATATTTTTATCTAGATATTCCTCAAGAAGTATCGCTTAAAAGAAGTGATTTCAATAATAAATAGCAGTAATTCTCACCTACTTTTATCAGTGATGAGCTTTGTTACATAATTAATTTAAACATTTATTTACTAATTGAATTTTCTAAAATAGACTAAAATAAATATTAATTGTTACTTAATTTTAGTCATTAATCTGACAGTTTTATACAATTTTTGTTACAGATAGATCAGTTGTAGATGAATGGATCAAGACTGATGATAAACATTCTTTTCCTATGGCTAGAAGATTAGCGCGTGAAGAAGGATTGTTGTGTGGTAAATATAATATATATTATATTATATATATATATATAAAAAAAAAAACCATTAATATCAAACTGATACATTAATAGCATTTTATTTTATGTGATTTAGGTGGAAGCAGTGGTTCAGCTATGTATGTTGCTCTTCAGGTAGCTAAGACTATGAAGAAAGGGCAAAGACTAGTAGTAATATTGCCTGACGGTATACGAAATTATATGTCCAAGTTTGTTCAAGATGAATGGATGCGTGAAAAGGGACATACCCTTGTTGAAGATGAACAGAAATCATCTGAGAAAAATTAACAATAATATAAGGTACTTTCATTAACACATATTTGTATTATGTATTAAGAAAATTACACCAGAAAGGTTTGATTATATTTTAGAAATATTATAATAAAGTAATACACTTATAAAATGTAATACAGTATTTATAATTTTTTTTAATCATTATTCTTATTTATTATAATATTTTAATTATTAAAAAAAAAATAAATTATATTTGATTAATCATAACTTATGTTTTGTGATTTAAAATATCAAAATAAAAATATCTTATAAAATAAAATGTTTGTTGGTACTTAATATAATTTATTTCGATTACATGGGTGATATGATATTATTTTAGTTTATTTATGATTGAATAATTGCTAAAAAAAAAAACCAAGGTTGGTGATTATATAATATGTAATACCTTTAGTTTATTTAAAAAAATTGGCTTATCTAATAATTACCATGATAGTGTAGTTAAATTGTATATAATAACAGTAATAATATGGGTTTTTTCATAAAAAATAATTTGAGGAAAAAATCAAATTAAATTAAATCAAATATTGGTAATTTTTAAGCCTAAGAAAATATTAAATTAATAATTTCAATGTATATTATATTCAAACTTAGTTTTTAATTCTGACCACGTACAAAATATATCTTTGTTTAAATAAAATGTTTTAAAAAAATCAAGTTACCTATTTTATTTACCAGTTAATAGTTAAACATCAATACATAAAAACGTGCAATGTATGTCATACATATAAAACCAATCAAAAATATTTTAATTATTTTTAATTACATTTTTAATACAATTTTAAATGATAAAAAAAGAAGTTCTTTTTACATATCATAGATTTACTTACATATTAAAACTAAGGCAATATTTTTATCATACCAAACTATAATTTTTATGAAATCATAGACAATTATATTATTTAAATTGATTCATAGAAAAATATAATTATTATATTATGTTAAATTTTCCTGTGTGACTTAGTTAAGTTCAAAAATGATTCTGTAATATCACAAAACATTGTAATTTGTTGTAGAATAATTTGGAAAGTAACGTTCACTTATTATTTTTCGGATGTAAAGTGTTCCCTAAGCCACTCATTCAACCTAAAACTCTACTAGGCACTACAGCTTAGAATCAACTTTAGCGATGTTAAAAAAAAACAAGTACTGTAAATAACCTTTTAATTTTTAAATAAGTCAATATCAGTGAATGAAACCGTTGTAAGTCAATTACAAATATTTCGTATACAAATCATGTAATACAGTAATTTTATAAGCAAAATATAGTGACTCGATGACTAAATATGGAATTAAAAAAACTGCTTGACGTATGATGCTGAAATTTGGTTCGTAGGTGTTTTGTACTGTTGGGTAGGAGACTTAAGCTAAGAACCGGCTCGAATTAAGGGGGGGATTTTATAAAGGATAATTCGTAAGTTCATATATTATACGTATGATTTCGCTGCTAGAGAAATAAAGACATGTTGTTTTGGTTTAAAATTTAAAATAAATACAATGTAATACGAAACATAAAATTGATAGCAAACAATGTTTATATTATATATCGTTAATTATTGATGTATTTAACGATGTGCGCTCCCGCGCCCGCCGCTGCACTGCATTGCTGCACGCGTACGGCCGCGTTTTAATACGTGTTTAATCAGTGAATGACCTATCGCTTTTATACATATCTGTATAGTATATATTAATACACTAATACACTAATACACACACACACACACACACACACTTTATATAGCGGAATTGCCCAGTTTTGCCTGTGCGTAGTTTTAAATGTAAATGTAGTTATTTACAATTGCTGAATTATTCGGCGTTGCCCGTAAAAGAATTGTGATATTTTATTATATTACAATAGCAATGGAACAACGTTCAGTGGGCAACGGCTACCCGAACGGTTGAGTGATTGACACGTGATGTTAGTTAT
This sequence comes from Rhopalosiphum maidis, assembly GCF_003676215.2. Classification (NCBI taxonomy): domain Eukaryota; kingdom Metazoa; phylum Arthropoda; class Insecta; order Hemiptera; family Aphididae; genus Rhopalosiphum; species Rhopalosiphum maidis. The sequence goes on from NC_040879.1 coordinate 57,037,000, forward strand.
TGCCGTCGCACGTATCGCACGTAGCTGACATTTGGCAGGTAAAAGAGGTCACCTAAGAAAGGATTTTGCAAAGTTCGCGTTTTAAAGAGCGGTTCACACGGGGATTTGTTGGCTCATGAACGATTGTTGTTTGGTTTATAAAGGGTAGCCATTGGTTACCGAAAATAAAATAGTTATTATAATTGGATAAATTTTAGACCCACGTTTTATACTTGGTCAATACCGCCCATTTAACATCGCGCTCAACACGTAGGCTTAATAAATAGAACTGTCTTTATTCTATTTTATTAGTTTCAGCAACTTCCGGTTTCACACAGAAGAAAATAGTTAAAATATTTCACACTTAAAAAGGTTTTGCTTTCATACTGAGTTGCACGGGCAACGCCGAGTAATTCGGCTTATAATAAATATATACAATTGGTTTTGTTGATTTGTGACTTGTGTGTTAATTTTTGGCAACACCACGAGGATGAAAAAAATACGGTTATTAATTATTGTTTTGGCGAATTTATGTAAAATTGATATGTCGGAAATCAGAAAACCGAAAGTATTGTTTATCCACACGCGTGTTAAAGCTAAATGTTGGTATTAGACTACCATATATTTAACACGGATTCATTTTGCCGCTAGTATAATAACATATTTACATAATAATATTTATCTGGCATATATTCACAACGCGCGGACACAATGCCATCCGATTGTCATTCCGGGCAAAGATGATTATGCTTTACGACCACAGATATTCCTTTTCACCGTCAATTATTATATTTCGCATAATGATTTTTTTTTTTCTCTAATAATAATGCCGTTTTGTTATTCGCGTTATTGTCATAACTGTACCGCAATACAATGTGTACAAACACCTACGTATATACACGCGCATTATATATTATTATAATAATAATAATTCCGGGCCCCAGCGGTGGCGGGTGTACTAATACCATTTACGTCGTCGTTTTTACTCGGGTACAATGTATACATATTGTATTGTATACCCGCCGCAGCACGCGTTCCACTGCCGCCGCAGCCACCACCGTTTCACCACTCATACATTATTATATGACTTCTTCCCGTAATATTTGCACAGAAAACTTTTAATATAATTATTTTAATAATTCCGAACACCTGATGCTACGCCACATCGCTGAGTTGTTGTTTGTGCGCGCTGTGTGTTGTGAATAGACGTACCCACAGCTTTTGCAAACGATGACGACGAATGACGATTGAGTCGTAGAATACAATCCTATCGCGTGGTTAATGTTTTTTTTAACTACTCTCGACACGTATTGTATTCTATCAAATGCGCCGAACGCACATTATTAATATTATTTTTGTCGATGATACGATTTTTGTGTTCTTGTTTCTCGGTGGAAAATAAATTGACCACTCAGTTGTATGTCACGTAAATCATTAGGTATAGTATATATGGTCATAAAAAAAATAAAGACATTTTTGTGCATCGATTAACGACATAATTCATTTTCCTTACCTGTGTTTGGTTGGAACTAGGGTTAGGATTTCTATGCAGTAAAAAATTGTAAAATATGAATTTTATTTACCAAAATATGCAAAAACAGTTTTTTTAAAAATATTTGTTAATATTACACGCTATTATTAAATTATGTTTTTTTAAATTTTCAAATGTGAACGATCGGTGATTAAATCGAAGATTTATATTGACTGAAACTTGGCCTAACCGTTTATTATGTTACACATTTTTAGAAATGTTTTGAATCCCTTATTCTTCTTTAGTATTAAGTCCATTTTAGTTTAGATAGGTAGAAATATTACTACCTAGGTAGGTATATTTATGGTGATTTGACAAATAAACCAATAGTTATAGATGTTCATTAAATAAAATAATACCATTTAAAATTAACAAAATTCTCAACAATTTATATACATGCAATTATATGCACTATATTCAAAATATGCAAAAATATGCAAAAAAAAAAACTGTACTGTTTAATTAAGAATATAAGCCAAATTGTGGACATATCTGACAACTAATCAATTTGGACTTAGGAAAAAAACATGCAAATACATAGAAGTCCTAGCCCTAGTTATAACACTTATAACTATAAAAACTGTTATATTTTTATGAACAGGTCAACGGAGTGCTTATAACAGCATCAATGGTCAGGTGATTTTAATCTTAAAATTAAGAGAGTCAAAAAAGGGTAAAATCGAGTCTTATGATTTTTATGGTTAAAATGACGAATAAATATCTAAATTGAGTTCTACACGATTAAAAGCAAAACGTTATGCGTTTGATGTTTTGCGGCTAACAGAAATGTAAATGAAAAACGCTACCGATCGAAATCAATCATATATAATAATCGAGTTTGAGGATCGCGATGTTATGTGAAACACATGCAACGGCAAAGCTAATAAAACATTCGAGTACAAAAATGCATATTTGATATATTATGTATTGTACGACGAAGCGACGAGTCTATATTACTATGTATAATAAAGTTTCAATCGTTCGTTGAGTCAAAGGATCCATTCGTTCGACGTAAACTGTTTACGAAAAAATAAAATTCCGCGCGACTATAATGTAGTGCAATATTTATCGAATACGATAAAACTTTAAAATATACACAAGGACCGAATGCCGCCATCCCTCCACCGCGGCAACGCTCTCATCCGGGCCATAATTTATCTACACACACGCGATACGCACCCCTACACACGCTTAAAAGAACGTTGTGCATCTGTCCCGCGGGCGGTGCCACTCCGCCACCACTAATACAACACTAATAATACAATAACAACTTGTGAGGTGTCTTCGGTGTACAAGTACCTTGTAAGGCGCCTATACCCTAACTTAACCTGCACTCGTGTACACGTTCGCATGTACATAATAGATTACACAGTCACCTACTTAGTACTTTTACAATGTGTGTGTATATATATATACTGTCTAGGTGTTATTATTTTTGAGGTGTTGAACAAAACTCTCACATAATATTATCATCTTACTAAGCCACCGCCGCCGCCGCTGTCGTTATAAATATCGTTATTTTTCACGAACAAATTTGTTTATTATTAAAAGGGACGGCGACGCGAGGAAAAGCGTTAATAAAACGTCAACAAAACTACTAAACTACCGCGACGGCGACGGCATTTACCACGGCGAGTTTATTATTATTATTATTGTTATTATTATTATTACAATTTTACGTCGTCTTTCGGCTGGTCGGCCGGGTCGGGTATGGTATGTGTCGACGCGCGCCGCAAATATTATTATTACGACGACGACGACGACGACGTATTGTTATTGTTATTCGCAAACCGCCACCGCCACCGCCGCCGCGAAGGGTAGAAAATTGTATTATTATTATCGTAAAAACCAACTGTTGTTCGGCGGCGGAGGTGGCCAAGAGGTGTCGAGGGAGAGGAGAAAAAAGTACGCCACGACGAGCGACGCGTGTATTATAAAAAGATTATTAGGTACAATGTTGTTTACTCTCTACGTCTCTACGTGTATACCGAGTACCTACCTGCCTGCCACCGTCATCAGCTGGAGAATTTCCTCAACCCGTCGACACACCAGGCACAGTATACATATTATCGTCATTATTATTGTATTATTATCATAACCGCGCGATGATTATTATCATTCGTATACCCGTCGTCTCCGCGTTTTTTTATTAAATTAATATTTTTATTCACTATACAGAGTCGTTTTTAATTGTGTTCTATTTATTTTTCGCTGACGAATTTCGCGATCCATTTATATATTATTATTATTTAATTATCATATAGATCGCCGATTATATACACCGTTCGCACCGATTATCAACAAGCAGAATAGAGGTGTCGACTTCTTAACTCGGGAGTTGGTTTAAGATTAAATTGCTATTTATAGTCTGTGAGCCGGTGCTGCGTAGGGAGAGTTCTTAATAATCGTGTACGGTACCGGCGTTGTAAAATAAATTCACATTTTTATGATTTCCATTATAAAAATGCTTTCGGGGAAGCTGTCGAGAATTCTTTGACCGACAATGAAGATTAAAAGATAAGTGCAGTTTTTAATAACAAACGTGATCGTATAGTTTTTTAATTAATTTTCATTTTTGTTATTTCATATAAAAGCGATATTATTATTATGATTACACTCACTCGGAGTTTAAATAAAATATATAGTATAATAGGTTACAAGTGGCGTCATTTTAGTAGACTTGTTGGTTTATCTTAAAATAAGGACATTTTATTCTATTTTTTGACTGATTATGTGTTAGGACCTCAGGGTAATATTATTTAGCATACTACACCTATAATAGGTATTATAGTTAATATTATGTTAATATTCCTATGTTAATAGGAATTAAAAATACAGTAAAATATTTTTCAAATTTTGTTTCTTCACCTTTGGTAGCTACTACAGCTTCTATCAAAATATAATAAACAACAATTTTTTTTATAAAGAGTATTTCGAAACCTTTTATATTATTATTATTTAATTAATTATATTCGCAATCATCATAGACTACAATTTCGGTCTAGCCTGAGACAACAATAATTGTCCTAATACATGGTAGTGCACTTAATTTTTTTTTCATACCATTAAATAATTTATTTGTACTTTAAAACTATTATTTATAAATGTAAAAAAAATAATATAGTATTTATATACAATATTAGTATCAGAAGTGTAAAATATTTTATAAAAATGTGAAGCAATGAATTTTTTTAACAAAAATATTGATAATACCATGTATAAAGTGTTAATGTATAAAGTATTAAAGTGCATGGTCAATATATTATTACTACCTTAAACTATTATTTTATTTAAACATAAAAGTATATTATTATGCTATTGTAATGTAAGTATTTTACATAGTTGACCTTATGTAAATATTTAAGCGACGCATTGCTTGCTGTAAATGTTTTTTTATAAGATGCAGAACTTGTAGTTGGAACGGAAAGTGCTAAATGAAGCATTTTATTTAAATTTAAATTTAAAGATTAACTACTATTGGTAGGACTAGGAATTATGACAGGGGGCTAAAATCAAAGTTGGGGGCTTAGCCCCCTAATCCTCCCTAGTTATGCCTACGTGAATGAATTTTTAAAAGTAATTATTTTTGTGAAGATAGGCAGAGGGTTACTAAAATGTTATATAACAAAAATGTTTAATTGATAATTACCATGAGCCTATTGATATGTTATATAATAAGTAAATTTATATACGTATTTGCAATGTCCTCGGTAAAGTTTAGGTCTTTTTTGTAAGTGAAGATAAACATATGTGGATTACGGAAATAATTTTTTTTATAGAAATATTAATTTTTAATGCAATATATTTTAGGAGAATATTTTAACAAAGGATTTTTAAATATAATTTTTTTATTATTATTTATAAATACGTATCAACAGCCAGGTTATTAGTGTTTTTTTAAAATCAATTACAATCTATTACAATTTAAATACATAGATTAATGTATAGGTGTAATAGCTATATAAAATAACCCTGTGGTAAATAGCTTAAAAAAAATAGTACAATTTTTATGTGAACATTTTGTAAGTGATGATTTCTGGAATTGGTGCAAAAAATTCATAGAGATTTTATAAGGTAGGTATTATGTTCATTTCGAAATCCTACTAGTATTTGGTGAAAATATACGTGGCACACAAGTCACAGAAAGAGAAACGTACGTACAGAAAGATTGATTTTGTTTAGCCATTAGGCGATTGTGTCTATGTGTTAGGTTGGTGTACCCCATTCTCTAAGTTTATTATTTTTTACAGTCTACGTAGAAGCGATTTGTCGTATTCCCAAGGATGAGTGAATGATTTTATTTCTTTAAGTTTGTTGTTATCAAGTAGACTCCATTATTTCTGGCATAATTGATGTAAGTTTAGGTTTAAAATATTAATATTTTAGTTCAATATAAAATATGCAAATTAATAAGATAATTTACGATTAAATTAAAACATTTCAAAGATAAAATTTAACAATTAATCATTTTTGAAAATGTAGAATAATAAGGTCTTGCACATTTATCTACTTAAAATAAACCATGTACTTTCATATTCGTATATTATGTATGAATAAATTAATGCTTTTATCACAATCTTGAATTTAAAATATGTAGGTTATTTCTTTTTCATTCTATCGATTTAATTAAATTATAATCCTTAAAATTCATCATCTGAGTAATTAAAAATACTAAAAGTGGAATAGTAGACGTATATCCTTTATGAAAAATATTTTCTTTTTATTATTTTAGAATTCAAACAATATTTTATAAAAATATATCCATAATCTACAGATTGTAAAATATTGCTTTTAAGTATTTAATTGTTATAATAATATGTACAACTTAACATATATTAACATCTTACTGTACAAACCATACAACAGTAAGAATATAGAATCATAGTATAAATAGATAATATTTTAAAATAAATCAAAAATTTATCATTGCGTATAGTAAAATTCACAAAAATACAATATACGTAAAAGTTGTAAGTCTACACGAATAATGTTTTTATATATAAAAAATAATGGTGTTTGTATATTTTTTATATTTTTTAGTTTCAATATGAAATACTGATGTGGAATATTACCTATATTATATTTTTAAGCCTTAACTATAATAATTGAAGATTTTTTTAATTTTTTCACTACAAAATACTAATTGTAATATGTCATTTTCGTGATTTTGACGAGTTTTATAAAAATTAAAATCTTTAAATGCACATAAAAACAATTGCTCCTGTATATTTTTAATAGTTGTATACAGGTATAAGAAAAAGTAATGCAGGATTTTGTATTAAATTTTCGAGAATTTTGACCCATCGAATATTTTTTTACTGATATTTATAAAAAAAATACTAAAAATATTGAAAATTGTTTATGCCTATTATAAATAGCTATATAAAATTATACTGCATGTAGAGAAAACAATAATTTAAAAATTTGATGAAATAAAATAAAATAGATTTTATCAAAAACTTGGTTTTGCGTATAAATTTCAGTTTTTCCCGATTTTTTTGAGAAATATTGGTATTTATAATTTTGATCTTTCCTAAGTATAAAATAATTTCGATTTTATAATCAAAAACATTCTTAAAGCTCAAAATCGAAGTATTTTATCGGTTAATTATCATGTATACAGACACAAATAAAACAAAATATATGTATCTATAATAATAATAATAATTTATAATATGTAAATTTATAATTTATAAAATAATATGTATTATAAAATTAATACATTCATTGCTTCGCTCAGAAACTAATACAGATAAAAATGTTATGACATATTATTAATAAATGTTATTAGTTCTTTGATTTAATTTTAAAAAAAAATCATCTTATTCTATCTCTATACAATTTAGAGGGATATAGATCCTAGAGTATAATAAGCAAGTAATATACATTTATAAGTAAAAAAAAAAATGTGATATGAATTTCTTACCTTTTAATTCTAACGTATTTGTAAGTTATGATTTCTTCGTATGCTTATAGGAAAAAGGAAAAATTCATATATAATTATACATAATTCTGAGTTTTGACAAAAAAAGACTATAACACAGTTATTAAAAATTTAGAAGATTATAAAATCATGTATAAATCGACACTATCGAACGCTGAGGCCTATGGTCACTGGAAGAGAATTGGGTGGAACATTTTGTTTTCAATAGTATGGAATGAGTTTTAATTGAACGAATATTGAATACCTTGTGTTGTTTACTTAAGTGGTAGACTCCATAGTTCAATTATAATATGTAGGTATCTACTGTTTACCTTATGATTTTATTTGTTCCGTTATTGGCCTCATTTATCGGAAAGATGCCAATACAAAATATAAAAAGGTAGGTACATTGATTTTTGTACTTTATAACACACAAAGATAATCTAAATTATATTAATAGCTATAAATAAATACGAGTAGATAGGTAGGTTCTATGCATCTATACGACGTTATTGATCATCTGTTGTTCAATACTTGAGAATTGAGATTAAATTATGCAGGTAATAGTGATATTTATTACGTCTCTATATTTATTTTAGATTAAATTGAATTATCAATTATTGGGAAATTTTTTTTAAATAAGAAACATATCAGATCCAGATCCAGATGTAGTATAAAATTAAAAGATATATCTGTATATTGGTTTAAAATGTTACGGCTACGGTGGTTTCAAGTTGAACTCGGTCCGCGGCGAGCCGATCAGGTTGTATGGATATTGGTGGTACAGAATAACACAACACGCGATGTATGTACGAAATTTTGTTGACGCGGTTTATTGTTCGTACACAGATGAATACCGAATACCGATATGTATGGTAGGAACGCAAATCAAAATAAATATTATAGGTATTACTATGATTAATTATTTAAATTATTTTATTCATTGGTGATCACTGGTTAATCAATAACTATTAACTCTAATATTAACCATTACTATTATTAGTCATTATGTACTTAGTAAGTAACTATTGTAATAATTGCCGTTTATCGACATCGTACATTAGGTAGGGCGCGGCTAATATGCCGAGTGTGAGGTACGGCGAACGTGACCTAAGCAACAGACTAAAAATCACTATTTCCTTTTTGTTATAAAATTAAATTAATATTCACAATTTAAAACCATTTATTATGTATACTTTTGACCTACCTACTAAATTATAATTGTTCAGTTGTCTATATTTAATTAAATATAAGTGATGTAATAGTATAGTAGAAGGATTTAGTTTCAATTTCAATTTTAATCGAATTATAGTATAAAATGTTGTAGACAAGAAAGAACAATCAATATCCATTTAACAATCTTAAAGTTGTAGGTCTAAAAACAATGCAATAAGTTCCTTATTGTTATTTATAGTTTTGTGTTGGAAAATATCAAATAATAGGTTCGCACAAATACACAATGTATAATAATTATGAAAATTCATAAACATGTTAAAATTAATATTATGTTTTAATTTATAAGTTCTAACTTATAAGTAAGTACCTATTAAATTAATTATATTTAAGAGGATGTTTGCACACCATTTGTTTTTCTCTCTCTAAGTCACACGCAACATAGCAAATTTGCGTTCCGTGGATCCAACTTATGTTGTTAGCTTTAGTATACGAGTGAATTAATTTATAATTAGACTTAAAGTTAAGATTATTAAATGTGTTCTAACGTTAGATTTTTTACGATATTTCAATTTGAATGCAGAAAAGAGCAATTTTAAATTACATAAATTTCCATAAAAATTGATTTATCGCAAAAAACCTAACTTAATACAAAGAAAATATTCTTAACTTAAAGTTTAATATTAAGTAAATTCACTTCAATATTAAAGCTAATAACACAAGGTTGAAATGTAAATTTGTTGTGTTGCATGTTAGTGTGAAGGAGAAAGCAAATAGTAGGCTGACAGTTGACACTCTGACATTCTCCTAAGAGGCTAAAAACGAATATTGATTGACGTATTATTCTGCAGATTAATATAATTTCGAAAAAAATTTCAATATATATCATTATTTGTTTCATGTTATTGTATTTATTACATGCATGCGGCCCGCGGACAAACTATATCCGATCTACGGACAAGTAAGAAAAAAACGATAATTTTCTTATATTTGTACATTTTTAGTTTTTATCAACCGCAGTAGATTATACACATATATATTATATATATATAGGCGGTGAAGCGTGATATAATAAAATAAAATATTATCTTTTAGCCCGTATTATTATTTTTATTATATTTTGTATACACTGTCAAAACTGATATGGCACGTAAATCGAGCGATCACCAGAGAGTCAGTTATCGTTGATGTCACGTTGCCTAATCATGAATGTCCGTGCCGTTTTGTTACGTAGATATTTTGTTTGAATGCTTAATCTAATTTTTTCTATAACGTGTGATTTTTTTATAAAAGTTCTACATTTTTATTTGAACAAAAATGCTAAAAGATGAAAAGTTTAAACTAAAAATAGACATTTTTGAAAATAAAACAATGTATTATTTTCCGTATAGATTATTTAAAAAAATATCAAGAAAAAGAATTGAGTTTTTTTATTTATGAACAATAAAGTATTATGCGTTTATGAGTTTATGCGGTAAATTTGTTTTCTATTTATCGAAAAAAAAAAATAATAATATGATTTCTGGATATTTATCTATAGGTATTTTACCTAGTACATAATATAATAAGTTTAATTATAAAAATAGCAAAAATTCACATGAATTATTATTTATAGCCTTATAGATATCAATCAAATTAATTTTAATTACGAGAAATGATTGTGTTTGAATAATTTGCACCGATTAAAGTTCAGACCCATCTGTTTTTGTAACTATCTTTGTATAATATTAAATTGTAATTTTGATAACAATTAACAATGATTATATGTACCTATGTTAAACCTATGGTTTGTAACACTATTATATGATATGAAATACTATACGTGCTTAGATTATGCGTGGGCATACATTACTTTAATTGATTTTTGATAACACTTTATAACACCACTATTTGGCAGCGAATCATTGAGTTTTTTGTTAACAACCACCGCCTAAGCCAGGTTCACAGCTACGACATTTATCGTGTTGTGTTCAAACTTTCAAAGGCATGAGGTTGGTCGTTCAACACTGGAATTCCGAATTTCCCTATAGATTATGATTAGTGAATGATATCGTAATTATTACGATGGAAAATCATGATACAAAAAAAAAAAAAAAACGCACACTATACGATCGACGACGTAATAATTGTAAGCCCGCTAGCCCGGCTTAACTTGAATGGTCAATAAGGTATAGTTGTGCAAAATAAAGTAGGTATATGAATCATTTTGAAATTCAAATTCATATTTGGCAATGCTGGCAGTGGCATAGTATGAAACTTGGTGGCCTAGAGCCTATGTTTCTTTAATAAAGAAATTAAATTATAATAAAACTGTTGGTTAGGTATTAAATAGCGATTCTAAGAGCTAATAATATATTATTTATGTATAAAAACTATGAAATTGTTACATGATGTTTAAAAATTTACTTTTTTAGTTTTGGTTTGAGAGAACTTGTCAACGACGGCTCACGCTCAAAATGTTATTTGCATAAACGGCACACTTCGTATATATGCGTACCAACGATGGGTTAAAATTTTACTTATTTCGTTAGATGCCCACGTTTATTTCCGTGGGAACCAACCTACATAAATATATGGACATGTCTGTTTCAAAACAGAAAAAAACATAATGTTAAGTTAAAATGAGATATTATTAAACTATATTTTTAATTTAATGTTTAGTATGTACTGCTATTTATTATTTTATTTTAACTATTATAGACAGGAAAAATGAATCTATTTACAATATCAGTTGTTTTCGCATGTTTAGGTTTCATTAATGTTGTACTACTTATAATTGAACTTGAAATATTTTCAGGAGTATCACTATAAAAAAAGGTATATTTGCAGGAGAGCAATTTTTCTTTTTCAATGCTCTGTATTTTTATTGTTTTTAATTTATTTTTTGAATATTTACTTAAATGTACACGTTTAGATATTATTAATAAAAAAATCACGATATTTTCATCAATAGAACTGAAGCTAACATAGTCGTTGTCAGTAATCTTTTAATCTTTGCAATTACCAAGTAAAACAATGGTGTGAAAATCGAGTAAATCATTAGTTAGATGCATAAAAATCTATGTAAATACAGTTTTTTATATTTGTTATTTATATTGCTAATATTACTGCAATACTAAAAATTCAAACTAAAAATACATCCAAGGTGATTTTGCATAACAAATCTACCCGGTTAGGATTAAAAAAATATATATGTATATACATACCTACACTCGACTCAGATAAAAAAAACTCGGAAAAATAAATGTATAACTAAAAAAACGGCATTTGCATACATTTTCGTGTAAAACTTAAATACTAATGATTTCCGGATTTTTTCGCATTATAATTTTTAAAATTTTAAAATTATTTTCAATTTTCAAAATAAAGTCATAAAAGTTGAATTTTTGGTGTTATTTTCTCAAAAATATGAAAATATTATATTTGCATACACTTTCATGTATAATTTGAAATTTAATGATTTTCACACTTTTTTTTGTATTATTGTTTATAGAACGTTCAAATATATAGTTTTCCTAAAAAAATCCAAATAATTTGAGAGATTCTAAACTAGATTTGTTTTAAGATCAAGATTCAAAAACATGAGTAATCAATATATTTATATAATTCAATAATTGGTAATAAAATGTTATCGTAATTTGTTATTTTAACTATAATAATTTGTTACCTAACCTAACCTCCAGTGTCGGCCACAGGGTTAGAAAGTATTGTAGCATTGAAAAATAAACTGTATTTGATGCGTTTGTTGGTGTTTCTAATAAGTAAACTAAAGATACCTACACGTTTAGATGGATAAGACCATAATTTTTTAATTATATATTTAATATTCACTATATTTATTATTTAACCAAGTAAAGTCAAGTAAATTAATTAATTGTTTGAATTAATTTTTATGAAATCTAGCTGTTAATAAACAGAATTATATTTTACATATTAATAGCTTTATACAATATCATATAATTTTTCAAATGTACAGCTATTTTGATATTTTATGACTTATTAATTATTTAGAACTAGATATCAATAAAACACGAATCAAGCAAATTTAGTTATTTTATTTTTGTGTTAAACGTAAGTACATATATACTTTTAAAAATATACTACCTATTAATAATTTTTTGAATTACATGATTATTATTAGATATTGCAGCGTTTCATTTTGATTATACATTAATTTTTTTTGTTATTAGAATAATAAAATGATAGAATTTGTTTAAGTTGCTGGTTAATAAATATTATCTACATTTCTATTAACTATCAGTGTAATAATATTTCGTTACTTATTTTCATCTTTTCAGATTTTTTATTAGTAATTTAAAATATCTCCATACAAAATAAGAGTTAATTTAGGAGACTGAAAAAAATGTACAGAATATAATGGGTATGAGACGCTTTAATGTGTAAAATAAATTAGAGTAGACTCAAGTACTCAGCAGCACTTAAGAAAATTCAACCACGATTTTTTTGCTTATTAATTAATCCTGACAGAAAGTTGATGTACTTTACTTTAGCAAATTATTTTATCTAAATAAATTAGAAAATATAATTAACTTGTTGATTTAAATGGTTGGTGATAAATGAACATTAAATTATTAAAATATCTCCTTTGTCAATAAATAACTACAGATGTGTACAGTTGATGTAATTTTAAACAAGGTGTTCTACGTGAAGTTACTAATTTAAAGTAGTGAGATAATGTATAAATTCCATTATCACAAGTTTTTAAATAAGTACATTTTGGTGACTCACTGTATTTAAGTTGTTATTACTTATTTTAATTATTTAATTTATAGGTTTATCCATGTAAATAATATTTTTTTTCAACTATTTGATTTAAGAATTTAAAACGAAATGTATTATAAACTTATAAGTATATTAATAAATATTTAACTGATAAAATTTTTTAATTTAATATATGACGTTGTTGATCGTATATTTGAAATTTTTCTAGAAAGTCTTTAATATTATATTCAACGTTTAAATTATATAGTATAATTATTATACTAAAATATAATATTATCTGCATTGTACTTTTAACAATTTTAGTTCGGCGAATATAAAAGTTTTGTTAATTTATACCAATATATACATTACTAAATGATTAAATCAATTTTAAATTTTTCAATTATTTTTTAAATTAAAAAAATTAAATATTTTGATTTTAGTATCATAACTTTAATAGTGCTCTATCATTTAGCTGCATCTAACATTTCTGGATATAACCTAGAATTAATCCAAGTTTATAATTATTATTAATAAGATTTTAGCGGAGCAATGAATATATTTGTTTTATTATAATTATGTGTGTTTTTGTTGCGTCTGATGTCACCTTTAGAATTAGTGAAAATAAAAATGCACTGATTTTCGAATTGAGGATGTTTTATAAGTATATAGTTGCATGGTATTTTGAGGTTAAAACAAGGGAAAATAAATTAAAGTAAAAAGGGAATATTTAGGCAATAATGGTTTTGGTTAAAATTGATTTTGTTATTTCGTTATAATTCAAAAATGAACAGCTGTAGAGATTTGAATTTATCACCAAATATTTATATATTATACATAAATATTGACATTTTCAAGACATAATACAGTTTTCAAAATTTTCTTGGATCTTTTTGTAATATTTAAAAACATTTGAAACTTTTGACTAAAATTGTTTTTGCTTTATTTAGATATTATTGTTTTTACTAAAAAAGTTTCTTCAAGTTCTTATTACAGAAACCTAAAACTACAGCCACAATTGTTTGTTATAAATACTTATTTTTAATTTTTTTTCAAAATTGATCACTGATCAGAATCATAAGAATTTGCAAATTATTTTTTATTATATTTTTAACTATTAGACATTAGGTTTTAAAACATTTTTAAAAAGTTACTTATTGAATATTCGGCTGTAACAAGATTGTGTTCGTTTTACCTTTTTACATGAAAAAAACGCAACACGATAACGTTTCATGAAGTATAGATGTTATTCTTTTAAGAGTTTTCTAATACACTATTTACTTGTAAAAATATTAATGTTTGGCAAAATAAACATTTGTGTATTCCTAGTATGTATGAAATAAAGACATACAATTTTCAAAACCGATATTCTATAAGTTATAATATGATAACTGGGCATATGATATTATAAAGTACGTTTAAGTATGTGTATACTATATATAATATAAGTATGCATACATATATTATTTTGAGTGTACTAATTTCATAATATAAAATAATTTTAATAAATCCAAAAACTTACTTTTGTTGTCAGTCTTAACTTTCTAAGCCTGTAAAATTGGAAAGAAAATTATTAAAAAGATCAATGCCTGTATTTCATGTGGCGCAATTGTGTTGCAGCGTGATATTCAAACGTATTTAATAATTTTAATTAAACATATTAATTGTAGAAATTTTAAAAGATTCCATTATTATTTATTTTATAATTTTTTGTACACATTTTGATATATTCAGACTTAGACTTTATTAAAAAGTTTTAAGATTACAAAATTCCTTAAATAGGTACCTAAGTTTTTTTATAGCAATTTAAAAACATTAATAATTTTGATAAAATTCATCAAAATTATGACAATTTGTAAATTATACTTGGTAGTTAAGAACAATAATATTTTTAATTTTTATAATTTAGATCTGACAATTTAATGCAAGGTTTCTCATAGAAATAAAAAAATTTCAAAATTACAAATGTACAATTTTTTTTTATGAATTGCATGTTAAAATGTAGACAAAATGTTATTAAAATGTTATTTTAATTTTATTTTGCTTTTATTTCTAAATAATTATTAATATTATAGTCTCGAAACTTTTCGAAATTATATTGATTTACTTTACATATAAGTATAATGCAATTTTAAAATATTGATATTAGTCTTAAGCTATTTATACAACGAATCTGTTCAACCTAACCTAACCGGTTTGCAGTAGGCAGTAGCTGTGTTGGTATTGACTTATAAGTTAATAACAGCCAGGGACGGCCTGACCCACCGGGAGTTTCCCGCTGGCCTGATTTATTGGGATTTGTCATTGACCTGACGGCTATATCAAATTATTTTTTTTGAATAATTAGGTAGTTTTTAATTTCTTTATATTAAAAAAAAATATATTATTAATATTTGTAAACTACTATATTACAGTATAAAAATCCCGATTCGAACACCCGTAGCCCGTAAAGTAAATTATAATATAATAAGTTATTAGGCTACCTATTACTAAAAGATAATAACTAGAATTGCTCATTTTATATGGGTATTTTGGGATGCATAAAAGCATTATTATTATTGTGTAAGTTTTGTCGGAGAATTAATACGTTTTACAAATAATTGGGCATTTTCAAAAATGTCGATTGCAGATGATGATGAAATAATGAATTGGGAGATTGATATAGGAGGATGATTTGGAAGTTGACTGAGAAAATAAGTCAAGTTATGTGCAATAATTGTAAAAACTGTACACTGTGTTGTTACAAATTATTGATAAAATACAATTTATACAATAACGCTTATCAAGTATTAACAGTTGCTTATAAGTAAAGTTAGGATGTTGATGACCTAAAAAACACACAAAAATGCCCTAAAAGCTTCAAAAATTACCTTAAAAATGGTCTAAAAAACTAATTAAGTAAGTGAAAAAAATGCATTTATAAATAATAATTTTTATTGGAGATATGGACGTGATAATGAGTGTAATAGTAATTTAAAATATGAATTATAAATTATAATATTAATAAAATAATAAACAACAGTATACATTTACATTTTAAGCATTATATGAAATTATAAAAATAAATTAAATGTAAAATATAAATTAAATTACATTTTAAATAAATTAAATTTGTTTCCAAACTTGAGTTTAACACTTGCTTTAAAATATAAAATTGCTCCACATTGTATGAAAACTACAAAAAAATGACCTAAAAGATGAAAAAATGACGTTAAAAAAATGCATTTATAGCTAAAAATGCAATAAAATTAGAATATTCTGCATCAAGAGAGCATGAATCAAATTTTTAGCTAGAATAGCATTGTATAGAATTAAAGGAAAAAAATGCAAAAGTCACGAATATCCTAACTACTTATAAGTATTTATTGTGTCTTCCTGTTACCCAAGTTGCCTTTGATCCATCATTTTCTACATTATAGTATATAAAAAAAAAAGGTTAAGAAATAAATTTTGTAATGCAAATGCTGAAAAATAAATTTTGATAAATATTGATAATGATCAAATAATTGATTTATTGTCATAAAAAAGTAGCTTCTTTCAACATGTCTTTAAAATGTCATAATACTTATTATTTATATTTAAAATATAAAATTAATTAT
Source organism: Rhopalosiphum maidis (assembly GCF_003676215.2). Lineage (NCBI taxonomy): Eukaryota > Metazoa > Arthropoda > Insecta > Hemiptera > Aphididae > Rhopalosiphum > Rhopalosiphum maidis. The sequence goes on from NC_040879.1 coordinate 57,053,927, forward strand.
AAAAGCTTAATTTATTCTTTTTAGTTTGTTTATTAGCGTTTATAAAATATAATTTGTAATAAAAAATTCAAACTTATAGTGGTTAATTGAACTTTTTGTCCAATCGTTTAAAAAGAATATATAGTCATAGAGATAGGTGTAACTAGGGCTTCAGGCTTCGAATTGAATTGAGATGAACAGTCTTACTAAAATATTGATACTGATTGAATGTCTACTTTTTTTTTATATCCTCTTTCATATAATAATAACTAAAATATTAGATAAATATATAATTATAAAATAAATTGGGTGGTATTGATGGGGAGGGGGTAGAACATAAGCTTAGCCATCCCCCCACTAAAGTAACACCTATCAGGTAAACATAGATATGTGGCCTGGGTAATAAATTTTCCTAGCCTGAATTTATCTCCCAGGCCGTCCCTGATAACAGCTAGTAATATTATATGAAAAATATTATGATATATAATATTTCACAAACGTGATTTGTTTTTTTTTAAATTAGTTCCACCCACCGTATTACTAATAGAATAATAAATTATGAATAGTAATATGAATGTATAATAAAATATTCTAAGAAATATAAATTGACAGACGATCTCCGTTCAAAATCGTTTGCAATGATTTATGATTATAAATTGTAATATTGAACTTAAATTTAACGCTTCTATTACAGTAACCTACTCAATGACAAGGTACACTCGATGCCTATAAATATATAACAGAATGAGTTTGTGATATTTTTATTTCCATGTCATTTAATAAACTTTGCAGCGTAGTTAAATGTTATTGCTTAAAAAATATACATTATGCTTGCTGAGATGAAGCAAATTTAATTATAACTTGTAAGACAAAATATGCCTTTATAATTTAGTTGTAAATTAATAATTATATAGTATTATTAATACTAAAATAATTATTATATTATGCAGTACATAATACATATGCTTTTCTGTAAGAATGTTATTATGTTAACTGTGGTTAAATATTTTTGGAAATTCATTACAAAAATGTGTATTTTGAAAACATTGTCCCTATGGGGTTCTATGATCAATTTTTTCTCGTTGTTTGTGAAATTATAATGCTCATAAAAACCTTGTATTAAATTTATTTTTTTGTAACTGTTGAATAATTAGAATTTAATGTGATTTACATTTGCCTATATTTTATAAAATATTGTTTCCAAAATTAGGAATGGAAGTGTACGAAGTTAAAATTGCAGCATTACTATCAAATAACAATAAAATAGTAATGGTATCAACGAGGTTTATATTATTCCCGACTAACACTATATAATACCTATTTATTGTTACCTATATTGAATGGTTAAATCCGTGAATGTAATTCATTATTTACGTACGTTTAAGTTGACGATGTGAGTTGCATGTTTTGGATATCTGGCCCAGCTGAAAGTTATTAAAGTTAGAAACTAATTTTACTGTCCACTTATTAATATCATAGATAAGTTTTAAGTTGGACTTTTATTAATACCGCCTCTAAAAGGAATAAACGTTTTATTATGTAGAGTAGGATTATTTTCGGCTCGAAGGCCGAAGGGGAATCGTCTGGAATAAAATATGTGACGGGCGTGTGCTTATATGTATAGAGTCAAGCGCATACGTTATAATATATAATATATTATACAACGTTATCACTGGATATGTATATACTACGCGTCGTATCGCTCACGCGCGTTGTCGGTGCGGTGCGTTCGTCGCCGTGCCGATAACCCTCCGCGCGCGCGGCAGAATATCGCGATACCGTTTATATAATATTATATCACATTATTATTATTATTATTATTATTATTATATATATACGGAACTAGCACGACAATCGTCGGTCCGCGGCATTATATTATTATATATATATTATAATATATACTTAAAGACGTACATAAAGAGTAAGTAAGTGAGTATACACACACACACACACACACACACACACACACACACACATGTATATATATATATGCGGGTCATAACCGCGGTGGTGACGGTAATTAATTTAGACAACAATCGTGGAGCGCGCGTGCCACGGCAACACTTAACCGCGTTTCCCAATAAGCTCCCCCGCGCGACGCTATTATAACGGCGGCGCGGTTGTGTGGGTGTGTGTTTGTCGCGGTGATGGGGGGCGGAGGATTGCTGAGAAGACGGACGGGGGCGGCCGCGAATCGGCTCTACCTTAACCCGCCGGAGAATCGTCACCACCGCCGCCGCCGCTGACTGAGAAGAACGATAACGAATATTATACATCGTAAAGTAATTAATTCAACGCCGTCGTCGGCCAATTACGCACGGCCAGCCTTATAACCTGTGCGACGACAAAAAGGCTCTCGTTCTCGCGACGAAACAACGGCGTGGGCGTGGGAAGGTGGTTTTCGTCGCCCCCACACCCCCTCACCACCCACCGCAGCCGTCAACACGACCTGTCCGTCGGGCCGCACCGCGCTATCATCGGAACGTGTCTGTCGTGTTGTATGTTTGTGTGTGCTCGTCGTTACCGCCACGCCGCGGTTCCCGTTGTAATCTCCGTCGGTTCTCCGCCTAAGTACGCATAATCACGCGGAATAATTTCCCGTAATTATAATTTTCTCGAAAAACGCTCGTCTCGCCTCGTCACGCGGACGGAAACTGCAGAGTGACCCAGCTATAGCCCTCCCCCCACTTTTCCACTCATATATATATATACATAGTACCTATGTGTGTGTGTGTGTGTTTATTATGTATATAAGTTCAGCGTGTTCACCCAATCTATGTATTGTTTGTACTGCTTGTTGTGTTTTATGCGTGCGCCGTGCATATAGATAACGTTAGGAAACAAACTACGTGATTGTACAATAAATTTGTTTCACTTTTCCGGTACAGACGCAAACGGCGGCCATCATACTAGTTCACGCGTAAGACCTTTACAGAAACGTATTGTTCGGAGTCCAGAACATTATTATAATATTATGAGCATGTATAAATATATTTACCGCTTTATTAGAATTTAGAATTGTCTAGTCGCGATGCTACATTAAATGATTTCGATGTGTCTTTTTAAGATGTGCGATTTAAGATCGACTTTTTCGTGTCATCGGCGCGCTTTCGCGTACCCACTACCAACGACATATAGGTACATAGAAAGCTCTAAAACTACTGAAACTTACTACTATATTACTATTGAATTTTACAATAATATATAGATTTTACAGATTTTACCTACTTGATGTAGGCGTATACCTACGACAAAACGACTAATATTTTTTCCTATTTGTAAAGCATTGTCCCAAATGTTCAAATTTAAATTTTGAATTTTATAATATAATCACATTGAAAACGAATCCGATGCCATCGTGTTAAGTATACCGTAGTAGAACCTAATGTAGCTTGTAAGGAAGTACAGTAGTGTACTTTATAGGCGATTGATTATGAATGATATCTGATTGCTGTAAGAAGAATATTATGTATGTGAACTGAGCAGTAAACACCAAATACATACTCGTATATATACATATTTACACATCGGCGTATCACACACCTTTGCCCAAAACTAGTTTTGAAATCAATAACGTATTTCGATATTTTTATGCACTGTAAAGCAAAATATTCCTGACTTATAAACCATAATCTGTATACGTCAATAACACAGGCATATCCGGCGTATAGTTATAATTTGCTCTCCCGGGCTCCGTTAATGTCAGTGCTGTATAATATAATGTCAGTTGGTCGAGTGGTGCAAACCTTTAAATTATTGTAGCTTTTATTAAATTTCATGAATTTATAAGCATTTAGCTAACAATAACAACAACAACAACAATAATAATAATAATAATAATAAATAAAGAAAAATTATTTCGTCTACCCCGCGACTGTGAAAAGAAACGAATAACGTCTCGACGCGCGCACTTAAACCTCGTCGAGGGCTTCCGGCAAACATTCGCTCGCGCGCGCGTGTGCGTGAACTCAAAAGTATTATAATATCAGTATATATCGCGTCATAATAATATTCGCATTATTATCAAGTCGCGCGCGCCGTACCGTTTTTCCGTGGTCACCGAGCGTTTATTATGTCGTATACTTATATATTTCTCACCGTTTCCGCGCGCGCCACGTCGTTTGTGCATCGCGCGCGCAACTCTATACTATTATACAGTGACAGTCGCAGTCGCTATTCCGGTGTAAAATAGTTTTGTAAACGGCGGTGCTTATACAACACAAAAGACGACAACTTTTGTACGACGGCGTCTATAGTGCGCGCGCTATAGACGACGACGTACGTAAAGTTTTCGCCATTGACGACGACGACGACGACGACGACGACGACGACTACCACTACTTCTACCACTACCAACTATACACCATTACTCCTCCGACGGTCCTCTACGCATCCCCGCCACCACGCGCCGCCGGTGTATCGCCGCATAGTTTCGCGAGAGCGTTACGCTATGTACGGCGGCGGTGGTCCAACTTTTCGCGCTGCCTTTGTCCACCGTGTGTATATTATACACACCACGCGCGAGCGCGTGTGTGCGTCTGAGTACAACAATAAGCGTAGGCGGCGTTTGGAAATATTACTCTCCGTCATATTATTATATAGTAACGCAGGAAAGCGATCGGCGCGGCGCGGCGCGGGGCGGTGGTCAACATCCGCAGGTCGCGTCGTGCGGTGTCGTTTTCGGGGGAATTTAAGCAGTAAGCACACGCGTTCCTGCAGAGGAGGGGTTCGGACGGGCCGAGTTTGTGGAACGGAGAGGATCGAAACGGGGAGGGGAGGTCTACCCTCACCTCTTGCGTACGTTACATATTTACGTCACGAAATAACTATTATCTATATTATGATTTTTATCAGTTATAATAGTTATATATTGTAATTTAAACGATTATCTGCTAATCGGCTGCTGCTCATATTTGTGATTATGTCACGCGCGATCGTTGTTTTTTTTTTTTATCAATTTTATTATTTAAATTGGCAGTTAAGAAGCACAATAAGTGAGCATATATTATATTGTATACAGAAGAACTGGATTGACACTTTTATATGTATACAATGTGTTCCGGGAGGGGAGGTGACTGGCCGACGTCATATGAAAGTATACCTAAAATGACGAAGAAATGCCATTTAAAGAGAGGGTCTAACATTTTTATTTTTTAAGTTATGGGCTAATCAACTTTTTTAAAATAAAACCAAACCTACCACACATTTTTTTATGTTTTTCCAAAACTTTTCAACATTTTAACATAATTCTTTTTTTAATTTAAAGCTATTTAATTATTCTATCAACCAACACACGAAATTTATTTTTAAAAATTCTAACTTATTAAAAATATGTTTACTTTTTCAAGTTAATAATAATAATTTGCATAATTCTAGTTTAATTGCGTATGTTGGTTGACAGAATAATTAAATAGCTTTAAATTTAAAAAAGAATTATGTTAAAATGTTGAAAAGTTTTGGAAAAACATAAAAAAATGTGTGGTAGGTTTGGTTTTATTTTAAAAAAGTTGATTAGCCCAAAACTTAAAAAATAAAAATGTTAGACCCCTCTTTAAAGGGCATTTCTTCATCATTTTAGGTATACTTTCATATGACGTCGGCCAGTCACCCCTCCTCCCGGAACACATTGTATATACGTACACCGTAATATACATTATATTGATAGTGTAATTATTGTTTGCTCTGCTGCTCTTAAAAGATGAATCTTGAACATTGTTATTTAGTCTTTGATTCATTTACGATAAAGTTTTAAATTATTCATACGGTCAACATTCCCCCTTTGTTTGTCATTTAAAAATAACTTTCAATTATAAAATAAAAGTATGTTTTAGGCATATATTATTTTTAATACATATTTTATAAACTTATAATATTGTAAACGCTAATATACTCAGAAACGAATATTAAAGAAACAAAACATTATTACTATTAATCTTAAATTTTTTCTATTTGCCTAGCTAGATCATTGAATATATTCTGTGATATGGCTAACCTTATGTAAGTTTAATTCTCTTCCTACACACAAAAAATAAAAAAACAAATAATATCTTATTTTGTTGTATATCATCGCTACGACTATTTCTATAAAAATTGGAATAACCAATAATGCAATAATAGTTACATCATATACATCCAAAATAAATAATAAATAGTAAATATGCATAAAACATTTTATTTGGCAACAATTTGGTTTAAAATCCAAGGTTTGTAGTCCTCCTTTCCATGTAATGCTTATGGACATATACTGCCAAGTGCCATATCGGTGAGTCTCTGTGGTTATTATTATAATATGATGTTTACTGTTTTATTTATAATACCATGATAGGTATACGAACAGTCGAAAACGGCTGGCGTAATTATTATATTATATACGTTGTTGTATTCCGGTATCGTATTATAATAATTATTTGTGGTTGCCAAAACGTCACTGTCGCTACCGTTTATTTTGTGTATTCATTGTTTTGAAGGCAGGTGTGATATGTGTGAAGTGCGGTGACTATATTATACATGTATACACGTGAGTGGTGGACACCATTGCCACTGCCATCGTTGGATAGGATTCGGTCATATCACGTGCATAATATATACTTACTACAATATATTGCCATTTACAGTCACAAATATTGAAGAGGTATTCGAGTTGTTAAGTATCGTTATATACGTAGGTATTTCAAGGAATAGGAAACGTCAAATTTGTACCTATTTTCTTTTTTTCTTTTTGAAGTATTCTAGTTATTACTGACGGAGCGTATACGTGGTTTTCCGACGATACATAATAGCAATGACAAGTGACGACCATAATAGACGTAGTTTTCTAGTTGTGCGAACGCTCTAAAAGCATTCATAAAAGTAAAAGTTGTTGTCTGGCCGCCATAAAGCCATAACTAGAATCTATAATAATTACAGATAAAAAAGTAAAAAAAAAAATTTTAATTAGTCTTCTTCCCTAAATGTGGTTTTAAAAATTTGTATTACAATTTTTTTAACAAAATTAATTCAAGGTAAAATAGACAACTCTAGTGTACACCAAAACATAAAATTTAAAGTCTGTAACAGATCTACCAGATCAAATGATATTTTCTATATACCTACCTACCTAACAAACTAATTTTTGTATAAACGATTCATTAATAAGAGTTTTGAAAATCCAGAATACCCATCTTTTTAATTGTTTCTAATAATTACTACACATTTTCTCTTGTATTTATAATATTTATTTTTAATTTGTTAAATCTTTTAACTTGTTATGATATATTATGCCTAATTATTTTACATTTTATTATATTTTTATGTTAATACTTAATACATAATAATAATTGTACTATATAATTTACAAAAACTGTCAGGCGTACATTTATAAAACAAATAAATAAATAATTAATATGTCATTTGTATGCTTCAAGAAACTTTTTTGTCTTATAATTAATGTTGTAACTGTTACATATTTAATAAATATTAATTATTTGCTACTATATTTTTATTATTATTTAAATAATCTGCGTTTAGTTTAAATAAGTAATAGTAGTTTTTGACAATGTACATAAAACATTTTTCTGTTGAATTTATTTTATTGAAATAAACTAATTAAATACTGAATCTAATAAATTGAAAATTTTTAGTGATAATGTACAGGGAAAAAGTTGCATCGAATAAAATAAACTGTTCTAGAAGAATTCTTTTATCATAATATTAAACCCAAAAAAATATCAGGTCACATCGTGCGTGAATATTTGTACGTCAATAATTCATAATTTTATCACGGTCGTTAATCGTTTCCCCACGCCCATCAACTTATATTACATTTATGTGAACGCGCAAACGATGCTGTATAATAATCTTCTCATCATTATATATAATATAAACTGTAAATAATAATAATAATAACCAGTCGACGACGCCGGTGTCCTGAGTAGGTGAAAACGAACGTCGTCATCGCCGTCGTTGCAGACTCCGCGGGCCAGAACGCCAGAACATTCATTATACCTACACGACGCATAAACATTTTAGTTACAGCCAAATTCCTCCCCCTGTCCAATGTATTGAAATTATCGTTGTGTTTCCGCTGTCTCATCGCTCGGCTTTATTATCTTACTTTCGAATGATTTTTTCTCGTGTACACATTTTTTATACGTGAAACCGTCGTAACCTGTACCGCCGAGTCAGCTTTATGTATATTGTATATAGACGTGTGTGTATATGATCCTTTTACCAGCGTATCTACTCGGTCGATTAGTCGGCGGCAGCCGTAATTTGCTTACAAAATATATAACATTGCCGCCAATGAATGCGAGGTTTATAATATTATGATATATATAATATATTTATATACATAAACCCACACCGGGTGCCATTGAATCGTTATCCTCTCTAACCGTCCCTACCACTTATTCTAAATGTATTCCTACAGTAAACTATTATACATATATCATCCACTTGTCTTCTGCGGAGCTAGAGATTTTTGGTATTGTGGTGAAGAATTGGTCACGGTGGTAAAGAATTATATTGTGTATTCTGTAAATAAACATGTTTAATAGATAAATGAATTGGAGTGATGGAGTATTTTAGTTTTGGAGCACCAAATTTTTTAGGTTATAACCTGATTTAAATCAACAAAATAGGCTGATTTTGTGACCAGGCCCGTATTTAGTGGCGGGGGAGGGGCGGGTAGGCATATGCCCGGGAGCTGCATGTCTCAGGGGCGGAAAAATACTTTTGCAAAATTAATTTTAAAAATGTAATGAAAAAAAATAGTCATATTTTATTGAATTATAAAATTGCGCTAAATTTTTAAATACGGCTCTGGCTGTGACAGTATACGATGAACATGTGTGGAGGCCGTCTAAAAATCCATGGGGATGAAATTTTCTATATTTATAAAAAATAATATTACTGTTAAAACTGAATTAATTGATTCTGAAAGCTACTGTAGTATCTATATTGATATAAATGTAGAACATATCATACCGCGTTAACATAAATATACGCTTATCGAAAACAGTTTCAGAACAATATAGTATATACTTGATAATTAAAGTCAAAAATACTCCTATATTGAAATACTGTTAACGATCGATTTTCAAAAAAAACTTTTTTCGTTTGTGCGAATGTCTCCCCGCTTCCTGCTTTGATTCAGCGGTGCGTTGTAGACCTACGTGTGTGATATGTGCAGTGTGTAGGATGGTAGTGTGATATCGTTGTGTGTTCAATGAAGATTCTAAATAATATATATTATATGGGGCAATAATACGACTAGAGCTGTTCAGTCGTGCTATTAGAAAAATCGCAAGCTTGCGCGTGCCTTGGTTTGTAGCGGGCGATGAGAAAGTGGTGAGAGGAGGTTACACGACATCGCCGGCGATATCATATATATATATAAATAAACAGGGTGTTGTTGATGACGACCGAGGTAGTATTGGATATTGTATCGACTACGGAGATGGGTCTGTGTGTGTACATTCGGGTATTATATTCGTAGAAGTCAGTTATTATTAGCCGATCTGGCGTGCATGCACACACACACACACACACGCACGCACGCACGCACGCGCGCACGCCCGCACAAATTAACCAAAAAATTAACCATTATTGTTTGTTATTTTTACAGTAGTTTGGTAATTAAAAAAATAAAAAGACAATATAGACTTACTTAAAATTTGTAAACGACATTTTGAAGAAAATGCTAAGCTTGCAAACGTTGTCTCTGTATTGTTAAAACGTAGATAATATAATATATAACATAAACAATATACGTATTATTACATTAAAAGATGAGAATATTATTTAAGGTCTCTAGTAATTGCATTTTACTAATATTAATATTTTAAAGCAAGTTATTAAGATTTTCTTTTTTTTTACCCAGGACTCTCCTATATAAAAAAATATTAAAATTGTACTTAAGTATATAAATGTATATAATATGTACTCTTTTTTTTTTATTCCCGTGATAAACACGATATTTAACTATAAGACATCAAAATAAATAATGTATTAGGTATTATAGTTTTAAGAAATTTAATTGCTCAATGATTTTTTTTTATTTTTTTTTATTATTTTTATAATTATGTGGTTTTATACTACAGTTTGCAGCTCATTTATAATTTTATCATCTACTTTGTATAATGCTCACATTACTGATTTTGATAATTCAGTTATATATTGTAATTATACGATGTACACGTAGGTATAAACTAGTAAGTAATAACTAATAAGTAATACTATATTAATGTACTTAAATATTAGCTAGTACATACTTGATATTTTTATCATGTTCTTAAATTTTTTATTTTTATATACCTATTTACAATAAGGTTCATTATAGAAATATAGTTATTGATAATTTGTTAATTTAAATACATTCACATGTTTAAATAGTTAAAAATCATTTTGATCCCCTTAGATGTTGGTAGGGTTTATTTTTAGTTGTTTAATCAAATTCTATATAATATATTTAGATTCTAGCTAACAACACGGGAATTCATGTTATGTTAATCGTAAATATAAACAACGAAAAGTTGTTCTAATACGTACAAGAGTGTATAACGGTGCAAATATTGACATATGGCTATAATAAGGTTCTCAGATTTTAAAAATTAACTAATACAAGACACATTTTTTACATATAACTTCAACTTACTGACGTATTTGCTGTAAAATATTTGGATCATCATTATGCAGTGACGGTTATATACAATTTTTGATGTAGTCAAAATTATATCACTACCTCAGAAACAATAAAATGTATTTACGTTATGACAATAGGATATTATAATACATAATAACCATAAATAAATCATTAGGAGAAATTAACCTATCTTTGAACACACTACTTATATTATCATTATGATACGATTCATAAAGAAATTATTTAATTGAAATGTTGAATAAAAATTTAACAAATACTATATAAAAGCGAGAAATTCAGTTTCATTACTTTAATTTATAAACACACATCTTAAGATTATAAATAGAAGAATTAAATTATTAAAATATTCTCTTAGACCTTTGTTAATACTTTTTTTGGAAAAACATTCTTGTTCAAATAATACAATAAATTTGTGAAAAACTTATATATTATAATTTATAAATTACGCATATATAGTTTTGTTAATACTCTTTTTCCATAACACTACAGGTGACTCTTATTTTTAAATGTTAAAAATTACTGAAAATACAAAATTTATAGAGAAAGAAGATAACTTGACAGCAAAAGCCATCTCAATTTGGTAAGGGACGGGCTAGTGGACCGGGTTCTGGTAATTCCTATGACGACCGAAAAGTGCAGGTTGTCTTGGTTTGTGCATTTGAACCTCTACGTATAATATATCTCGTAACTAGCATTAAGTACTAATAAATGATATATAGTTGTAGCTGAAAGGCATATTATAATGAATTCATTGGGTATACGTCAATAGATAGCGGACAATTATTGATAGCGCGTAAATTGATCGCGAGCGACTATTCATAGTAGGACAATTTGTAGCGCCGAATAGAATTCAATAACCAAACAATTATTTTAAAAAAATATTATAGTAATAAATATTACGATTAAAGTTTAGCTAATAAAAGTTATATAAACAATTTGACAATATTAATGGATATTATAATATAATATTTATGTTAAAAATAATAATAAAATAAATTATTTAAAAAAATATATTATTGTAATAAATATTACAAGTCACAATTAAAATGTAGGTACCTCATAAGAGTATAATATAAAAATTTGAAAATAATAATGGATATTATAATAAAATGACTATGATAAGATTATACCTATAGCTGGAAATTACGTGCTATACCTCTGAGATAATCTTCAATTGTTCTATTATCATAATCTCAACAATTTTTTTTTATGGTGGTTTCATCCCCGCAACATATTTTCATCCTAATTACTTGCTCCTCTTTTTGTAACGCATTTATAAACTTCCATATTATTGGGCCAATTATTTCAGATAGTAGAACCTATTGTTTTTTTTTCAGTAAGACGCTACAAATTGTCCTGCTATGAATAGTCACTGACGATCAATTTACGTGCTATAAATTTTCCATTATCAATTGTCGCGCTATCAAATTGTCCGCTATCTATTGACGGGACACCGAATTCATTATGTAATCTTTAATTAATTATAGGTATAGTAGGAATAAATAGTTTGGTTACGTTAAAAAAAATCTAAGGATAGACGAATATACGTTAGTTAGTTTATTTTATTAACATTTTACTAAAAATAATAAATATAACTTTTTGAAATTTGATTTCAAATAGCCAATTGGATTTAAGGGCGCTGAAGCAGGTCGAAGAAAACGTGTAAAACAACCAATATGCTAAAAAGCGTTAAGCTTGTGTTTGATGGATTTTAATTAGGAAAACAAATATGTAGTTTTATTCTAGTCTTCTAGGTTTCAATTGAGGCAATTTTTGATATTTGAAAAATTGAATACATACTTAAGTCTTAAAATAAATTAAATATAAAGTTCTTTTAATTATTAATATTTTAATAATTAATTTCAAAATTGCTTTGATCGAAACCTAAAAGACTAGATGATAAATTCAAATCTGTTTTCAAAAATAAAATCCACCAACCCCAAGCCTCGTAATATTGTCTGGCTTATTGGTGTTTTAGATATTTAAAACACGGTGTGTCGATTTTGACCATACCAACATTTCACATGTTCCTGCGCGTGCTAAAATATGTTAACGTCCCGTGAATTACCAATATCCTACTGGGCTACCTACTTAAATTTCACGAAATTATAAGTTATTAAAAATTAATCTTATTAACCTCATTACACGTACCGTTGGTAATACGGTGAATTTAATATTTATTACTATATAATATTTATAATCATTTATTACATTAATAGGGATACATATTGACTAGATATTAGATTATTATTATTTAACTGCGATGATAATATTATTGTAATATCGTTGTCATTTGAATACCACGCATACTCGGGTACTACAAACAGTACAGCGAGCTTTGAAATTATTAATACTCAAATATTACGTACCCTGCTACAACTACGAAACACAAAAGAACTAGCGTTATGTAAATAAAAAAAGATCTTTTTCAACGAAAAAATATTCAGTTTTTATTTTTTTTATTATTGTTTGTTAAATGACTTGTTATCAAAAATACAGCAAAATAATATAATTATCAATAGTTATTATTTTTATTTATACAAATTAATTTTTAATTTATTATTTATTTTTCTATGATGCGGGTTTGACGCGACTATATTATGAATGAATATTTCTAGTAGTTCTACAGAAATATAATAATATAAGTACCTTATTCAGATGAATTTTCATACGGTATGGTTTCTTTGGATTATTATCGTGAATCTGGGTATTCAAATTTCGTCGCAAAAAATGCGTTGACATACCTAGCCAAAATACACAATACAATATGTAATATGAAATGCCTAAATACTAATCCTTAAAATATAGTATGCTTCAGCCCCCTTATACTATAGAAAGGACAAGATTAAAAATTATCGATATTTTTTTATTATAATTGGGAAGAAAAAAACAAAAAATAGTAATTTTTATACAAATCTGGTTTATGACAAAATTGATTTTTTTTTTTTTTTTTTTTTGGCGTAATTTAAAAATGAATTACCGCAGAAATTTGAAATTCCAAATTAATTATATTACTTATATTATATTTCCATTAAAAATTACTAGCTAGTTAAAAATGTAATACAACTAATACAAGATTTCCCATAAGTTGTTTATATTATGTTAGTTAAAAATATTGAAAATACTGGTCTCAATAATTTTTTATAAGTAATTAAATTTAGAATTTACACAAAATTCATAGCCTTAAAAATGTTTTTTGTTGTATCAAAGACTTGGAAATTTAATACAAGTTTCTTCATAATTTTTTCAATCTATGATTTAAAATTTTCAGCCAGAAAGTTAAATTTATTTTTATGAGCTTTTGAAATTCAAATTTGGATGAAATTACATATTAATCTATGAATAATTGAAATCATGAAATATTGAAATATCCATTATTTTGTTTCTAATTAAACATTATTAGTTTAAAATATATTAAAAAATATTTCAATCTTATTAAATTAATAATATATATTAAATATATTTAATAATATAGGTTGATAGACTCGTTCAGAATTTTTATCCCTAACAATAAAATATCTTTGAATTCAAATTTAATATATCCATAACAGTAACCCACTCTACATTTACCCTATAGCAGAACAGCATCCACTTGTCCACCTACCTTTTGATTTATGTATGATAAAATATTTGTTTGCGAATAAAAATCTTTAAAACTTTGTATCTATTTAATGTAATAATCCTCATAAATAAAACTTAAAAAGGGTGGACAAGTCGGTATCGCTTTGCTGTATTGTAGAGGTGGAGGGTAGGTCACTATTATAATGCATGTGTCAAATTTGAATGCAATGACAGGTATCATTGTATACGAAAAACGATTTTGAACGGAGATGATTTGTCAGTCTAGATATATTATATTATTAGTTATTACCTATATTTAAATTATAATTTATTTTTCTCAACTACTGGTGAAAGTTTCAAGTTTCTACGACTTATAATTTTTGAATAACAATACATTTTAAATTATTTTAGGATATATCGTTATTTTACGCGATTTCGTAAAAAATTGAATTTCATGGGCCTATAAAATTTTTTCTATATTGACGCTGTAGTTGTTTTTACAGTTATTTGAAGAAAAAGTTATGGGGAACCTTGTATTGGGTTTTTAATCTTAAGTATGAATCACAAAATGTTTTATTAATTTTCAACTTCAAAATTACTTGCACATTTTCACGATTTTGACATATTTTTTTAAAACATTTGAACTTTAAGTGCTTATAAACAAAAATCGTGACTAAAGATATTTGATTTTTTTTACTACGATAATTAAAACTTATAATAAACCTTGTATTCAATTTTAAAGATTGTTTGAAATGCAAAATTTTTTTTATCGGCATTTCAAAACAAAAAAAACTTAAAAAAATTGAAAATTTCAATTATCTATTAATAGCTTAAAAAGAGTCAAAATATTTTTAAAATTTAATTATAAATAGATAAAGCTAATATAAACATTTGGTGAATATTTCAAGTATGTAGATGATTCGTTTTTGAATTACAGCAAAGATTGTCGAAAACTAATTATGCGTAAAAATTCCCGTTTTTCCGTTACTTTTTTAGGGGTTTTCCAGACGCTTTTGAAAATTACTGGACATTTTTTAATATTGACCCACCAAAATACCAACTATATTCATTTTCCTTTTCAAAGAAGGGCTGAAGTCAAAAATTAAAGCACAATTAATACTCTAAATCGTAATGACAGACACAAAAATAAAAAATAAAATAAAATAAAAACACAAATTATTGTAAAATTAATACATTCATCAGAGTGTTCAGAATTTAAAATTATAACGATAGATGTATAATATTTAAAAAGTATGTTGTTTTATTTTGACTGGAAATTATGTAAGAAAAATATTTTCAAAAATATTAATATATTTTGAAATAATTAGTGATTAACAATAAGAATTGCCCTATAGAATAGCGTCACCCAACCAATTCATAAATGCTAAATCAACAATAAAAATTTGAAGGAAAATAAAATTATCAAATAAATGAATAATGTGTAAACAAACTATGGAATTAAAAAAAATTCACACACTCATATCACGTTTTATGTATATTATGTATTAGTCTGCGTGCAAGGCGTCATTAAAATTAACCAGTCAATTACTAGTAATTTCTATATTGCTAATATTTTATTAACATCCACGTTAATGGTTTTAAAAATAAAGTGTATTCATATTTTTCAATGTGTCATCTTTAGGTTAAGTTAAACACTAGACTAGGCATAAGTTGCATAAGTTGCTACTCCCCTTGATGATACACTGTTTTGAGGTAAATAGAAACGTGAACGTCGAAAACGTTTTAAATTCTTTTTTTATGACGATTTTTGAGTTGAAAAATATTATATCAAAAAATTATAAAACAATTTTATTTATAAAATTAACGAAAATGTATATATTTTAGCTATCATAGATGTCACTTACCTGTAAATGGTTTTAAAAATGACAATCATTTCTCCGCGTTACCTTATACTAGATCTGAAGGCCGCGGCAATGTCGTACGATATGTCATCATATCGTAGCCAACAACTACATGATACAATATAACATATAATTGGATGATTTGGACGAAGTGCACGTCATGTTTGTCGGAGTGTTGTACGCTGCTTCGACATCGGTATAAACATGCCGCGTTGACCGCTATCGAAGGTATATCATAATATACAAACTTTCTGCGTGTATACGCGCAAATGTCTTGCAATACGACAACATTCCGACCGCAAATCTTGATTTTTTTTATTGCTCCATGATTGGCCCGATGACTACAACAACACTGTGACTTTTGGAGCGAAATTCGCGGTCGGCGGTTAGCCGATATTACCTCTATCTATACCCCCCGTGGATATCCGGTGACCGCCCGACAACTAACAAATACCACTGTATACTCTCTTGAGACTAACCGCGTTATTTTTTGTTGGACATAGTTGTCGCCTGCCATTTTATCCGTGCCTTCTAAGCTTCCACACGATCTTCAATATGATTTTCTATCTAACTGTTTTCGCATTAAAAACGGCTAGCGTGTAGTTGACATTCTGACAAATTGGGACTTTCATATTAAGGTAAGACGTACATGATTTATCTACTATATAATATTTAAAAGTGTTTTGTAGGAAAATAAAATTTTATTTGTCTTTATAACCATTTGTTACAATTTATTGTACTTGTCTTAAATGTGTTTAGTTATAGGTATATAATATTATAACAGTATTTAAGTTATCTATACTATCTAAAATACATATAAAAATCTGTGTTAAATAATATTTAAAAAGTAAATTTTTAATAGTATAAAATATGAAGTATTTTTGTGCATTATTGTAGTATCATTTACATATATTTATAATTTATATATATTTTATACCAGCAAGTTTATGGTGTACTAGATATTTATAATAGTATTAAATATTGTAGCCAATAACGGAACAATATTGAGTATAATATGAATTCGGCAGGGTGAAAGACAAAAGGACCGCGTTATAGTTAGCTCGGAAAACTTAGCATTTACGAGCTTAATGTCAAATATGGTGTCTATATGACGCAGTTAGGTAGAAATGGTAAAACATACTTTACATACCAACTATAGAAGTTTAGTATTTACCACGATAAACGGATAAATTTGAATTCTAATAGTATATTCATTATAATGTTAATAATTTATTAAATAATACCTATTACATTTTTCAAAGTTCAATTTTTATATTTCATCAAATTGATTACCTGTAACTATACTACATATTCAATAATAATAATATATTTGTAAAAGTTGTACAATTTTCAAAATGTTGACCTAAAAATATACACATACCTATAATTAATTTAAATAATTGTTAATTTACTAATTGTCAAAATTATAAGTAAATTAACAATATAGTACTTAAAACTAGATAAAAAAAATTAATTTTTTCAAACATTTTCATAGTTTAGAACAGTGTTTCTCAAACTGTGGTACGCGTATCTCTTGGAGGTACTCGAAATTTTTTAAGGGGTACAAGTCCAGCTAACATGTATGTAAGTCTTTAAATTTTTTAATATATATTTTAGTTTAGCAACTAAGAAGGGATATCCAAAAAATTTTTTTATAAAAAGAGGTACAGTGTTTATAAAAGTTTGAGAATCCCTGGTTTAGAACAATGAGTGTCTTATGTTGAAAAACTCACACTGTGTGTATATACAGGTTGATTCACCAATAATGTCCACCCCTATTATTTCATTTAATAATCAAAATTTTCAAAATCTGATTTATAGAATTTTTAAATATAATTAATGAACATATTTTCAAATTCTATTTTTCAAACGTGAACTTCCTTTTTCTACTGTTAATTATTTAGTGGACATTTTTCCTGAAAATGTGTATGAAGGGCAATTATGTTTCATTCAGTTAAACAAATGTGTAATTAATATCAATCAATCAAAATTTATTGTTCGTTAAAATGGTACAAGTATAATAAATACTATAAAATAAATATTGAATTTGTTCTATAGTTTTATAAAACTATTTTTAAGGACTATACTGATAACTGAAACACTACCTGTCAAAATCTTGAATTTGGTATATTTTAATTTTACAAAAAAATGTGTCACTAATGGGGGTTCTAATATGAAAAATAGAAGTTTGTATTGTTGCAGAACAATCCTTAAGTAATACAAAATAAATTTCAAGAATTAGGTTTTTAAGTATATTTCAAAATTTAAAAAATCAGAATTAATTTATTTTTAAGTGAAAAATTGCAAAGAAACATGGTTGATGAATCATCTTTTAGTATATAGCACTGCAGTATATCTAATGCTATTATCTATAAAACTTTTGCTTAATTGAAATGGTAAAAAAAATTAAATGGCTAAACATGTGTTTTTAAATTACCTATTTAAATTATAATTAAGTAAACTATTAGTTCATTATTGACTGATTAAGTGTAAAGTGATAACCAATGCAATATACAACATAAGTTTGTTAGCAAAATGTCTATAAACTATATTATTAAAACACTGATTACCGAGTTTTGTTTTACTGGTCACAACCATTTCACTAATAATTATTCGTTTTTGGTTTACAATTTGTAAAAAACTAATTATATGTGTGCCGGTGTAGCGTAAAATATTATAATATGTTGCGACTTCCAATTTATGATGACTACGCGGTTTAGGGTTACATGTAATATATACAGTCACATAAACTATACAGTATATTTTAATGGATATACAAATGCATTGTGTTTCATCTTTTAAAGTTAAAAAACATTTTAATTTGTAATATAGAATATTTCTATTCAACATTTTTTTATATTCATTCTTTTATAATAATTAAATAACAGGAAGATAGTTGTACAATAAAATAAGGTTAAACTTTATCTTACTAAGAAACTAATTAACACCTGAATATAAGACTATTAATCTATTATTACCTGCAGACACCTATTTAATTATATTTTTATCATATTTGTGTTTGATAGAATAGATAAAAGATAAAAAGCAAACGTATTTCATTGACAGTCGGAAATAACTTGATTCTATGTTTTATGATGTATTTGTTTAAAATGAAATATGTATAACTACAAATTAATTTTATATTATTTATTATAACTAAATAATGTACTGTACTAATACTAGTGTATTCAATTATAATTTTTGAGAATGTAGAGAAATTCAATATTAATATATCAGCATTCAAGAAATACAAAATCCGAAAATTATCTTATTTAGCTAAATAAAATGCATACACATAAAAATTAATTTACTATACGCTCTATTTTTATTTGGAACACATACACTGAGAGGCATCTAAAATTCACATTATTACAGTATTACTTATTTTAGTAGGTAAATGCAATATATTTTTTTTAAGTTGCTAGTAATTGGTAGCTTTCTCTAACGGCTGAATAATAGTTGTATTTCAAAGATATATGCGAAAAAAGGTCTAATCCGAATTTCGTCCACAGTTTTTTTGGGGTGTACATAAGTTAGTTGTGACCCAATTAATATTTGCTATATCTATTATTCCTATATAACATTATCATTTTCACTGACGGATTTCTTTTCTAATTTTGTATGTTTTACTTCTTTTTTTTCATAATGGCGAATAAAAAAAAAAAAACTATGTTATGTGAAAAAAAACGTAGTTAATTTGTAATTGATGAATAAAAATGTTGTTTCCAAAAATGTTTGAAAAATAAAACTGATCAAAATTGTTGTACTAAAAAGATTTGTAAAGCACATATTTAATTAAGTATAAATAATGCAATTATATAAACTATAACTATGAAACAAGAATTGATGAAACACTAAACAGATTGGAAAGAATCAAGTAAAATAAAAATATAATGGTGTTATTAATGATAAGTCAAGTAAAATTATTTCTAGTCATCTTTCATAATACGTAGATACTCTGAAAAATCAAAACACTAAAAAAAAACTCAGCCAAATTTCGTTGGTATTTTGAAAAAAACTTGGCAGCAATTCGGAAAAAATGTTGACCACAGGACGCAACTAGTAGCCACCCCCTATAATCCATCTAATCTATATCCATATATGTATAATTTATTATATTTAATTTCTGTTAATTATTATTCTAAATATTTCTTTTATATAATAACAATAATAATAATAAAAAAAAAACATTTTGGTATCCTACACAGTACACACTGTTATTTTCTATCTGTATTGTCTTAAAAAAAATATAATATATATTATGTCGTTTAATATTTGTTGTACGATTTTTATTAATATATATTTTATACTTGTCTATTGCTATTCTATTTGTGCTGTTGATGGAGTAGTTTGATGCAATGTTGAGTATCTTTTGGTAGTTTCTTGCGCACCTTAGCATATAGACATATAGTAGCTGTAGTTACGCGAAACATTTACCATTTTAAGATAATGGTTTTTGATTTTTAAATATGAATTTAGAAAGATTTTCATCTGTATTTTTGAGATTTAAATCAGTGTAGTGAGACAAATATTTATAGATTTGTGTTATTGGTTTTTTTTTACAATTTGGTCAAAATATAAACATTTATAAATTTGTGTTCGTCTTAGTGTTGTTACGTTTCAATGTTCTTATTATAAAAAGTTATATTTGCCTTTATTAGAATAGAACTTATTGTTTGATTTATATTTAAAGGTGACATTTTAAAAATGTTATCCTATGGCGGCATGGCAAAATGTATTGATTTTGTAATTAGGTAATATCTACACAAATCATAATTCAACGAATTTGTGTGTATATTAAATTAACTATTCTAATTAATAAGCTATAATATAATATCATAGTAACCAGTGGATATAACTAATTCATGTGATAGCGAATGTGTAGAGCGACGGAAACTAAGATATGGAATTTTATTGTATAATCTTGTGATACAAGTATGCAATACTATATATTAATTAAATAAATAAATATTACAGTTATTTAGTATATGTCATTTGTTATTAACTATTAAGAATTATGTTTATATTATTTATATATCATAAACTCATAAAAAGTAATATATATTATTGTTAATAATAGGTTACATAATAAGCCCTAAAATGACCAGGAAGGTTGAATACTTGTACTTCGCGGAAACTTGATTTTATCACCTTGTACTTAATAACAATTCCTATTACCTATATTATATTACTAGTATTAATACAAAATAAAGTAGTTATTTATTTTAATTGTTTATTTAATATATTATAGGTATACTTATATTTACTCAAATAAGCATGAGAATTATAAACCTACTATATTATGATAAAAATTGAAAAAAAAATGTTTTGAACGTGAATCATGGGCGAATTTAAATAATTATTAATCATGCTTATTGGTGTACGAGTACCATGGCAGTATTATTTAATATTTAGTGCCTAAACTTACCTCATCATAGATCTTATATTTATATAATGTGATTTACCAAGTATTCATACTCCCATTGTTCCTTTAGTAAAAAACTAGTTTCAAAATATCAAATTTAGATTTTTTTAACCATAGGTTATAATATAAAGATCAAATTATCAGATATTTAGATTTTTATGCCTTTTGACAAGGTGTCTATCCTGTGCTAATATCAACTTCTTCTTCTAAATGATAACAAACTTATTTCCTGTAAATTGTTATACAGTCACTGAATATTTTATATTGATTTGAAAATTGTTGTGGTTAATATTAACTTATCTACATTAGTAAAATTTGTAAAATTTGTTGGAGTATAATAAACGCTACAATTTAATGGACAAATATATTATATTTTTCTAAAAAACTTTCCAAGGTTTATTATCTTTTTAATTAACTTAGAAATAAATTTGTTGAAATGCTTTGTCTTATAATATTTTGTAGTTCTTATTTAAGAAATAGAAGTTAGTATCTCCATAAACACTTCTTAAATAGTATAAAAAAATTAAATTAATGAAAATATAATCTTTAAATACCTAGGTATTCTTAAAAATTCCAAAATATCATAATTTTAATCATTATGCGACTCAAAGTTAATTGACTGTAATTGACTGTTCGTGTGTTTGCGACACTACACTTACGTTACGATGTTTTGTCTTTTTTACACCACGTGTGAAATTTTACTTTCAGCAGCTTTTAGATAGTTAATAATGTGTGAAACCGACGTGCTTGTGGCGCATGTTTTGACACAGAACTCTTATTTCGTCCATCCCTCATCACCACCGCATGCTCAAGGTTGGTCGGTGCACGGTCATCATCAAAAGCATCACCGCAGATTCGAAATTACCTGCAGCACCATCGTCGCTGTTCACCCCAACAACGTACCAACCATCCCTTAATCGTACATAGCGGTTACCGCCGATTAAACGCTGATACACGTGCTCGCTCGCACGCGCGTACACCATCCGTTCCCGCCTGCTTAACACATATACACAAAAACATTTAAGCACCATTGACTGCGGTTACGGCGGCGGTAGCAGGACTGCCACAATCAGCATCGGTGGAATGGAATCAGCAATTCTCTCTCTGTATCTCTACATCCCCATTCCCATCTATTCACTTACCCGCACGTTCGTTTGAGCTATACATAATAATATAATACAATCCAAAAACGCATTCTTGTATATGTCTGTACATACGCGATGCAGTCCGTGCTGCCACCGCTGTAGTCATTTCGCGTATAATATCGCGCAGTAATATACATATTCCTGTATAATATGTTATTATAATTACACGTATTCAAGAATTGCATCGGTCACTCTACACTCATTCTAATCTTTTAACTCACTTGAATTGTTAGTGAACAAATGAATGTAGTTCCATTGCAGTAACAATACAATTATTATACATTATACTATATAAATAAAAGATCATAATAAAATTTTATCGCGTCATCTAAACCTACTTATATATTTATATCTATCGCTGAAAATCTAGTGTGGTAAAACCACATTGTGTGTAACTATACTGATTGAACGAAGACATTGTGTTTGTATAGATCTAGGTTTTATTATAACTTAAAAATTCTATATTATATGTACAATTCATTAAGAATTGTTTACAATAATCTATTGGGGTCGTTGGGAATCGATCTAACGAAGTGCGGATAATTACGAGAACTTGGTTCCTGACACATTTTTACTTAACGACTATAGGGTGCATTTATAGAAACTGGGAGATTTAAAATATTATTTACTTTTAATTTACAATTGTCAATTGCTTGAAATTATTATAAAAAATTGCTTCTATTTGAAACGATAACTTCATGAATGAAGGCATTGTGTCACAATATGTATGTATGGAATATAAATATGTTATTTATTGCCAAGACTATGGAATTAAATTTGCATAAGTTTTTCATTAGATTAGCTAGAAGGAATTAAATCTAGTACAAATTTTTTTTAATAATTAATATAGAGCACGGTGTTCAGAAACGTTTTATGGATAGGTAGCTATTTTATTAAATATTCTTTATATAAGAATATATCTTGATAAGGATAATAATATGATAATCTTATTTATAATAATTTATAGTATTTTTGCATAATCTGTCGATTGCAATCACCATTAACTTTTTTGGTTTTTTATAAATGTTGATTTCAATTATAATTTTACTTTTATATTTACGAATACAAATTATTTTTAAATTGTAGTTTTAAATTATTTGGTCAATTGTTAAGCTATCGGGCTATCGATGAATACAAATTCTAATAGAAAATATTAGGTTCCGCTTTTTATTATTATCTTTATACGTACATCACCTATCTACCATAAAAAGTCATAAATAATAAAACTGTATAAACAAGAAATGCAATCTTAAGAGAGATTTATTTAAATTTTAAAATATGTTTTTTTTTATCCTTTAATATTTCTTAATACCATTCAATAAGAATTAATTTAGCATATTTTTATATTTTAGATTCTAAATGGAGCGATAAATGTATTGATTTTACATTAATGCGTAGTGTTTTTATAATCATAATTTTATTATTTTGATTTTATAGAATTTTTTTAGTAGAAAAATGCTTTAATTACATAATTTGATGGAGGTTACTGGTAGCATTGGATCTAATTTGTATTTTTGAGAAGAAAAAATGAAAAATTTTCAATACCTTTTAATATAATCAGTGGTGGAGGGGGGCTTAAATTATATTATAATCAAAATAATTAATTTAAATTTAATACAATATTAAACTTTACAATGGAGAGGTATACTTGAAACCTATTGTACAGTTATTTTTTCAGTTATTTACTTTTCCGCTTTTAAGAACTTTTAAGACTACCTACGCTTTTCCAAGTTTTAGAATATTGGTGTTTATTTTTATATTTTGATCAGTCATTAATTGTTTTACAATTAGGTGCTGATAAGTAGACCAAATTTTCAAACTAAATTTTTAGATAAGGGACAATAAAAAAAAAAAAAAAAACGATATTAATATTATTTTAATTTATTTATGCTGCTGTAATTTTCTATCTTAAATCTATTAATAACATTTTCATCATAACTTCAGATAACTAAATTTTTAATACTTTTTGAGGGGTTACTATAATAATTTTGTTTTAAAAATACAAAATAAATAATTTTTTTAATTAAAATAATAAAATTTATAATTAAGTGCATATAATTAAATGTTAAATATTTTTGAAGATTTACCAATTTTTTTAAAAATAAAAACATCTGTAATTTTCTATTTTCTTGCTTATTGAAATACATTGATATTATACGTCCAAATTTAAGTTTTTAGTCTGTTTGAACTCAGACGTCTTTTCAAAAAATACCAGAAAAAAAATGAATTTAAATGTAAATTTACATTAAATCATATATTATTTTTCAAAATTCTTTTTGAATTAATGAAATAAATAAATATTAAAATTCACTAAATACATATTGTATAGGTATCCTATGTTTATATATAAAAAAAATAAGTAAAAACTTATATTTGATTAATTACATTTTTATTTCACTACATATACTTATGTTTATATTCAATGAAGTCAAATTTTTTAGTACAAGAAATAGGTAAAAAATGTCCTAAAAAATTAAAAATGTTTTAAAAACGTCATAAATACACCAAAAAATATAAAATCAGCTAAGAACGAAAAAAATAAACCAAAATAATTTTGTAGTTACAACATGGAATACTTGAAACACAATAGTAGCTTGGAAAGTATTGTGTAAGACATTCCGAAAAAAAATGTAAATGTATTAAAATTCGAGCAGTAATTATAATTATCATAAATAAAATAAATTAAGAATAAAAATTAGCTCATTCAGTTTGCCTTAAATTTAATAAAACTGAATCAATTTATTAATAATATTATGACAATTATTTATTATCTTGTTTTTAAATGACAATGAAGTATTTCTTTTATTAAATTAAAATTCATTAAATGAAAAAATGAATTAAATTAAGGTATAAAGTACTCATGTATTGGTAGAGAAGTATTGAGCAATCACTTTCCCTCTGGTCATCGGTTCAGAAATAATAAAAAGTATACTAATAATAATAATCGATAATAGTAATGCAGTCGAATGATGTATGGTTTACTATCAGATATTATCGTCTTTTCCGGATAAAATGTTTCAATACTACTAAAAATAACTAAAAACAGTGATTATGCTACAGATTAAATTATTAAGCAATTAAATGTAAAACTATTTAACCATAACACACTACTACCTACACATATTATATATTTGTTGGAGAGAGGCAAAAATTAGCAATTGGCAAAGTCCGTCCTTGCCTCGCCTACGTTGTTACGGACCTATATTTTTGTAGCAAATAAGATTTAGTAGTTAGTGAAGTAAAAATTAAAAAAATCTTTAACATTTTTCAGAATAATTTCAGGAATATTTTTGAAACACCAGTTTTTAATAAAAACAATTTTATTTTTTTATTGCAATTTAAAAATAAATAACTGCAGGGATTTGAAATGGTTACCAAGTATTCATATTAGTATATTATTTTAGGCCTGGTAATATACATTTTACAAATATTTTGGATTTTTTTGAGTGATTATTTGATATTTGGTATAGTTAAATATTTTTAGTCATTTTTTCAGTCTTATTAAAGGTGTGATAAAAAAAAAATTGAAAATTAAATTAATTTTTTTTTGAATGTTCATAGTTTGACAAAATTAGGTATTTTAAAGTAAATAACATAAATAAAGATTTTTTTTTTTTTTAACAATATTAGTTTATGTATAAATCACTCATGATTTGAAACCCATTTGAGCTTAATGCCTCCAACTTTGAGAAAATGGTAAAAAAATAAATATAAATCGAATTCAGGTCTTTCAAAATATTGCAATTAAGGAAATTAACAAACTCCCCTCATATGTATCAAATCATACCCTTCATACGGAAAAAATTATTGGTTGGTATTACTAAATTTAGAATTACTTCAATGGATTTGAAAATTACAATTGTAATAGAATAATCAATATTATATTATAAATGATTCTAAAATTGCGTGACTAGCTTCTCATTCCAGCCCCCTAATTTAAGTTCTTTCAACAAAATGTTATTTTTGGTAATCCTTCAAGGTGCTTTAAACGCAAACGCAAACGCAATTGATTATTAGGATATTTTTACTTAATCCGAGAAAAAAAATATGTATAAATTAATTTAAAATATTCACCTAAAAGTGTCGTCACTATGGCTAAGATTTGTATGTACTAATAAATTGTAAAATATGCATTTTATTTGCCAAAATATGCAAAAATAATTTTTTTTTTTAAATATTAATAAATATTAATATACGCTTTTATTAAATTATGTTTTTTAAATTTTCCAATGTGAACGACCGGCGATTAAATCGAAGATTTATATTGGTTGAAATTCTTTTCCACATTACACAATGTTGTTGGAACATATTTAAATGACGTGATTTGTCCCGGATTTAAAGTAATATTAACATATTTTTCTTCCGTTTTAT
Source organism: Rhopalosiphum maidis (assembly GCF_003676215.2). NCBI lineage: Eukaryota > Metazoa > Arthropoda > Insecta > Hemiptera > Aphididae > Rhopalosiphum > Rhopalosiphum maidis. The sequence continues at coordinate 57,080,912 of NC_040879.1, forward strand.
ATTCACCGTTTATAATGTTTCACATTTTTAGAAATATTTTAAATCTCTTATTCTTCTTTAGTATTAAGTTCATTTTAGTTTAGATAGGTAGTATATCTACCAATAATTATAGACGTTCATTAAATAAATATGATTTAAAATTAACAAGATTCTCAAAAATGTATATATATGCAATTATATGCATTATGTTTAAAATATGCAAAAATATGCAAAAAAAAAAAAAACTGTACTGTTTAATTAAGAATATAAGCCAAATCATGGACATATCTGACAACCAATCAATTTGGATTTAAAGAAAAAAACATATAAATGCATAGAAATCCTAGCCCTAGTAATCACTGAGTAGTGAGTGGCTACTTTTATCAAGATTATTTACGTAATTAGTTTTTTGTATTTTAGCTAATACTTTTATTGTAACTATGAGGCACTGATGGTGTACTATGTATAATAATAATAATAAAACAATATTAGTTATTTTAATAATAGAAACATTTACTATTGCATTTAAAATATCAGAATAATTGTAGACTGTTTATATCACAAATCTATATTCATTCCATTCTAAAGTTTGTTTATATTGTCATATTGGCATATAAGTTAGTAACATTAATGTATGGTATAATATTATAATAATTAATAATTACATAGAAAAATTAATTACTAATACATAGTAGTAAAAATAAATTATAAAATTTTCTTAAATATAGGGCTGAGTCTATTCAGAATTAAATTCTGCATGTTATGATTTATCAATAAATTCAATTTAATTTATCCATTTCAATTATCAATATCTAATCTATTAATAGGTATACTCGACAAATAATATACAGCAGAGTTACTTCTCTAGTTTTCTAATTTGCCATATCTTTTAATGCATACATGTTTAAACAATCTTCTAAACCATTGAATCCACGACCTTTAAAACTTTAAACTCATGGTTATAAAAAATAAAAACTTAATATTTTAGATTTAAATTTTAAAATCATTGTTTTTTTATTATTGAATACTAATTAGTGATTTATATTATTTTAACTAGTATATTTTAAAATATATAGTATTCTCTAAACATTCAAGCTATTAGTAGGAAAAAATATTTGTGTTACATTTTAAATAGTGCTACAATCATTTGGGAGGTGAATACAATAATATAGTGTATACACGATAGTATAACACATCCCGTCAAAGAGAATCACGAAATACGATACATTTATGAGCACAATTTAAAGCTTACCGTCTTGATTTGACAATTGTAATCTCTGTTGCCTTGGGGTCTGAAAATTATATATAGTCACGGTACTAAACTTATAAATATATATAAAAAGTATGTATATATTATATATACATATATATATATGTTATGTATATACATACATAACACGATACGTTCCTATTGTGTGTTCCGTGTGTATGTTGTACACTATACACTCATTTTATGTTTTGCACTAAAACGTAAATAACAAATTAATTAAAAATGAATCCCTCGTCACTTCATCCCACCACACAGCTTTTGTATTGGTTTCACCCAGCATTGAACAGCATTTGACGCCTGTGGGGCACACTCGGGTTCCCTCCCGAATTACCTACAATACACCATGGATTTCCTCATCCTTCCACAGCTAGTTCGAATGCAAAAAAAAATCCCTGTGTAAAATTGAATTTCTCACTTGTCAAATTTTCTACCGCTGATTTAGTTGTAGTGCTCACGTTCAACCTGTGAAATAAATTACTAGGTTTTTCATTTTTCAGGACAACCCAAATCGTTACGTGAATTTCAATTATAATGTAAATAATTTCCATTTTATATATTCTATGTAGGTACATATTATAATTTTATATTTTACGTATATGCACCTTATATTATATTTTGATAGTTTATATTACATTTATAGGCATAAATTATACATATAATATGTAATTAAATTTATCACAAATAAATTGATTGTGTTTTTTTCCATTGAATATTAATACTCGGACTTAATGAAATAACAGTAATTCTTGTAAAATACTGTGCGTTACGACTCACGGGACTGCTAATGGTTTAAATAAATTTGTTTGTTGATAAGTTTAAGAAGAGTTTAAGAAGTGTATTTAATAAGAATGTATGAAAAGTGATGTTCGGGATATTCTATAAAAAGTTAAAGTTAGTTTTTAAGTATTCTAAAAACTATTATTTTTGAAATATTTTATAAATTACTAATATTTTATAGTAATAATTTGAATGGTTCTTCGTTAAAAACGTATTTGCTGAAGGATTAAAATTTTTCATGAACTGTAACCAATTATTATAATATACGTAGTATTAGGTCAAGATGAAGTTAAAAAAGTTTTAGACTAATGGAAAATATATAAAATTTTTGCAAATAAGTAATAATTAATTATTTTTTCCACAGGCTTTGAATCGTCAATGAATAAGTATTTTATATAATAAGTAATTTTTAGACACATTGTAAAAATATAGTTATATAGAATTATTAATTTTGCTTATTGTATACATTATAAATGTATAATTGTAATATCACTAACAGTTTCAAAAATTCTGTTTGGGTTACATGAATATAATTTTTATGATTTGATTATTTTACATTTTTTCAAATTAAATATATACATTTCTCGTAGTATAATTAAATTCATCGGGGATTTTAAGTACAAACGTGCGTAAATACGCTATATTTTTATAACCTAATTGATTTAAACAAGTAAATAAATTTTAATATAGTAGGCTGTTAAAATTTCTATTCACAAAATTTTCTATTCTTCGTCATTTTTTAAGAGTAATCAATTTCTAAAAAACTTTGAAGCATATTGGTTTTGGTCTTCCTAGTAATATTTTATCTTATTTATCCATTCTAATTTTAATTGAATGCTTTAATTCTTAGCTATTCTTTATAAATCTTCATAAATGTAACCATCCTTTGTTATATTAATATCTCAAACATGTATGTTTACCAAAAATTCCTTCAATTCAGTATTTGATCATATTTTGTATTGTCCTGCCTGTTAATTTTTTTTTTTTTTAGATCGATGACGCATATTTTCATAATTTTATTTATACATCTAATACAGAGATCGGCAATTAAATTCTATGATGGTTCAGATAATTTGAAATAAAATTTTCAAGGGTCATAAATAACTTAAATTTTAGTTAATAATTGTTGTGTTATCATGGCTATTATTGTAAACGGCGATAAATGATGAACGCTATCAAAATCTCCAAAATATAAATCATAAAAATAATCAAATATCTATATTATTATGTGCGAAAAACCAGCATTAAAAAAAAAAGTATTTTTGGTGGTCCAGATATTTTTTCTCTATGAGTCGTATTTGGCCCACTGGTCGCCTATCGTGTTAGATCTTATAAATTCAATACAAATTAAATACATTATGTGTTCATAAAGTGGTAATACGAAACCTTCAATAGTTGATTGCAATTTAGAGTCTCATTATTTATTTTTCTTGTTGGTTAAAAATATAATCATCAAAATATACCTACATATAATTATGTTATGTTATAATCAGTTTTGATGTTGAATATTAATAATTATTATACACTATATATTAGATTCTAAGAAAATGTCAATTTGTCGTCATTGCATACAAATTATGTTATTTATATTTTTATTGTTTGATTCTAATAAACGATTAATTTTAAAGATATGTGATATTAACTGTATTGGAATACAGGAATATATTGGAATTTATACTATCCAGTGAGGATATGATTAACTGTGACAGGAGTGGACCTCCAGTCATGAGGTACTATTGTGTTAAATTAGTGTGTCCGATTTGGAATCTATTGATGATAATTTGAATACATCTGGAAAGAAAAAAAAATCATGATTTATAGATAGGCGGGGATCTTAATTTTCTTGATTTGTTGTTTATGATATTTTTTGTCACATATTTTTTTTTAATTGTCGTGGGTTAGTTTTTATTTTATCATTGATAGTTTCAAATTTCTAAGGTTATATATACTGGGTTTTTTGCGAATTTGTAAGATTTTTTTTGTTGATATTGATATTGTTGTGTCAAGGAATCCATGTGAATGAGATAGAGTTCTTAGTGATATATAGAATATTGTATTGTTAATATTAATATTTAATACCAATAGAGTTTCTATCTTTGTAATTATGTAAATTTAATCATTTACTTAATGAGTCAGAATATATTTATATATATATTTATAGAGATTTGTCTCTCATATTTGAATTAACTTGGGTATTTTTAAGAGTATTTGAACACTATAATGTTCTAAGACTGATCATTAAGTAGAAAAATATCTCTTGCTCTACATTGCACACTATGAAAATAATTAAATGACAAATATTCCTTTTTCATCATTTTTTAAGTATATACTATTTTCTATTGTTTTTATAAATAATAAATTGATAACTAATACTGTAAGTACATGAAGATTAATTGTAACTTTTCTTATACTATTTCTGGTTTATTTTCATCTTCCTGTCTCTCTAAAAAAAATATCTTGGATTATTGTCATTATTTATGATGGGCTATATATGAAGGTAAATCAATCATTTCAATATATACTACTACGGTGTAATAATGTGAAGTGTATAAATTTATTATTGCCAATTGAAATGTTAGGGATATAGACAGATTTTTACATAAAAAATATAATATATATATAATCGATTAATAAAACGTGGACACCGCACGTGGTTAGTACGTATATGGCATATGCCACTAACTTGCAATAGGTAGTATAATGGTATTATTGTAATTAATGAGGATGGTGGTTAGTTAAATTGGCAATGACGAGCTTTGTATCGATTGATTGAACATTGTATGCAATATTATGTCATAAAATATCAGTATGTATATGAATAAATACGTGCCAAACATTATGACATACATGTAAACTAAATTATTAGAGTATTTGACCGAACAGTTTGGTATCTATATTTATTTTTCTCACTAATTTCAATATTCAAAAAGAAATTGTATTTAAAATATATTTTAATATATTATAATAAAAGATTACAATAGCTTTAGAGTCAAGAAAATAGATATTATATAATGATTCAAGACCATTGCATTATATAATGTAATACAATATGAGAAGTACATTTCCATAAAATTTCTATTCTAATCATAAATTAATAGATACTATAAATAATTTATAAAAATAAAACAACATAATTTGTAATGTTTTATAACCTGCAATTAAGTAATTAACGATATTCTAATAAATGAGAACTGTTTCCTAATTATTACCCAAATATTTGAATACATAATATAATAATTAAAAAATAAAACACATTAAGTAAGTAATTCATTAAAAAAATATTAATTAATACATTAAACTCTTTAAATATGAAAATAAATAATAAAATAGTATATAAATAAAAAAAGAATAATATATTTTATTTTAAATCGAAAAATCATAGTCCTAAAATAGTTACTGATTTGTTACCAAATAATATTATTATCTCATATGAAAAAACTTATAAAAATGATTTTCATGATATTTTTACAGATGCTTTCAATTTTAATAAGTAATAAAATTACATATTAGTTACATTTTGTAGAGATCTGTAAGATAAGTGTCATACACGGCGTGATATATATGCAATATAGGTACATTACCGTGTTGTTTATAATTTTAGAAGAATTTTAATAGTGGTATATTATGCTAATTTATTGTTGAATCATTTTTATCAAAATTTAAAAAAAATTAAATGAAATGGAAAATTAACTCTGGAACTTAATTGTTATTTTTATAAAAATAATAAAAACTATAAATTAGCATAATATACCACAATTAAAATTTTTCAAAAATTATTTTCAGCACGGTAATGTACCTATATAGCATGTATATCACGCCGTGTATGACATTTATCTTACAGATCTCTACAAAGTGTAACTAAATGTAATGTTATTAGTTATTGTTAATACCAATTAAAATTGAAAGCATCTGTAAAAACTATCATGAAAATCATTCTTCTAGGTTTTTTCCCTTGAATTTAAATAGAATATAATACGTGTATGATTAAGAATGATTCTTAAAAATTGTAATTTAACATTTCTATACATTTTTTATTCAACACAATAATTATCCATAAAAATAAATTGATTAATAAATAACTAAATTTAATAATTTATTTACATTAAAATTCATCATTAAATATTGAATTTACCAACATTTTTAAACATTCTTAAATCAATTATATAATGCGCAACTCAATTTGTATTTAAAACAAATATAAATGATTTAAAACATAATCCGTAACGTAACTATGAAATATTTTTTTGATTATAATATTTAGTTATAATATTGTATAGTTAATTTTTAACTAAATATTTACCAATGAATTAAATTAAGTTCCACAGTTAGAATTATATTTTAAATAATTTCATTTTTTTTTCACTCGTAGTTCGGTATCTTTATCGATATACTACGTAGTAGCCTTAAAAATATAATACTCTTCTATTTTACGATTCGCTAAAATAGATAACTGCAACGTCATAGTAAAAAAAATATAGTAATATATATATGATCTGTGGTGTTTGATAAGGGATTCGTGAAGTTTCTGGTATTGAAGGGAGGTGTTGGTGGTGATTGTGGCATCAACAATATTGAAAGCCCGACTTAACCCCTGAAATCTGTCACTGGCAACACCAATACGACGACAGACCGGTTGACTAACCGTTTCTTGTTCGTGTGATTATTTTGCTGTCCTCCATCTCTCACAATTTTCCGATAAAAACAACCGTATCCGTCTAGTCCTTATTCAGAGCTGGTTTAAGGTATTCAAAAGCAGAATGATGTTATAGATTTCTGCAAAAACCAGGAACTATAAATAAAAAGAATTATTCATTTAGGTTTTACTACTAAGTTTAAAATTCATATCCTTTATAACACAACGATAAAATTGTACAAATAACCTTTAAACAATTTGAAAATTATTTTACAGCTATCAGTAATTGAAAAATATTTTAAAATTAAAGTTATAATTAATTTGGTGTAAACAACTTAAAATCAAAAATATATGTATATATTATACGATATAATAATGTTTATATCTATAATAATATTATAACTTAAATCTAATTTATAAAATAAAAAAGTATATATATATTTATTTTAGATTCTGAGCGAAGTGATGAATATATTGATTTTACATAATGTGTTTTTTTTCTATGAGCACCTGCACGATAAGTTGATGATAAAATGCTTAGATTTTCAAAAATGGAGGTTGTTTTAGATGTCAAATTGGATCTAGTTTTTATTATAAAGAGGTCAAATTTAAAAATTCTATATATTACTTATTTTTATAATTAAAAAAAAAAATTAAGGAAAAAAGAGAATTTTATACAAATTCTATTTTGGACAAAATCGATTTTTTCTTTTAGATATAATTCGAAAATGAATAACCACATTACTTTAAATTTTTAACAAATGTTTGAAATACAATTTTCAAAATATTTTAATTATTTTTGAGCTATTTATAGGCATAAGGTATTTTTGATTTTTTTTTTTATAAAATATGTTGATTAAAAATTATTTGTTGAATAAAAATATATCATATATATATATATATATATAATGTATCTATATAAAAATATTAAAAATATGTAGGCACAATTTTTTGTTGTATGTATTTGATGTTAGTATTTTGTCGAAATTATAAACTATTTTATAGTTAAAAATTAATTATAACTTTTCTTTTTGTATCTAAGTTTTGATAATGTAATACAAAATTTCTCATATGTAAGTAATTCATATTGAAACCATAAAATTTAAAAAAATATATAAAGTCAGTTATTTTTTGTATATATTGTAAGTTCCAATTTAGACGAAATTACTTATATTAAGGATAAATAACGATATGTTAATTACTTTGTTATATTTTAAAAACATTATTCACGGGAAATTGGGAACTTAAAACCATTATGTACTTTATATTATTATGAATTTTATTATATGCAATATAATTTTCTATTTATTTTTAAATATTATATCTAATTACAATATATATATTTATATCATTTTATTTAACAAGCATGTTTTTTCATTAGCTTTTAAAATTGTATATTTTATTTGTTTATTGTTTAAGTAAGATATTTATACATTATGACTAATTATTTAACTTTTGGACTGAATCATCAATACATTTTAAATACAAAACTTGTACCTATATTACGTGTGTTTATTTTCTGAATATGTTATGATTAGCTTTAAAAATTTTAAAATACAATAAAATACTATCGCCTATTATCTATATTAATGTTTCTATGCATTTATATAAAAAATAAAAATGTCTTTTATATATGATTGGTTTCATAAAGGGTTTATAAATTATTAACTACAAATACAAATACTTAAATGATGAAATTAATCTTATTTATTATATTAAAAAATATGTTATTTAAATAATTCAACTCAAATAAACTCCATTTTTTGAAGAATCATATAAATTAATGAACACCAAGTGCAATTAATTACTAAAGATGATGACTATTATTATTATCTTTATTTTCAAAATGTGTTTGTTTTCATGTAATAAAATCACATTGTTATGTTGAAAGTAAATAATTATTAGGACAATATTATTATTATGCGACTTAAATACAAAACATGTAATCACGTTGATGTTCAAAATGTGAGTGTGTGTATATGCGTGTAGTATACAATATGTTAATATATTATGTGCGTTGTTATTCGATTATAATTATATAGGGACATAGGGTAGATGTGGATGGTGATAAAAGTTTAGCGTCGCCGGCAGGTCGTTTCTGGCGGCGTCGGTGTGTCGCCCGCGATCCTGCTGTTGCCTCTAAAGGATGATGAATCGCATAACTTCCCCTTCCATCGATATCGTCGTATCGTTGTATTTCTTTATTTTTTTACATCGTAAATATACATTTTTTCTTATCGTTATTTCTATAGTATGGAATTACAAAATAAGAACTAGAGGTCTATATTATATGCTTCGCATAAGACACAACTGTGTATCAAAGAATACACTTGTATATAATAATATATGATATGTGTCATAGTGGCAATGGTGTCTATTTTTTTTTACCCAATCATAGAACTATAATATTATAATGTTATGACACTATGTGTATTATCTCTCTGAATTATAATATTATAATATGCACATTTTTAGAAAAATCAATATTGAAATTTCCGATTGTCAGCGCGTATAGTAAAAATCGAGACGCTATGTTATATTACATTTACTATGAAATACGAAATAATAAACGTCACCTTTCTGTCTTTTGCGCTGACATCGATTACACTATATAACGACAAAAAAATCAAATAAAATAAATAAATACCACCAGTACAGAAAATACTACTGTATACACGCTACGTTTGCGTTCTCGATTTGAGTGTCGCTTCCTAAGTTTTTTCTCCGACATTTCATTACTAAAAGTTTTTTTTATTTTCCGAAAATCTATACGCATACAATGCATAGCGTACACATAGTATTGTTCATTCGTCCCGAGCGTTTTGGTATTTTCCAATTTTCTGATACATTTAACGTTCCGTCCGCGTGTACGTGTGTGTGTGTGTGTGTGTGTGTGTGTGTGTGTGTGTGTGTGTCACACACTATAAAGGCATCGAGCAATTTGTTTCACCTCCAACGCTTTATAGTCTCAGGATCGCGTACATGTATATATGTTATTTGAACATACATATTATACGCCTAGATAGTTTAGTGTGCAACGTATAATAACTAATGTGAGTGTAAAAGCATGTCCAGGACCGGTGCGCGGGGCATGTGCAATTGCAGCACAGGACTTTGTGATGAAAATGCATTAAAAACCTTATAAATTTAAAATTAAAATTGGATAAGCCTCACGATATACGTGTACCCATTGTATAAACGATGAGTATACGTGTAATATAACATAATTTAGCACCTACACGCTCGAACCACGTCGAAACGTTTTATTTGCATCTTTAATATAAAAACGTTTTTGTAAAAGCAGGGCAGTGGCGTAACTATATAAGAGGGATCAGGGTTAGAGGTCACATCGGGGCTTGGACACTTAGGGGACTTAGTTGTGCACAATATTTTTTCATTACAATAATATATTATTATATCTTTTAAATAATTCGATATTACACACTTATTAAAGTTTTATTTGTTAATTTTAAAAATGTTGTCAACAGTATGTATTGTATTATAAATCGTATGAGTGTAAATATTAAATTATCAACGAAATGTTTGTATGGTAGGTCGCAGTGGGTGATAAAATTCTTATGATTACTGACATTTATGAAACGTTAGTTTGTATTTCTAGGATTTATTTATTTATAGATCGGCCCTTACACAAGTCTGTATAATGACGTAATAATATATATTTTAATAAAATAAATTTATACAATTATACGAGTATAATACATAGGTATACAATTATTATGTTATTATAAAAATTATAGGTACCTACGTAAATAATATGTATTTAATATAATTTCAGCAAGGGGAAATACACCCTATATAGATTTCCTGGATACTACCCTTCTTGAGGGAGTGTTCCCGGTGAAGGCCCGTTAAAACTGTTTTTTTCTGATCCGAAATTCTTAAGTTACATTACTAGAATGGTCATATGCGTAATCTGGATGTCAATTGGTTTTCCTCTCACATCCGCTTTAAGCTAAAACTTAAATCATTGAATATTTAACATTTATAGATTCTCAGCGGAGCGATGGATGTATTGATTTTACAATGATGTATGTTATTTTGTATATACACAGTATAAGTATTCTAAATTAACTTCAATTTTTAACTTGGAGTGTAATTTTAGACATTAAATTAGATCTAGTTTGTACTTTAAAGAAGTTAAAATTAAAAATTCTCTCAGACTAATAAAAAAAAAAAATTAAAGATAAATGAAAATTTTTACGCAAATCCAATTTTTGATAAACTCGATTTTGTTTTTTAGTGTAAGATGAAAAGAAATTATTGTAGATACTTCAAATTTTAACTATATACTTATATAATCATTTTTTATACCTACATGATAATTTTTTGATTCTTTTTAAGTTATTTATGTATGTTTAAAATTTTTTATTTTTTTTATGTATATATATATAGAAATAAAAAAATATTTTCTAAGTCAAATAAATTGAATATTCTTCGTAAGTTAAGTTTCTTTATAAATTAAATAATATTGAAAATATATAGTCAATATTTTTTTATAAGCATTTAAACTTAGAATTTCGAAAAAATTCATCAAAATCTCATTATATTGTACAAATAGTACAATTAGGTGTAAGAAATTCATAAATATTTTTCTTTTCAGTAATTAAAATATAAATATTTTATACAAGATTTTTTATAAGTTTTCAACTTATTTAAAAAATTACCTTTAAGTTATATTAATTTTTTATGAGCGTCTGAAGTTGTTCATATTTTTATTTTTTATGACATTGCATAATTTTCCGTAAAACAACTATATATTCTTCTAGCTATATTTGTTTTTTTGGTGTAAGGACTGTAACACGAATATAAATAACTATGGATTAGGTATCTTGCTATTTTTATCAAATATTTATAATATTTTCTGTACACGAATTTTTTTTTAAAACATTTTTATTTTTCTTGAGTTATTTATAGACGTTTGAAATTTTTTTTAATTTGATTTTTATTAATGATGATTACAGTTTTTGCTTAGTCAAAAAAATTTACAATTTAAAATAAAATCACACATAATTTGTATTTATAGATATTATAAAAATATTTTAAACAATATGACTAATTTATTTTTATAAGCATTTCAAGTTTAAATATCGATAAAATTTCTCAAAATCGCTAAAATTTGTAAATTTTTTTTCGGTTGAATACAAATGCATAAAAATTTACCACTAAATTCCACATAATCATTTTATTTTAATAAACTAAATAATCTAAAAACGTATTTAAGCATAATGTTTTTTTTATAGACATTTCAAGTTAAAAATTGGATGGGATTATATATATTAACCATGAATATATTCACGATATTCATATTTTTGTTTAAGTTAATGTCGTTGAAAAATAAAACTTTTACATAATATATTATTTTATTTTAAAATGCAATGTTTTCAAAAAAAAATTAATTTAATTTGTTGTAATATTGATAGTAAAATAAATCTAAATAATATAAATTATTAATTCATTTAAAATTAAATATACTAATACAAGCTGATAGATTGTCTCTTCTCAAAATCATTTTTCATAATATATTTAATAATATATCATTGAATTCATTTTTAAAGCACCCATCACAGTGACTTATATGACACCTACCGTACAGCAAAATGGTAAGCAACTTTTCTTCAGCATTATGCATTACTGCCTGAATCTATATTATTTTTCTGTTTATGGTTTAAGTAATGTTTTAGTAGTTTCACTTTAAGTTTTGCTCGTTGTAATAAGAATAGCAGTGATAGAAATAATTTGATGTATTTTTACAAATTTTAAAATTGTTCAATAGCAATTTCAAGGGAATATACTTCATATTTAATGTTTACATAAATAGATTTATTATTAATACATTGTTTGATGATAAGAATGGAGTATCATCTCTTTCACCACAATATTTTTAGATACATAGACAAAAAAAAATGTATTCAAGTTACACCACTAAATACCATTTGTCAATAGTTGTGGTCTTGTATAATTAATAATTTCCATAATGCCTCTTCATGGAACCGGGAACACCTCATCACATCAACAGATGTTAAATTTTCTTTCGAAGCTGAAAAATATTGGCATTTTATATATTGTACGCATCCTAATATGTTTATACTATACAGTAGTCTTTTTTAGCTAACATACATAGAGCGCTTTGTTTCTTCCTATTATATAATAAAGTATTGTGTTGTTTTTTTGTATTTCGGTGTTGTATAATTTCCGCGGAAATCAAAAAATCTATATAGGATATTATACACTATATAGGCAAATACATGATTGTTTCTTCTTTTGTCTACGTATATTTAAAAACAACTGGACAGTTTTCATTAAAAGTTATATCAATAGATTCCTTGGGAATAGGGGTTTGTGGCTTCATTATCTAACATATTATATGGTTCGCTATACAGTGACTCATATATTAACATTGTTTCAACTTACACGAAAATCGAATATTTTTTTGTCTATATATAGAGTTGCTATTGGTTATATACTTATAATATATAATAAAATAGTTATTATGATTGGATATAATTTTCTGTATAGTATTATATTTTGTCATTTAGGCTAAGAAAAGTATACTATAAAAATGTAAAATTGAGTAACAGTTATTATTTATAAGAAGTAAATTGTATGATTAAAGTTTAAAATAGGAATGGGACAGTTCTTAAAAAATCATCGATTCTGGTTCTTGTTCGGTTCCATAAATTTAACTACGGTAAAATTTTATTAAAAGTAAGAATAATATATTTTTAAATTTTTATTAAATTTTTAACATAATTAATTAATAATAATTAACAATATAAAAATATACATTAAAAAATCAATTGACAATAATTTTGATAAGAAGAATTTTATAATATTTCAACTGAAGCAAAAAGTAAACGATAATGGTCTGGTTACATCTTATTAACGTATAAGCAAAATCCATAGTTTTTAACCAATTTACACCAAATTTAAATTTGGTACATATATTATTCGGGATTTCAGATGGGTCGTAAGAGTACTATACTTAGTATAGTACTTAGATATGTGTAGCAGCTATTATGCATAATATTCTGTATGCCTGGCTGAGATCTTTAGAACCAAAAAATGCTCGACCGATTTTGACGATCCTAGGAAGGTTGAACCAATTCTTTTGCAGGCATGGCTTACCAGATATTAATAATATTAAAATCATAATTGTATATTTATTTATTTCTGTTTGCGATTGATTAAATGTAAGAAAATGAAATTAAGAATATACTGTAGGTGTAGGATTCCCTATCTTAAAATAATAAATAATTAAAAAAATACAGTAAATTATGAACATTGAAATATAAAAATATTTTTTGATAAAACATCCTAGTGGGTGTATTTAAAACAAAAAAAATACTGAGGAGTTACCTAGGCGAAGCAAACAGGAGCAAGACGCGTGAAGTTCTTTCTCCCCTAATATAAATATATATGATATATCATTTAGTTGTTTTGGGCAAAATCGTTTTTTATTTCGTACTGTTTTATCAAATTTAGGTTGGCCCTTAGCCACGCCACAAATACCACCCACCCTACAATAATAATAATAATAGGCACGAGTGACGATGCCGGATGACTGCAGTATTATAATGAAAATATTGTAGTAAAACAATATAGATAGAATTATATAGTGCACGGTATTATATTTTAAACGGCGTATATAAAGGCGGCTGATTGTTGTTCGCCGTCTGCAGCAATAACGGGGGCCTGATTTGATTCCGGTTCACTAGATTATAATATTGTGGACGAGCACTACACCACACTGCTCTCGCACGCACGACGCGTAGCAGTATTATTAACAAACAAAACAAACAATAAACACATAATTCACAAACGACTCGTGATGCGATGACGATAACGCCACGCGTCGCGTCTCCTCGGTCGACAATAATGAGCACCACCGCCGACATCGGCGCTAATTGTTTTTTAATTACCTAACGTGTGCTGCGCCGTATCTCTGTGTAAAATATACGCTAGCGACGCAGTTCGACACGCCGCCAATATTATTATAATATACAGCGTGCGTAGGCGCGAATTGCCTAAGTGTTTTGGGTGGACTCGATTACCCTCCCCCACCCGATAATATTGATTAAAAAAAGTGGTAAAAATAATATTATCGATGACATTCAAGTAATTGTGTTTTACATATTTATTGTACAATAGGCTATTGTATGCAAACTTCGGATCATATATTATAATTATTATCTTACAAAATTTTCTACAAGAATATAAACAACAATTCTTATCGTCGGTTATGTATACGAGTATATATTACATGTGCGTTTTTCATCTATATCATAAATACTGCACCGTCTACATCTACCAAAAGAAACAGCAACAAAATCTTAAATCATTTTTTTCTTATTAATTTACTGAGTTTAATTTAAAAATTTTAGAAAAAAAAATCATATATTTACCTACTATTATTAGTACACTTACTTGATTTGAAAAGAATCGAAGTAGTTGTTTTTATACCTCCCTCCCTTATTCATGCCAATGTGTATAGCTGTAAATACTTATCATATTTTATCGTATTATTGTATGTAATACGTTATGTGTATAATGCATTATATACCTATCGTATTATACGTATATAGTATACTGTATACATATACATATATATATATATATATATATATATATATATATATATATATATATATATATATATATTAACGTATACAGTGTATACAATAGTGGAAAAGTAGTTATATTATTTATCGATTTGATTACATTAACAATTAACGGTGGCCGTATATAGTTAATGTATGACATGTCCACGAAATCGAGTGCGAGAGTTTAAAACGGTTTAACCGAGTTAAATTTATGATACATTCGTTTAATATGTATAACGTTAAACGACGAAACGGCACACACACACACACACACGCGCGCGCGTATACACGCACACACACGCACACACAAACACACACATAGCACTAACGTGCGTATATATGCATAATTATTTACGGTTTATGCAAAGTAATTTATATAAGTAACGGTCATTTATAATACGGTGCAGTTACGGGGAATAATACCGTTTATTATGGTATCGGTGAAGTGTACGGCAACAACAACAACAGCAGCAGCAGCAGCGGCGGCGGCGGCGGCGGCAGTTGTAGCAGTAGTAGTGTAATATAGTATATTATAATATTATTATGTAGTTTATTTCTCGACTATAATAATATAATATAATATTGTAGCGGTTGAGGTTTCGGGCCGGAGGAGCTATATAATATTATTATCGCACACGCGCGGCAGTAAGTAATAATATTCTGTCCGAAAGCCAAGAATCGGTCCGCCGCCACCGCCACCGCCGCCGCCGCCGCGCACCGCGTTAGGCCTCGACCGTCGCCACCTATATACATAACAATATTATATTGTATACATATAACATTTATTCGTCTCTCAGGTATAACAACGCGCCGCGGATATCGCATAAGGCGTAAACGGCTATCGTTTGCCGATTAATCTCGGATCGGTGTCGTTGCATATAGCTGCGGTGGCGGGGAAGGGAGTAGCGGGAGGGATGTGGTCGTCGTGTACACGCGGCAATCTATCGTCGTTATTATATCGTTATTATTTGTTGTTGATCGCGGCCCGCGATCGTTCTTCGGCGGAGATTAACTCGCGACGGACGTTGCACCTGCACCGGTGGCAAGACCGGACCGGACCGCGGGCCAGCGATCGGCACCGGAAGAGCGTCGCGCCGACGACCACGGCGACCGTTACGTTTCCACCGCCGGCAGCCAAAGCGCCCCCGTTCGCGGCGCTGGGTACACCGACGACTGGTGGCGGTGCACGCGTGTTGCCGTCGCCGGGCGGGCGGGCGGGTAGGCGGCAACATCGGTTCGGTTGTGTGCGTCCGTCGTGGTGTCGTCGTCAGTTCCCTCCAATCGTCGGTCCGCAGAGTCGTCCTGCACGGGGTGCTCGCTGCTGCTCCGGCCCTGCGGCGCACGCCGGTCTCGTCTCCACGACTATAATATTAATACGTTTATCGCTGCCACACGTTATTGTAGTGTACGATAACGTATTATTATATGACCGTCTCTCGGCGCACAATATCGTCATCGTCGTAATGTCTTGCGCAATATTGTAATGTAATAATATATATTATTTTAATTATTTGCATAATTATTATTGTTGTTAGTGCTATCAAATCATCACGCGCGAGATCAATTGAGATCTTTTTTTTATTCTCTGCAAAATTTAACGGCTCAACACAAAAGTATAATATACATCGCACGTGATGTTTAAAATTTAAATTGTAACGTATTATTATTATAAGTGTATAATATTATTACGCTGTATACGGTGTACCACTGCGATTGAAAATTAATCGAACTATTTTGTCGTTTCACGACGTTTTGATAAAAAAAAAAAAAAGTCCGATGTCGTTTTAGATTTTCCCGCGGAACGCGGCAATGACGACGACCGAGCTGGCGGATGACAGTGTCGAGAGATCGTGCAAGCTGGACGTCGATGATGGATCGCACGCCAGTCGCGGTTAAAGTGAGTAATATATTTTTAATCTATATTCTATAGTATAGTATACCTACTCGTAATAAAATATCATAATAATATCCATACAAGTCATACAACTATATTATTATTGTGTTTACCATATGTATAATTAAGATATTATTATTATTTATTTATAATTAAGTCGTATACAATACTAATGTATGCAATTGATTATCTACACGTGTATATAATATATAAGCAAAATGAAGTTTCTCTGCTTTTAATATTTTTAAATTTAGTAATGTGTGTAAACCGTTACATCGTTGACGACGACGTTTACTACCGGCCCGCAAAGACTTTCTTAGCCGGCTAACTATCGCTACGTGTTGTACCTTATATTATATACTTACACGTAAAAAAATAATAATAATAAAAACTTTTTTTTTTATTATTATTTTTCTTTTAAACTTTTTTTCCTCTTTTATTTCTTTACTATTACTATTATCGTTGCAAAGACGGAAACACGCAGTAGAGATTCGCACTTGTTATTATTACTACTGTATTTCCCGCTGCATCTCCTACCGTTTATATATACGTGTACGCGCGCGCGCGTGTGTGTGTATAAATAGATATATATATAATATAAGCACACGCTCCCACAAAAAGAAAAAAGAGAGAAAGAAATAAAAATCAAAAGTTAAATAAATAAAAGGAGGCTAGCGACGTATTCGTATTACAGCTACTATATTATTCTCTTTTGTAGTATTCCCGGTCTCGACATCGCAACGTCCGGGACGTGGCTATTACTAGCTACCTTATAATAAAATAACGGTGGAGGAGGTCAATATAATATTTTATTTGTGATAGTATAAATAAATACCTAGTAACAACGTCAGCCCCCATAGACAATATAATAGTTATAAATTTATAATATTTGAATACCATAATTTAACTCTCCATGTTCCGTCTCTTGAACATTTTAACGGGGTCTGTTATAATATAATGATATAGTATAATATTTTTATTATTATTATCAATGTCAATCGCTATTATACATGTGTGGGACGAGCTAGATTTAATACGTTAATTTTTTTTCCTCCGAGTTATATATACTATATAAATGCAAAACTTGACAACACAAGTAAAATATTAAATTGCTTGAGATAATAATTCTTTATACTTTTTGAGGGAATAAAGTTTTTAATGAAATAAGTATAATTGTATTGTTCAGTATACAAATTCATGAAGTCGGTTAATAAGAAACAAATTGTTTGGATATTAGGAGTTAAATTACATTTTTTTATTACAATAACAATGTTTTAAATTTTGTTTGATAATAATGTTATTAATTTATTAAACAATGTGATCATACACATAAATTAAAATATATTTTGTTAAAGCGATTATTTTATGTAAAATAAATGTAAATCTTCATTGAAATGTATTAAAAGTTATAACTCGTGATGATTTTTTATAGTAGTAGTTAATATTTAATTTTGTTATTCTTTTTTTTTTTTTTAGTGTATACAATAATATAAAATCAGATGAAATATATATTAAGGAATGAATATGTACATAATAAGCTGGTAAAGTAGTAAAATAAAAATTTGTTTAGAAATAAGAATAAATAAAAGTTTTTAGAACACATATACATTCAAACATTTCAATTTTTACAACATATGAGTCCCCTTTTTGGTAAAAAAATCTACGACCTGATTTTATTTTCCATTATTCCGTTTAATTTTCAATTTTCTTGTTTTGTTGTAAAATAATTTATAGTACGATTTATGTACATATTTATGTTGTGTTGTATATTTTGAATTATTTTTATTACTTATATATTATATTATTATGCATATTATGTAGTTGACTATGGATTTACCTATATTAGTAGTTAAAATAATTAGTACTCATACATATTACAAAACACATTAGTTTTTTTTAAAACTCGGATTTATTACGTTCTGGACCTGGAGTTCAATAATCGTTAATATTATAGCAGTAGAGTTGAAAAATAGCTGTTACAGTAAAATGGTTATTATTATATTAACCTTTTTTAAATTATATATTAGAATTGCATTGCATTTTACATTCTAAGCAAATGAGAGATGAACATACTCATTTAATAATAACGTGTATTAAAATAAGTATTACATTTTTGTTTTTAATTTCCTATTTCGAGGTTGGTTTTAGATAGAAAATTGGATCTAGTTTGAATTTAAAAGAAATCAATATTTAAAATTCCCATAATTTGTTCTTATATATTGGTATAAAATATAAAATATACATATGCAAATTTTTTTTATATATATTTAAAGTTAGAATTTTGGCGGGATTTATCAAAATCGCAAAAATGTGCAAACTATTTCGTAGTTAGAAATTCATAAAAATAATTTTTATATTTAAGATATTAAAGTTTACTAAATAAATATTTAAATTTAAAAATTTAAAAAATATGTATACACAATTATTTTTATATGAATTTAAGGTTAAAATTTAGAAATAGTACATGTTTCAATTAAAAATAACAATGTTAGATATTTTGTTATAATTTAAAAACATTATTCGAAGGGAACATTTACGTATGTAATGAATGTTTGTATACGGCATACGCAATAGCATATTCAAAATAAGTAATTTAATTTTAAGATATCACCTATTTATACCATAAAACTATTCACACTTTTTTACGATACGATGTTATTGATTCAACAATTTATGACAATAATATAATAATATGATATAAATTATATTTATTATTATTATAATAATTAGAAAATAAAAAACATGCAATATTTTTAACAAAAATAAAAACAATATACTGTAATACTAATTGTAAAATGAATTACTTATATAGCAATGTTAAAAAACATATCATGAAATGTTTTTAGTGATACAGATTGACAGGCTGTCTCCGCTCAGAATCGTTTCTCTTATACAATGGTATATCATTGAATTAAAATTTAATACGTCCATTATATTGACCTTCTGGACACCTACTATACTATTAAATATATTAAAATAAAATCTCACATTAAAATGTAACCTGCTATTACCGTGTAATAATACGAGTACGTTTGTATAAAAATATCTATTTTGTTCAAAGTTTATAAGGTATAATATATATTTATCATAAATGGATAATATTTTCATTATTATTAGATATTCACTGAATTTAAATATATTATCTAGTAATACATAATTAATTTATCGGACCTCGCAATCACCTGATTTATGTATATATATATACATAATAAAGGTACGTATAGAAGTGTTTGTTTAGTAAGAAACAAGTTCTACAATTAATATAATTAATATCAATTATATATCGTCATGCACTAACTTACATCACAATCTGAGGACATTAAACGCTTATTTTGTATAAATGCTAATTTTTATTTTAAATTTGAACCGAAATTATTAGAATAAAAGATTGATTATACAGTTCATAATTTATTTTACACTAAAAAGTGGTTAATTTCTTGTTTAAAGAGGAGCTCGATTATATTTATTAACTGTTCATTTGTTTATATTTATTTGATATTTCTACCAGTACTAATTTAAAATTAAAAAATAAGCATTAAATACAATTTGTAATCAATAGTCATGGTGCTGCATTAAAATGGATATTTTTTATTTTTCTGAAAAAAATGAATAAAAACATATATTATTACAAAATCAATACTTGCGATCATAGTTTATAACGATTTAATGTAAATTTATAACCAATAAGGAAATAACTAATAAGTAATGACATAAATTATTTCTGTCTTCGTTTTAATAAATTTTATATTGAACATTGTTATGTTTTATTCTTCTGTAATACTTAGTGTAACCTAAATAATACGAATTATTTTGATCATATAATATAATCATTAATAGGGTGGTGCGTCTAAAATGTTAATTGAATTGGTTAAAATAATTTATTACAAAGCATAGAAGTTATAACACATCACCTTATTGTATATTGTCGCATTGAGCTCCCAATTTTCAATTTTTATATCTTAATAATAACACTGTATCTTGATATAAATATCTATGTATATTAACTTTATGTAAGACTATCAATTTTTATAACACAGGTTGCGGGTACTAGATACTAGTATTAACTATTTTTCTCAAAAATCGAAAAATATAACAATGCCATGTGTCCGGACTTAGGCACGAGAAGGAAAACTTTTCACTCGAATAACTGTTATTCGGTGTTAATGTTACCTTCACGGTCCCATTGCTTGTATTCCTCTTTCAGTTTTACTTTTCACCACACCCTCTGACTATATAAGACCCACTATGCTACTGCTACTATGTTTACGATTATTATTTTACTGCCGTCGCTGTACTGTTGTTAGTACTTTTTTTTACTACTGCCGTCATTGTTATTATTATATTATGGCTTTTTGCTTTGCCACCGTTAACTCTCCCTCCAATCCAGTTTTGGTAAACGTGCAAAGAAATTTATACATTTAATATTTATACGTATATATAGAGTATCAACAGATTACCTTTATACTAAAACTTCTATTATTAATTTTATTTTTTTAACTAAATCTATTATTGTTACCATTTTAATTATTAATGTTTAATTAATTATTATAACTGAAAAAATACCATACTTATTCATACGTTTATATTGACGTATACGTAACATGGTGATGTCGGTATAAGGTTATATGGATTTAGTATACTCGTAATATGTCTGTTACATAGTAGCATAATATAACGATAATAATTACGAGTATCAACCGCATAATCCACGACGCGCGCATACATTCTCAAGGGACTATCACTAATATTATTTACCTTATTTTATAGTTGTTGTTATTATATACATTAATACATTAAATACAATAGCAGACTCAGCAGATGGAGAGAAAACCAACTCGCGCGGTAGTAGAATTTTGGTAGTATACATAGTGCCTATATATACGAGGTAGCGACCGCAGCAACGAATATAATAATAAAAGTAATCCTATGCAGCGCTGTCCTGAAGATAAAATTTGGGAATGTGAAAACGCACAAAATAATGTTGGAGTGTATAACACACGTTAGCTGAATAAAGTTATAATCAGTCACGCTCAATCAAACGACGTGTTAAATAAACGTGTTACCATTACCATAGTTTAATTTTATTATTATAATAAACTCAGGGTGTATAGACAACTTTTACCGGTTAGGTCTTTGGTGTAATTTATTTGTTTACTAATGATAGAATCATTTACAAATAATTTGAAAGAATAAACTATATTGTATTTGTATTTGTACATTTTATTTAAACATTTAAAAGAAAATATAAATATAATTACTCGTCGTAGAAGACGCGTAGATATAAAACATTACAAATATTTCTAAATTTCGGATAGTTATTGATAAACATCACAATTTCAAAAAAAAAAAAGAACTTGATGTAATAACACAGTTGATTAATGGGAACTATATAGTATATATATATACCATGATTGTTCTATGCCTATGTATATTATTGTATATTTATGAATATAGAGTTTGGACGTGGGGACATTTGGACGTAAAAAAATATATAAAGAAAATAAATAATATTTTAATAGATTATCAACAAAATGTATTAATCTAACCTAAAAATTGTTCAAAAGTATGGCACTAGAACTAAAATATCATTTTTACGCGGAATCGCTCAAAATATTTCTCTACATTAAAATAAAATGTTGATCATTTTTTAATATTTATTACATAAGATAATAACTATAACTATTAATAATAAGCTATAAATAACTATAAATAACTATTTATGTTTGAAATTCATAAAGTTTTTAGATATTTTAATCAATAAACAATTTTTTTATATATTTTATATATATTTTTAATAAAAATATAAATATAAATATAAATATAATTAATACAAATAACTTTTTTTGATATTGTACTTTAATTGTTGGTGTACCTATTATAAATTATAATAAAACATTTGATTTATATATATTTTTGATTTAAATATTTTATATTCATTTTTGACTTATTATAATAAATACAAATATTATAAATGGTTTATTATTAATTTTATTTACTGATTTATATATATATATATATATATTTTTTTTTTTTGATGTCCAATTGTCCTAGATCGTTTTATATAATATACAAAATATTTATAAAAGTAATGTTACCTATAGTAATGGGATGTGATGTGATATTAAAAATTAGATAATTCAGTAATTGCTATTTGTATGACGATTATTATCACTACTATTTGTCATACTTGTGATATTCTGTATTTCTGTAGTACTTATAGTAAGTTATTAATTGTTTTATTGTTATACACAGAGTATCTGTAGTATATACAAGTTTATAATAATATATGTTAAAAGCATATTTATTTGGTTGAGTATATTTTACATCTATATACTTGATTTAAAAAATTATAATAATCGAAGGTTAGGTAAAATCTTTTTGTAAATATTGTTGTATTATATTGCATATGGTTTTAGGTCTTCGTGAGATGACTTCAGTACCTAAATCACATTAATGGGAGTGAATAATAATTATCATATTAACTACGATTAATTTATATTGTATTCTAACAAAGATAATGAGAGGAGTTTTTAGTATTCTTTTTCTATTTTAATAAATATACTTCAAATTTACAATTCATTTTTGTTATTAAATTATTACATTTTTAAGTTTATAAAGATAGATTGTATATTATAAATAAAAATTTTAAGCCTCCGTAACTTTGTTTTAGTTGGCATGTATTTTAATATACAATAAACATCTACGATAATTTCATAATATATAATAACTATTTCTCAGTAAGTTTGGTTAGTTTTTACAAAACAATGTATAGTTTACTATTTTATAACTTTCAGAATAGTATCTATTAGCGATTTTTAATGAAAAATTACGGTATAAAACAATTTGAGAACAATTTTATATTCTTCAATAAAATGTGTTTAAAAATACGGAACATTTTTTAACGACCTGATGGAAAATTTATAAAAAAAGTGCATACATAGTATTTTTCGTAAGTTTTTACGATTTTATGCCACGATTTTATCAAAAGTCAAAGAAATGTAATAAAGACGACATTATGTTTCTAGAACATTCGTCTACGTAGGTATTTTTAGAAAAAACAAAAAAACCATTATAGAATCAATGTATTAATAATGGAATAGAATATAGAATATAATAAATTTTATATTATTTATTTAAACGTGCAATGTAATTTAATTCAATAATTCTAGTTCAGTTCTGTCGGGGTAAAAATAAAAATAATTGTATATCGTGCATTCTATATTATATTCATATGAACATAGGTAATCGTATATATTATTATTAAAGTCATCACCCTACGCCTCCGCCTTGTATTTCGAAATGGGGTAACATATCTGACAAGTATAACAATAATGACGTGATGATCATAATATATAACACATACCCTTACACACATACTTATATATACTTACAGGATGATTCACCAAGTATGTCACTTCAATTTTTCCTTTAATAATGAACATTTTTCATCCTCTATTTTATAGTAAATCTTAAAGTAGATCAATTTTTTGAAAATTTTGATGTCCCTAGTTCAGAATATGAATGAATAATTTTTCAGTTGTTTAGATATTAATACTAGGATAAAATTCTTTAAAAAAAAAAATTACAAGAACATAAAACCGATGTATTACTGATGACTACTGTCTCTAGTATTTATTATACTTAGACTATTTCTACAAATTAAAAATGTTAACAGATTAATATTATTTACTAAAATGTTCACATCGCCTAGCCTCCATATCTTGCATACCCATTACCATAGACTTATTATTCTTAGTACTCAAAATAAAATAGCATAACAAATATTCATTTGAATTTGAATTTTGGACGTCAAATTTTTCAGAAAAATAATCTGTTTATTAGAAAAGCAGAAGTTTTTATTTTCACGGGACACTTCCTAAATACAACAAAAAATCTTAAGATTTTTAAAATACAGTCTTTTAGACGTATACCTACTAACAAACTGTTTAAAAATTTCAAAAATCACTATACATTACAGAAGAAAAAACGGGGGGTAAGCGCTCTCGGTGAATCATCCTGTATATATTATTATAGTACAACGACATGATAAATATATTTATATCATATCGTATATATTTGTGATGTACATGCCATGTCGCTGCGGCCGTATCTATATATTTTTCGTCCGCAAACATAAACAAACAGAGTAATGCATTATACAGGCGCTCGTGTATGTGTTTATGTGTATGCGTGTGCACGCGTACAACGAGAGCCCGATAGCGTCAACGTGAGCGGTTTAATACGGAAGTGTTGCGCATACGTCGCTCCATTCTCATATCCTTTGCGAGCAGCAGCAGCGGCAATGTCCGGTCTAAACGTTCGTATGCGTCGACCGTGCACCGTCGAGCCGCTAATGACCTGCCTGCCGGCGCGCGCGACAATCGCATCTACCTAGTATTATATACAGTGGAAGACCCGGGTATGGACAGGGGTGGGGCGGGATTCATGGGGTCGAGAGGACGAGTCCTATATATCGTAATGACGGCGGCGACGGCGACGCGGACGACGGCAGTTGGCGAGTAGCCAAAAAACGGTTGTTTAGCCGATAAAAATCAGGTTATTATTGCGTTATAAACAATTTTTTTTCTTCTTATTTTTCCACCCATACGAACACCGCACACCCCCATGTATATAATATGTATATATAATACACATCATCTCACCCCATCCTATATTTGTTATTGATTATAGATTCACGCATCGACGAGTACACGCCGAAATATAACGATATATCTCCATCCGATACATTTAATTCTATATTATTCATTATTATGACGACAAATGCGGCGATTGGTTTCTGCACCATGGTACTGATCACGTCCATCGCGCTTTGGAGTCTGGGATTGGCGTATGCTGGTAGAGAGGGACCGCCGCAGATACAGTCACCGTTTTTGTCTGTGATGCAGGATCGTCAGACGTATCTGGGTGACAATCCGTCGGAACCGAGTTATGATTCCGTGGGTGACGATGGTGATGACGACGACGACGACGACGATTTAGCTTATTCTGAAGACAACAGTAAAGAGGAACGTGAAGATCAGCTAGACCAGGATGATCCAGGTAATTTTAGAGATTTGATTTACGATAGTTTTCAAACACGCGATTGCATATGGTACCATGTTGTGTGCTAGTGTATTATACGACGTTTTGTATATACGACGGACCTACGGATACCGTTAGAGCGTGCCAAATTTTAAATGACTTTTATAATATGATACAAAAATAAAACGATATACCTATTACACTATGAAGATAATATTATAACAGATAAAAGTATTTAGAGAAACTTAATAACTGAATTCATACTATTTTATTTACTGTCTTGTAGAGATGAGCGCTAACAGTATCCTTAATGTATCCTTTACATCCATAAGGCACAGACGTTCGACTGATATTATATTAAGAATATATAATATATACCAATATATATTTATTATAATATTATATATTAAAATTTAAATCTAGATCTAATAATACCTACTCTCTTTTAAATTAAATTAAAGATATTTTATTTTGTAATGTATAAATGACAAAGAGATTCACAATGGTTCTTCAGTAATTTAAACTTGAACATAGTAGGAAAATATATTTTTCCGATACTATGAGATAAACTATGTTTTGTTACAGTAATAACTATTATTATTATTATTATTATTATTTATAAGTCATGTTTGGACGCGTAAAGCTTATAGTATGTGGATATTATCTATTGAACTAATTTAAAAATGTGTTTACTGCAATGTCGTTATTCTATATTACCGTTTAATCATATTATTAAATTTTTTGCTCTTAAATAAGGTTTAAAGTTTCACTAAACTTTTTCAAATAATGCTGAAAATGACATAAAATGCAGTTAACTGTTAAATTTTGACATTATCACTGAGATGATACCACATATTCACTTGCTTAAAAAAAAATCTCCCAGCCTAATTTCACATAGTTTTATATTCAAGATAAGATAAATGTATAAATAAATATCGCACACTTTTATTTCAGAAATGCGAATTTTTTTTTTGATTTTCTTTGAAGTTTCAAATGGAAATTTCATCTGGTTTATATTAAGTTTGTCCGTATTTTAAGTATATATTTTCCATCACTTTTTTCAGAAATATACAATAAATGTATTTACTAATAATAAAGTTGCACAGTCAATAAAAAGAATGAAATAATATATGTATACACATTACCTACACTCCAATATTTCCGTGATTTTTCATTTCAGTGATCTTAACTGGAAACATGGATTTTTTGAGTAATATTTCTTGATATCGTTGATTAGTTAATAATCAAAATAAATCATGCACAATTAATAATAGTAGTTGTGTGAACTTCATAATGTATCAATTGAGATAATAATATACATTTTAAAAATTTATTATTAAGTAAATTAAATTTATAATAACAATTGTTCTTAAAAAAAATTATTTATTTTTATTTTCATCTTTTCAAGATTTACTATGAACTAATGTTGTACTGATATGCTTTATTGTGTGTATGTGAGTGCTATAGTGCTGTATTCAAACATAAATTACCTTTGAAATTAATTGGTTTTCACATATTTGGTCTTCTGAATTGGTGTGTATATTATACACTCAGATGTTTTTATATACGTACCATTCCCGTTTCCTGTACTATATACTTTTACTACCTACGCGTATATTTGCACTAAATTAGTGAACTGACGCATGTAACCGCATATATCCCTTTAAACCACTCTGTAGGTACGTGTATTATATAATAAAATATAATTACATAGGTCCATATCATATATTATGATGTTGTATTAGTTTTATTTTCCTTACTATATTCATGCCCACATATCTACACAAAACGTATGGATATTTTTTTTACCTACTCAAAGGGATTGAAGTGGTGTAAATGGACAGGAGAGCATCTATATTAATTGTGTTTTCCAGACCTCTTCTCTATAGCTTATTTTAAAATGTTAACCTTTGTCGTTAAATTGTATTCCTTTATGCGTGCGCTGCAGATATACTTTCGTGTATTACTATAATGTCTTATAAAACCTAATGTCTATTGTAAAACTGTGGGTGAGCGATTCACGTGGTTGCCGAGAACGAAAGTTACGTGCAAAACTTTAAAACAGTAAATAGTGCCTATAATCTGTTTCACTATATACACTATATAGTATACAGATTCGATTTTATAGTACCGTGATTCCAGTCTATCTAAGATTATAAGCGCACCATACTCAACCAAATCGCGTTAAAATAAAGAACAGGAGTTATTATCGGCAAATATGTATTACATATAGGTATCTCGTCTCGTTTAGCCTTTTCGTATAACAGTATGACGGAAATTCCGCGTGGTAGCGCTTAGTATATAGACATAATAAAGTATACGACGAATCCAATACCATACGCGGCATGGGCGCGATAAAAATAAACGGATTATTGTTTGTTAAACGAACCGCTGTCGTACGCGTCGTAAACTACTAGAATAATGATAAAACTACTGTATGGTGGGTGGCGGCGCAGTGGTTGTGACGAACCGAATGGAGTAAATACGTTTAGCGTTTTCATAAATATATATGTAATATGTATATATATATATACACAGACACACATGCGTATATATATACACAGATATATACAGATATATACATAAACGCTAGAGAGTGGAGGTGTAGGAATCAAATGGAGGCGACAACTTACGTATAGGTAGGTACTATAGGTACGTAACGCCACCACGACGATATATGTACGAGTTGTTGGTATGGTGTGAGGGCGATGGGTGGTGGTGAAGGTTAGTTTATGTCGATCTACATCATCGTCGGCAGCCGTTTGATTGCAGAGTCACTCTCCCGCCCATCGCCGATTTCATCCCCCCCACCATGTGACAGAATACCGAAAAGCACCGGTGCGTACGTCAAAATATATATGTATATATATAACAATATACGGTTGTGGTGTATGCTTTACATACCCCCGGCTAACCCCTTGCCACACATATGTACAAATAAATAAGACGAGGAACGATTGAGGACACAGCAGTATATAAAATAATATATGAAAAAACGTAAAATCTACCGCGGCGTGGCAGCATTTGTTGTCTGAAGTAAAAAATAGCAAAAAGAAAAAAATAAAAACTAAAAAATAAGAATATTATAATATTATGTATATGCGCACGTAGAGTACATTATTATTATTATTTCGATATAGTGGCAACAGCAGCAGCAGTCGTCATCGCCTGGGGTAAATTAAAAGCCGACAGTCGACGCGTCGTTTAAATGATCACTACGGTTTTTAGTCAACAACGTCCGGCGGCGAGAAGAGTATATAGTGCATATAAAGAGAGGAGGCCGCCCCGCTGATGTCGTATTTACTCGGTTATTGTTTGTGTTACACGCGCGCGTAGGGTAGTAACGCGTTATTCGTATTCATATATTTCACATACAAATATTATATATATATATATTTATTTGTACACGCGGCGGTGGAAGTGTTGATGATGGATGCGCTTTAGTATTCATGAGGCTTGAACGGACGAGATGAAGGCCGGGCGGAGAGAAAACGGCAAAGAAAACTTTCCGCGTTGCTTGTGGCGCGCGCGCGGGGGACCGGCAGCAAAAACGCCACCGTCGCCACTGTACGTGTACATGTTATTATATTATTATACTACGAGGACCGCGTTATTATTAGGAACACCGGTACTGGTTTGTCAGACCACGATGATCGTTTCGACAGTCAGACCGCGGGCGCAGTCAGTGGGTAAGTAATTTAATAGTGTACATAAACATAATAATATGGCGTATAATAATATAATATATGAACTGTATACGCAGGAAGGTTGGTTGTTATAGCGTGGTTCGGGACGTGGCGGAACCGACAAAAAATAAATATCTAAACTTCGCGATTATCGCCGCCGAAACCGAGAGTTCCACAATATTATCAGAGTATCCGGTCGCAAAAAAATACCCACCCCATCGCATTTTCTGGTATTACTATACACGTTTAATACAGGTAGATTCCCACAGTGTATGGCGTCGATCCGGGACCGCGATTCTGCTAAAACTTCGTTCGTCCACTGCCGCCACCACCACCACCACCACCACCACCGTCGAGGCGACGACTCCTGCGGGGCGTTGATTGTAATACGTTTTTTTATTCGCCGCGCCGTCACTAACAGACGCAAACCTCGCAAGATATTTACGACGTCGCGGTGGTGTTGCGCTGCGAAACGTACACTGTATGTCTGTATATATAATATTATACCTATGTATAAAACCGTTATATCGTAATAGTAATATGCAATTACAATATCGAATATTATAATATAATGTAATATAGCAACGGTGTCGACGAATTTTAGTTTTTTATCACGTTTTGAGTCCCGCAAACGAAACCACCGCCGACCACTATAGGGATTTATACCGCACAGTTTGTGTACTATACAACGCCCGGTGAATTAGCGCAAATGTCGTTTGAGGAGGAAAATTATTTCACGAGTGCCCGCATATCTACCTACCTGTCTATACCTTCATACATATATACATATATACATACATACATACATTCATACATACATACATACATACATACATACATACATACATACATACATACATACATACATACATACATACATACGCACATACATTAAACATACATATAAATTTATATAGGTATTCATTCTATCGTCAGTGGTGGTTGTTTAGTGGTGCGTGGAAGTAACCCGCATATTGTGTGTGTAATAACGTATGAGGGACGAACAAGAGAGAAGCTAGACGAAAATCAACACAGGGACATAGCAGCGGCGGTAGTTGATGATTAGTCACCAATAGTGGAGTAATACGTATAGTACGACGACCGTTATATTATTTATTTTTTAAACGAATTATAGCGGTGTGCGGTCTGGTGAGTGATACAACCGATATTATATATATGGTTTATATTATATATCTCTTATACTATCATCGTTGCTCGTCCCGATCATTCAAGGTTTGTTCGAGTAAACGAGTCGTCTTGGGCAGTGTGTGAACGGAATATTTGTTTGTCTACGCCGATGAATAAATAAGCTTATTTTTTCCTGTTTTAATATATTATATATATAAATATATATATTGCACTATCACGTTACTGTAGCTCGAACATCTGTATACGAATATTATATTATGAAATATAATCGTATGTTAAATTGTATTATATAAATATATAATGTAACTGATGAACTATATAAATGCGTTCACCTCGAATTGTGCATAAAAACAAAACAATATATTTTAGTAAAATTTGTATAATACTTTACTGCATATTTTTGTTCGGTGTATATTCGGTGTACCTACATGTGTTTGGTAATAATTAAAACAAATTCAGACGGGTCATTGCTACAAATGAGTGGTTATATTGATCATCACGCTTTTCACAAATTCGTGTAGGTATTATTGTAGGCCACATACCGATATTATACAATACTGGTGCGGCGCGGTGGGTATTAAAGGCTAGGATTATTTTGTTATAATTAAATTTTTAGACTATATTGAATGTGTGATGAATTATCAGTTTTGTAACAAAAATCTGATATTTTAAATTCTGAACGGGGCAATGATTGTATGTTTGTATAAAAATAAACTATTTAGTTCTTTTTGTTGTTAACTTTTATTTTTTTTTCTCGTTGCCTTTTGGAGTGATAAAAGTGTTTTAATCTTCAACTTTAAGGGTTTATTCTAATAGTAAATCGAATTTAATTAGTACATCAGAGTATTAAGAATGTTTTAGACATAATATGCATTTAAAAAATATTGTTACCCTTTTTAATCTATTTATGTATATTAAATTGAATTGTTCTCTTTTTTTGATCTAAAAATATAAAAATATAATAAAAAATCTTTAGTAAATTATTTTGAATCACTTATTCATATAGATATTGGAAAATACTGAAAAAACATATGCACAATTGTCTTTTTTTTTATATTTAAAATTAAAATGTTGATAAAATCACATTTGTGTAGTTATAAATTCAAAAAATTTTAATTTTAATAGCTAAAGTTTGTAAATTAAATGCAAGATCTCTCATAAGTTGTTCTTATAGAAAATAGTAAACGAAAAATATCAAATATAATATATATATATATTAATATTTTATTTTTTAGACATATAAAGTTTAAATATTGAAGATATTTGTTTATTTAAAATAAAATATAATATTAAAATTTTAGTTATTTTGTTGCATTTAAAAAAATATTATTCACGGGTATTTTTTTTTATTGCATATCTTATTATTTACTATACAGTATACACAATTATATTTCCAAAATATTTAGATTAATTTTAAGCTACAGAACATTGATATTGACTTATAACTTATAAGTAATAACAGTTATTAATATTATATATGAAATAATATTATAATATGTGGAGTTTGGTTTTGGGAAAAAATAGTTTAACTTACTGCATTACTAAAAAAAAAAAAAGAACTACTAATAGCAATATAAATATGTAATATAAAATAACTTTAGAAATTTAGGACTATCAGATTAATTTTTTTGTATGCAATTATTTATTATTTAATTAAAATTTACCACAATATTAAGAAACACTCAACACTTAACGAACGAATTCCACCTTCCTTTTTTTTCTTAAGTTCAACCAAGTATAACTCTAACAAACAACTACAGTAAGAACTCTAGTAGTAACTACAGAATTTTCAGTATTTTTAACTGATATTTAATAATAGTTGTCAATGCTGTCACAATGATTAATTCTGAAAAACAGTAAATATAAAATTACTATGAAAAAAAAAAAAAACAAATATACTTCAAGAAGATTACGTATGTATACAATTTGCTGCTAACCTGATCATATTATGTGTATAACACATTGTATTTATTGGAATTAAAACGAGTTAAAACCTTGATGTCCCAATAATAATTAGTTGTATATTTATATGTAATAATATTAGTATATAATTTTAATTTTTTCTTACGCAGAGGATAAACCTCCTAACCTTGGATAGGGTTCAGTTTAAAGTACATCACAAAATAAATTATATTAATTTTTTATAAGTTTTTGATAAAAAATTAACCATATTGTCGCTTAGTCGTTTTATTCTAAGTTTCATTCTTTTGACAAAATCTTATGTCACCCAATATACTGTATCAATTTTAAATCATTTAAATTATAATTCAGTATTATTTGTAATTATTTTGTATTACATTACTAATAACTAATATATTATTTATAAAACGAGACGATAATAATTAATAATTATCTATCTTAATTGATACATTTTAATTGTTTCCTATTATTATGTCCAATAATAGTAAGCATTACGTATAATTTAGAAAACATAAAAATAAATTTTGCTTATTTATGATACAAAGAAAATATATTTTTAAATTTTTGTTCTATTTTTGTACTTTTTGACATTATTTAACAGATTTATAATTTAATATGTATGAATATATTGGTCATATTTTATTCTATTTATCATTCAAAAATATAATTATTGTACAATTTAAATATAGTTAAATAATTCTTGATTTTTTTTAACATATTTTAATTTATCCTATATGTAGATTTATAAACATTTTTCAAATGTAAATTGTTATTCATAAACAAGCATTGTTGGTAAAGATACCTACATATAGTAGTCAACTAATATTAAATGTGAAGTAAAAAATATGCAACACGCGCTGACCACTGTTTTCATTTAGGTATACGCAAATAAATGGGATGGGTCGATTAATATTGTTTTTTTTCGAAACTTATATTTCAACCGATACAAAAAAATATAATAACCATATAATCAATATAGTATCACAAATGCACAAGTACAATCAAATGCTATATATTAGTAATCGGTGATATTATTTGTATATTGTATCACGACTATTGTTGTTATCACATTATATGTGATTTACAT
Source organism: Rhopalosiphum maidis (assembly GCF_003676215.2). NCBI lineage: Eukaryota > Metazoa > Arthropoda > Insecta > Hemiptera > Aphididae > Rhopalosiphum > Rhopalosiphum maidis. Next base: position 57,114,970 of record NC_040879.1, read on the forward strand.
GTATATATTTATTAGAATAGACGTCAGCTGGTGTATGGGTTATATTTTAATATCGGCTCAAATTTTTTTTATACTATTTATTATTAACGTTATTTTAATAGTTTAATATATTATTGCTTATTGTTTTTACATAGGAGTATCACTAGTATCAGATATTGGTAATAGGTGGTATTGGCCCATTCCTAGCACTGAAATAATGACGGAGGTAACAACAAATAACTTACTTATATTTTAAAACCATTGGAGTATTTAAAATTTCCCCATAAAAAAAGTCACCATTGTACAATACATTTTTTCTTTCCTATTTCCTATTTTCTATTTTTTAAATATGTTTTGTAACTAAAGAATACATGTTTAAACACATTTTTAATTTAATTTTTTGAGATTTTCAAAGTAATTAAGACATTAAAATTCCAGCCCTATAAATTGAAAATATATTTTATAATTATAAATTACAGATGTGAATAATATGTAATCTTTTATCTTTACAAGCTTTATTAGTTTAATCATAGTCTTTTTTTCAATTTTTTGATGATAAATAACTACTGTTTCTTATAATGTGTTTTAGTTAGAGCGTAAAATAATATAATTTTAATTTCTATGTTCTTTTAAAATAATTAGCTTCCGCGGCCAATTGACTGTAAAACAAATATGTACGCAGTATTTGCAATAATTATTTTCTTATATATTTTAGTACATCCTTTATTAATTACTATTATATAATTTTGGAAATTTGTACATTGTTGGTTACTGCAGCTGCCCCAATACCTATGCCATAAAGTATGTAATACGTAAATATTGTTAATATTAAATTTTATTTTATTTTTGCGGCTTGTATCGTGCGACGCGCTTAACATATACATATATTCAACATAATAATACGTCACACACTATTAATAACAACACATACAACATAATAATAATAATAATATGTTTGGGATTGTGCGGTGAGATTCGATCGATTTAAAGCCTCTGTGTGTTTACTCGCATCGCGACAACCGCCCGGAGACTTTAACAAGCTCCGGAGACGATAAGCGCAATAAACAGACGATCGACTTTATACACAAGTGAGAAGGGGGGTTATTCTGTCGATAAACACTATGGTGGTGATGACGACCGACATTGTGCGCCAATGATGAGATCGTCGATTATTGTAGTCACGTGTCGCTGAAACAACAGTGTTGATAATAATAAAAAAAAAAAAAACTAAAAAAAACCGTTCTGTTATCGGCCAAGATGCACCATATATTTATACACAAACTCACTCACACACTCTCTCACACACACACACACACACTGCAGCATGCTTGTATATATTTTTAGTATGTATTATAACAGCATGTAATAATTATACAGTCGACGATGGCGGGGAGGATGGTCGTCGTCAATCATAAAAGTGGTTTTTTGTTAATGCGAATGTCTACCATGACGGTGTACAAACATTATATCGACAACGAGATATCACCGAAAACGTTGTTCGTTGGTCTGCGCGTAGAGTTTAAAATATATGTATCTACTATACATCGGTTGTCCGTAAAACAATATGCTAGTATTCGTGACAGAATTTTAAAATAAAAAAAAAATGAAATAATTTTTAAATAAATAGAAAAAGAAAGAGAAAGACAGAGACAGAGCGTGCAAATAAGATAAATATAGGTAAACATGTATTATATTCGTAATATGTATAAATAATATACCGTGTTTTAGAACATTAAATATGTATAAGTTTTTCCTTGACTGGGTAGTGAGTGATGCCTTTTTATATACCGGACCTTATATGATTACATCGAGTTAATTAGTTTAGGGCGACCGTATTTAAAGAAGTAAAAAACGGCACTGACTTTTTCTGACATCATACCCAGCTCTTATTCCATCAACTAAACGACCGTGGTTACGCACAAAACCAAACCGAGAAGTCTAATTTCACGTACTTTATAAATTTGTTTATGTGTATCATGGCGATGAATATAATGTAGTTAACGTACATAAAAGTATTTCACTACTTTCACTTTAAGTGAGTAATAAAATAAACTAATAATGTAATAATTATTGTTAATGTATTTTTTTATTATAATCTTTGTATCTCATTTATTTTATAATAATTTTATCATAAAGCCCTGTCGAAAACACGTAGTTTTAATTTAATTTTTGAAATTGTATCACTATAATCAGTTTGATCATTTTGATTTGTTTCATAATTCATTATATAATACCTATGTATACTACTATACTTGTATACATGCAAACACCCGTGAACATCGCGCGGGTGACGGGTTAACGAAAATTATATTACGGTTGTAACAAATTTATGATAATAATATTAAAATAAGTTTAATAGAATTAACATTTGATTATTTTTATTCAATAGTAATCGATTGCTCTATTTTAATTATATATGTTAATTTTACGATTCTCGAATGAGTATGGCATATAATGCTGATATGGTGTCGTCGCGCATCAGTGGGTCATACCGTTCCATGCAATCATATATTCCCAATCCGTTAAAATAACCTTATAGGATAAATTAATTATCGCTGTAAATAAAATATTAGTTGGAATAAAATAAAAACAATTAAACATGCAAGTAAAAAAGAAAAGTTAACATTATTAAATTTATATTTAAAAAACAAAAGAAATATATATTCAAATACATTATACGAAAACAAAATAAACAGTCAGCTATCAAACTAAAACTTAAAAAAGGTCAACCTAGTATACGATACGTTATAGTATTTGTATACATAAATTGAATACATAATAACATAAATTCAACTCAAATTGATTAGAAAAACAAAAGATATTTTTAATTAAATAATAAGTAATAATATAACATTAGGGGTCAGTGAGGCGGAAGTGATTTAAAAAATTATGAAACTTTCTCGTTATCGCTACCAGTGTTGGTAACATTTAGATGAAATTTGTATACGATAAACGCATACAGATATATTATAGTGCATATAGGTGATAGCGTACATACGTGTATATTATATTAAATATAATACAATTTAATATTGTTATACAGTGCGATAGGTGACAGCAATGGAACGTGGCTTATAAAAAGTATACTTATATAGCTAGTGTTATATGTGAGGAAGAATCAGCGTTTAAATTATTGTGTATAATATGATGATGGACACTGCCGGCGTACGGTAAACCGGCGGGCTGAGAGCGATTATTTCGGCAATATTAGCTGCAGTCTGCCGTGAGGTCTATCAGGATGAAGTGGCGGCAACTAGGGATATTCGTACTTATGCGTGTGTGTGTGTATGAAAGAGAGAGGGAGCACGTATGATATGCTTCAGCTGCGAATTACTCGTATTGGCTCATACTTATAACAATATAGATATATAATATGTATGTTTATAAATGCGTATATAATGAGTATATATATGTAGAGAGAGAGAGAGAGAGTAGAGTAGACGTAGCACACAATGAGTGTGTATATAAAAGGGTTAGGGTATTAGGTATTATATGTACGAGAGTTGGTTGGAGTTTGATGGTATTATAAATATTATATAATACAGTTTAACGTTGAAAAAAAAAACAATTAAAGACAGATTTAGATACGACCATTTTTAAATCACCTACTCATGCATAATATTACAACACGTATGAGATAGTGTATTACATATTGCTCGTACAATATAATGTATTGCTTTTTATTAGAGCTATATAATTATTATTAAATATTATATAATATACTCGTATAATGCATAAACAGTTACAACTTACAATATAATGTTATGTTCTTAATGTTCATATTTTTAAACTATAAAAGTTATGGTATTAGTCTTTCCGTCAAAACTTTCAACCCATATCATATTAACGGCCTATAGTAAGTCGTATCACACGTAGACGAAAATCAAAGGAAGATGATTTGATGAAAAGCCAATATGATAATCCTCAATAATAACCTGCAATATACATAATATTATATAATAAAAGTTTCATCAATCACCCCCTCCCCCCACCTAAAAAATTGTATTATGTTAATCATTGTTATTTCAAATCATTTTTTTTTTAGTTAAGCTATAGGTGTTAAAAATTATTATACTACTTTTTCCCTCAAGACGTTTTAATGGATTTCCGCCTATGGCTATTACAGCGTAGGTATATATGTAGTATTATTATTTTTTATATTCTTCATTAAATAGGTAATTAGTTTTATTTTATTTACATTTTATGTTTTAAAACCACGAAAATAATATTTATGTGCGGTCCAACTTTAACGATGCCGAGGTTGCGTTGCCCTCCCATGCAGGCCACCGACCATAAAATGTGAACTTATACGACTATATGAGTAGTAATAATAGGTACCTACCCCTGCGTCATAGATATTATATAAATTGATGAGAATAATAACATAAGAAAATTATAATGTATCATATTAAATCTACATATTGTGGGTATACACTTGTATCTATATCATACTATCGGCGAGTACACGCGTTATCATACATATTATTACATAGTACTATTAAAGTATACTATTGTTATTCGGTACACATTAGTGGTCGTTTTTGTCGAGCACTTTTACTATATTATATACATGTAAGTACAATAAGCTCGTCGTAGCAGTGACGGTGTACGGCGGTGGCAGCGATAGTGGAGGGGTGGTGAGGTGTAGTGGTGGTGGCGGTGGCGCAATTAATCTCTTAAAAAATCATTTTCCCCACGCAATACTATCAGCGGCGCGGCAGTGGTAAATTATCATCATCTACCCGGGATTACACACGAGAAAAAAGATACCGCTACCATTATTATCAAGTTTTAACATAAAGCCAACAACAAACAACAAGAGTGTTTAACTTGTGTGTACACCTTACACAACGGCCCGTCGTCGTTTAATAACTAGTAGTGGCGGCGATGGATGTGGATGTGTGTGTGTGATGAAGCGGAGGAGTTACACGTCGTTGAGTTTACAACAACAACAACAACTACTACTACTACTACTACTACTACTACTACTACTACTACTACTACTACTACGACTACTACTACTACTACTACTACGATGACGACGACAACAACAACAACAACAACAGTTTAGCACCACCGCAGCATCCACCGGTATATAGCAACAGCGGCGTGCAAATTATTATAATTAACGACTTGTGGAAACTTTTCATCGCCGCCTTAGCCGCACTCGAAATAACAATGTAGCTCCGTTGTGTTTTTGCCGGTGGTCGGTGTGCGAAGCACCAAACACGACAATAGGTGTGCGAGTGTGTATATGTGTAATATTATTTGCAACCATAAGAAGAAAGGCTCACTTGCGCGTGCGTGTGGGAGCTTACGTTGGAAAAGGTGTACGCTAGCTGTACAACGACGAGACAACAGTTTATATAATATAGTGCCTAGGTGAGACGGTATATTCGTTTCTGTAGATATAGTGTTTGTAATATTTGTGGTCGTGTATAGGAGCGAGGGGCGGAAACGGCATGGGAGATGATGACCGGGGGACGGCAGGAAGAGCGGCACCGACGCCGGAAAAGCAGAAACCGCGGAGCGGATGACGCGTCCGCGAGTACAATAAAATAATTGTTAGAGCATTATTATAGTGTACAATAGTGTGAGTGTAGGTATGCTGTACGATATATTTATATAGCTATGTAATCTGTCACGTATATAATAATATAACTCGTACCGGAAGATGACGGCAGTGGACCGTTTGACACCGAACTACAGTTTGTCGCGTCTACGTTACGATGATGATAAACACGTGCATTATATAATATTATTATGCATGTAAGATAATAATGTATATGTTTGTCATGCCTAAACGTGATCTAAGATTCTTGCTAGCTGGTCAGGTGGGTAAAACTTACTGACGAGTACTCACACTCATAAGTAGAATACACACAAGTTTACAGAGTATTATCATAGTAACGCACATAGTAGTCACATTGTTTCAGTATCAAAGACATAGAGCGGTGTCACGCTCATTTGAAAAACAGAGACAGTTTTAATTATTTCGTGTGCTGCATGCCTTATACTATGATAAATATTTCAACGTTCGTACATAATATTATTATTATTATTATTGTCGTAATTGACGTGCTTGTCTTTTTTGAAATACATTTTTGGACTATTTTCAAATCACGTTATAACAAAAATACAATATATATTTATGTATTTAACCACAGATGCGAGATGCTTGTTAATTATAATAGTATATTATTTATCGTATGTAAAAGGAATTTGTATATTATGTATTTTATTTTTTGTAAGGTAGAACTTAATTGTAATAATTACATCTTGGCATTAATCAGAAAGTGATGGAAACAAATATGCTTTCATTACTTTATCATATATTTTATTCTTATCATTCGACTTCAAGTATATGAACAATTATGAGCTACATAGGAAAAATTATTGAAAACGTCAATTTTTATTCTAATAATGAATAGATTGTGAATTGAAGGTAAATGATGATAAATCAATTGAAAAAAAACCAATGTGGAGGGGGATAAGGCATCTCCACAAGTATTCCCTTGATTGTCATTTGTTGTTTTTTATTAATATTCAATTAATATATAATAAATCCTTATAGCCTTATCGTTTTTGGAGAAAGTTTGGCGTACAACGTCGCGAGATCCCGTTCTGGTATAATTGTGTATAATATTATGAGAATCGCAATCGCTGTGTCAATCCACTCACGACTTCGACCCCCGACCCACCACCCACTTACAGACGTCCACAGTCCCGAATAAACGATATGTAAACTCCTCCGAGAAGCGCATATATTATAATACGTGTATACACAAATGTGTGTGTATGGGTTGGGGAGTGGTAGGTTGTACGAGCGTAACGAGTTTGCCAACAAATGGGGCGATGGCGACGACGGCATCGGAGAAAAGTTGCGCGCCGGCGGCAACGACGAAAAACAAATACGCGGATATAATATAATATATATATATATATATACCTAAGTTATATAGGTAAACGCGCGCGTGGTTGCAGTGGCAGAAGAGTCGGAAGCGGTGGCGGCTTCGGTACAATTAACGCGGTCGTTACGGCGGTGGTGTTATAATTATTATTATAATAATTTATAATATATTATGCGAATTTGCGTAGGATGCGTAATGATTATAATGGCGTATGACTGACGCAAGGCGATGATGACCGTTGTTGATTTTGTGTGTACTTACGATGTAGTTATACGTGATCGTGCTATACATATAATATACTCGCATTATTGTTGATGTTGTTGTATGTGATATTGATCAACAGTTTTTGTTGTGTACATTTGTACCTCTATACCTACACTGTGGTATAATATGGTTACTCACGTCTTACGCGCTGATGATGTATAGTATAAATATATGTGCTGTACTTAGGTATATACTGATTATATCTACAACTGCTGCGCAGCAGGCACAATTATAAGTTCCTTAATTTATACTCAATGTATATATAAATATATATATTGCGTGAACCATGAACTTCGTGTTGTTTTATAATTGTGAAATAACAACTATAATAGATTCATCTCGTTGAGGTATACCACATGCCCGTGATTCTCGCCCAGGATATAATGAATACCTTTTGTCATGAACACCGATTGCTACCAATGTATATTAATGAAATAAATCGCGAACAATTAAAAAATAATAACTTCATTATTAGTAGATTAATAATGACCGTATTGTATGCGTATAAACATAACAGTGTCCGTCTTCTCTTATCTCTTATGTATCATAACTGAGATATTCTATATTGGTATATACTTAATTATTTTTAGTCTTATAAAATTTACTGTGGCTATAATACCATAAGTAATTAAATTACATATTACATAAATATTTTTTGAACCAGATTTAAATATTCTAATAATTATTGTATATAATACTAAGATACTTGTTCCTTAACTAAATATTTAAAATTAAGAAATGCTTAATACAACACACATGGTAGACAAAATAGTCCTCTGCAGGGTAATTCAAAATCATTATTCTTATAATAAAAACAATTTTAGTTAATAATTCTGACCTTTTAGGTGCATTTCATATGGACCAATCTTCATTGTAAAATTTTATCTTATTTCATTATTGATTCATATTAAACTAAGAAATCTATTCGGTATGGGGAGGATGATCGCATTAATAAGGAAAATCGAGGTGATTACTCCTCAATAACTTGTCATCTTTTTTTTTTTTTAATTATTACCCATCAGTCTAACATAGTGCACGTGAAACGTAATCAATAATGTGATATCAATATTATTATTAGGACAAAATTTATAGGCAATATACAATACTAAAATATATATTTAATGTTGTTAAAATACGATAAAATATGCGATTTAAGTGTAATTAAATAACAGTACAATTCACAAATAATTTACAAACCGTCATTATTCAAGAAAAACATCTTATAATTTTAAAACGAGTGAGTAAAGTTAATTTTTATGTGAGTTAAATTATTTTTGTTAATCATTTTTTAAATAAACCCTAAATAATTTAAAAATATTTTTACATTTTATTTCATCCAAGACGATATCACTGATTAAATGATATTGAAATTAAGAGCTTTATATGATAGAGTACCTATCTATTCTTTTACACCACTTTAGTTTGAATAAACCATAAAATATACATTTTACTTGGATATTGTTAAGATATCCAATAACATGCATTAAACTTAAAATATGACGAATACCTAGATAAAAAAAAAATTGATTATATTTTGTGTTAATAAGAAGCAATTTGTGAATATTAAACTAACCAAATCTTAATTAAACTGCAAAAAAATATACCAGTACATATAAATTTTAGCTTTAATTATCAGTATAATATTATTGTTAAAAAAAGATAGTTTTCCATCATTTTTCGTACCTGATTATAAGTGATATTTCTCTCGTTCTCTCTCACTCCTGCCTTTCAATTTTCCATTTGTAAATTATTATAAATTCAGGATCCATCACTGGACTTATATAAATATATGGTTTTATATATATACGACATTTTGCAATTACGAATGTGTGTAGAAGGTATATTATCGGAGTTGTTCGTTTTGTTTGTTCTGTTTATTTAGTCATTCCTCCGCGGAAACAAGTGACAACCAATCCAATATGCACGCGTGTGTGTAAAATCTGGAAATTGTATTATTTGCACGTACCTGTCTGTATGTACCTTTATGGCATAAAATCTACGCACTGTGTGCATATTATACACGGATACACGCGCATCCAATTATATATACGAAAAAAAAAAGAAACATTTTTTTTTTATTTTAACTTCATATTTATACCCTAACGAGTGAAGTATATTTATTCTCTTTAAATATGTACCATAACGAACGGTGGCGACGCAGTGATGATTACGTACCGACTACTAAATAAAATAATACGGGTACGATTTTTTTCACCCTTCGACTACCTCTTCGTCCCATAACCACCATCACAGTTAGTTTTCGTCGATGCATTTTAAGCATTATATTTTTTCTTCTTTAATAATAAATGCCATCACATTACAAATGTCATGAACTGCGGGTGTTAGGGGGTGGCTGTGGGGATACGCTGCCTGCGAGTGAAAGTCGTAGAGGATAGATGATTACCAACGGGAGAGGAGGCATAAGCCACTACCCTCGACTTTTTCCCCTAAGACCGCTGCTGAGCCCAGGGTTTGTGACTAATACGCGTTGTATTATTATTGTAGAAATGCGCCATGACGGCGTCATTATTATAATAACTACTCAGTGTATTTGAGTTATTATTATAGTAATATTTATTGTATATAGTCGTGGTGGACGGTGGGCCGAAGAGTCAGGGAGCAGTAGGTCTACAGGACGGTGTATTATTATAATAATATTATTATTAGTAGAAGTAGTAGTAGTAGTCAGCGCGCATTATAAATGAATTTTCGTAAATAAAATCCGTATGTCCAAAACAGAACAGCCACCATCGCCGAACGGCTGTCCGCCGATCATAAAAAAGAGTAAAAGGCTAAAAAAATATTAATAATAAAAACACAGAACATAAAACACGAAGAAAATAATAATTTCTTTAAACGAGTTTTGGACTGGAGTATACGAGTATAAACTCTAAAAATGTAATGATTTATACTTATTTATTATCATATTAAATGATATATTTTATTACCATGGCTACTGGGTAAATGCTCGATAGAAGTATTATGCAATAAGTATGATTTGGTTGGATCTATAAGACGTAAGGGATATATCTCGTACATATAAATAGGTTACCAATTTGAGATTTCGTGGGCGTTCGCGCGTACATATAGAATATATTTTCCGACAAAGAGAATTCGCGGTATAAAAACTATAGTGGTCGTTGTTTTTTATTATAGCGACGATGATGATAATAAGAAGAAGAACAACAAAAACAACAACACAATGCTTGCAGCGTTATAACTATACAACGCTATATATAACATATATATTATATATATATATATATTTACAAATACTGTATACATATATAATTTATATGTAACGTGAGAGTGGTAATGATAAAAGGACAATATTTTTCGGTGTTATTGAATACGGTGAGGGATCGTAACACGGAAAAGGGTGGGTTACGGTATTCGGATACATCGAAAACTGGCATGTTATGTATATATATTATTATGTGAACATAGCAAACCGGCTATTTGGACGACCATCGCGGGATAAAAATGATGTTATTACACGATAAGGAGACGGCGTGTAGGTTTTACATGCATGTAATATGATACCGATGTAGCCGTTCAATAATATTGCAAGGAAATAACGGATTTAATTTCGCTCACCGATCGTTTAAAAAATAATAAAATGCTATATTATATCACGATAACACGCCCCTCAAACTAACTGCAGTGGTCGGGCACAAGGCGATAATATTATAAAATAATGATAATAATAATAACAATGCACGTAAAAAATATATAAATATATAGCACTGTTATATGTGGGTAGTTTGTATACTATCATTATTATATATCCATAAGTATATATTATAATACTATAACGCAACACCCCTGATGGCCACTGGCCACGCCATACGCATATGCGCCCCCGCGAACGATCCGCATTTCTTACGACGTTAACAGCATATTCTCGGTCAATTATCGTTATTATATCCGCTTGTTTATGACCCGTATACTCGGGTGGGCCTATTTACAGAGCTTCCGATAGAACGACCTCTTTGCAGTAATCGCCTAATACCTGCAATAAACGTAGATCCTAGCCCCTAGGTACTCCTCCATTTGACCACGACAAAGACTGCGGAAATATCACACCGACGACGACGGCAATAATGATGATTATGACGATAATACTAAAACATAAGAAGTGTACCTACATTGACACTCGCTATTATTATACGTATACGATGTATATAGAATTATTATTATAGATACGTTATTCGCGTAGACGCGTAGTGTATATATTATTTGCTGAAGAGTACCTATATATATATACGCGTGTTTGACTATAAATAATACGCCTCAAAACTTGTCTGTTTCCGTGTAAGCTCTACAAACGTTAAAGTTTACTACTCAGCCAAGTATACACAATGCGTTGTATATGTATATTGTATACACATAACACAATGTGGATATGATTATAATTGGAGGTAATGAAGTAATCGACGACCGCCGACGCCGAGGTATTTGCGTTGTGTGTATAACAATAATATATAACCGTATAACGGTACGATGACAGTGTTTATCAACGTCCACATATATTATATTATTATAATATGTGCTGCGGCTGCAACACTAAAATCGAGATACCTAATATATTATATCATATATGTATTTATAGCATCGTTTTTGACCCAGTAAAAAGAGTAAAATTGTGTGACGTGAGATACGCTATTTTGAAAACAATTTAATACACTTTATACCTAAATCGTGAAGGTATGAAAAAAAACACCAAGTAAGTCAGAATAGCTTTTTCAGTTTTTATTTTAAAATAACGCTGCTGTGTTATAAATCAAATAAATTAAAATGTATGTAGGGAAGTATCACAATAGATTATTAATTTGTATAAACTGATTATTTATATTGGGTCATCATATTATTTTGTCGTAAGGGTGTGATCTAAAATAAAAGATGTTTGAGGTAAACTTTTATTCAAATAATATGAAATGAACAAAATGTATATTTTATGCTATCCCGAAACTAAATTCGCTTATGTCTATGATTGTATCTATGTCGATGAAAATCAAAAATATACTCTTCGGGTTTTTATTATACGAGTAACATCAAATCATAAAAAAAGTATTATTTAAAAATAAAACTTTTAAAATCATCATAATTTAGAATTTAATACATCATTGAGAAACTTATGTTTTATGTTTTTATTATTACAGATATTTAGTTAATATTTGAATATTAAGTCTATGACTTGTTTTTAATTCCAATAAATACAATGTGTACATTTTTAATATATACATGTAATAAATAACAGAAAATACATACATATGGATGCTGTTTTGTGTATGACAATTTATAAAAAGTCTAGAAGCATATTTTTTACGTATTTTAATAGTTTTATATTTTTTAATGTACCATTAAGAAATAACCATCGTACGAACTATTATTAAATTACAACAAAATTACAGAAAGTTCTGTAACCGTCTAGAGTTCCACGTAAACGTAATTGAACATAAAAAAGGAGAAGTCGTTCTACTGTATAGCGTGGTTTTGAGTGTAGGTACCGTTATTGAGGTCACTGTAATGAATGTGTTAAAATTGAATTTAATGATAAATCATTGTAACAATAAAATACAATTTTGTGGGAGATAGTCTATTTTTAAAATATTTTATTATATATTTAATTTTATATTATTAGTAGTTTAATTTCCAAAAAAAAAAATTACGTCTATTATAAAAAAATAACTATAAGTTTATTTCATAAAATATTACTAACTGTTATTAACATATAAACTAATACTGTAAAACGGAATAAATATTAGTTCATGGTGTTAAATTGGTCTAAATATTTTAACAATTAACTGTGTATAGAAAATAATAATATAAGTTAAGCTGAATATTTTCATGTATCTATGATTAATATTTTTTCATGTCTCAATTATGTAATAAAAATCATTTGATGGGTAATATTTATTTTACTTTTGAATATTCAATTTCACCAAAATTTGAATTTCAAATACTAATAAAAAATTAATTTTGTTCTATGATCAACTTTTTAGTACAATTTATAGCGAATATTGTACCAAAATATCAAAATTTATTAGTATTAAAATTAAAATTTTATCATTTTTACTAAATGCATAATAATATGTTAATATGAAATAAAATATTTCGTATATTTAAAATACGAAACCACTAAGATATTTTGAAAATGCAATACTCTACAGGAAATTCTTATATACATTTTTCGTTTTTCTGTATTTTTTTTCCTGGTTATTGTGAAAAGTACCAAAAACTAAGCACCATAGTGGTTACCCTCGTGTATTGAAAATTGAATCATTTTTTCTGTTATAAAAAGTTTCTTCGGATATAAAAAAACACACATCATTGTAAAGCCAAATATTAATACTTACATTTATCGCTTGGCGCAAAATTTAAAAACTAACATTTTTATTTTATTTGAACAACAACGTTTTATCATTCAGTTCATATTAATGTATAGTAGAAAACCTAATCTTTATTTTATGTATGTTAATACCAAATGTTCAATAAATATATTATGTTAATTAATAGAATTTAAAATTCAGATTAACTGTAAGTAAAATCTATAAAATAGTAAAATAGCAAAAATATTTGTTTTTTAAAAAACACAAGACATGGCCGACAATATGAGTTAGTCGTTAAAAAATAATTCGTGTTTTTCCATGACATATTGTATAATACTCTATGAAAGTATGCTAAAGAATATAGTATATATATAGTTTCTCAGTATTTCCTCATATACGGTCATTTTCTCCGATGGTGCCTACCTCATTTACTCAAACAACGAACTAATAATACACGGCCACTGAATTGACAGTGACAAATCGATGCTATATTTCAGTTGAAAATTGTTTTAAACTTATTATACTTTTAACTTATATTACACTATATCGATTATTAATTGTAAAGTGGCTATAGGTAATACTATAAGTATTGTAACATAAATGTTTTCTGAAACGTGATTGGTTGTTGTTGATTTTGTTGTTTTTTTTTTTTTACTTAACGGTTATACTAATAAATGTTAGAACTATAGTCTCTCAACTCTCCAAATAACAAAACATTTGGCCCCAAGTTTGAAATTGTTCGAGGTTAGTGGTACTTTCTTGTACAATATATGTACAAAATTGTTTTAATTTAAACAATCATAAATGTGAACGTCAATTTGGTCATAAGTCTATAGAGAAAAATCTCAGTGTATTATGTATTAACATACATAATTATCTGCGTAATATCCTTAGAACATATAAAATAAACGTTTTTCCATTTATTCAAAATAATAATAAATATTATGTCACTTTTAAATAGCTTTTTGAGTTAATTTTTATTTTATCATGAATATACCTTGTAATAATAAATATAAACACGTTATTAATAAAACTGTAGTTAAATCATAGTTATATACCCTTTACGCTTCATATTATTACATCGATGACACCCTTTGATAGTTTGATCAGTATAAATACAAGTAAACAAAATAAATAGTCACGTAATTAAAAACCTATTTTAAAATTAAAATCCTATAAAAGGTCATTAAGTGTTTTTGAAATTTAACTGATCAAGTTCCATTAAAACGTTTTATTTTTTGGGGCTTATATAAAACAGATTTTTAATGGTTTTAAAATATTTATGTACTGCAACAGCGCAAATAAATATTTATTTATTCACAAATCTAATATTTTTAACAGTACCACAATGAAATTATGTCAGTACAGCGACAAAGCGTATTATTATTGAACATATTTACTAAAATGCATTTTTAAACTCGTACAGATTACTGATTTATCGTATTCTACTATTTCTTTACCTATATGCGTACGGAAACTCAGTCGATTGGAAATCATACGCGTGAATAATGTACACGCCGTTTTCGTCAGAAATGAAAAAATTATCATTACATTTTCAAGAAAACCTCAATATTCCGTAACGTTAAAACAAAATTTATTTTAAAATAATATTCATGTATAACTCGGTGTCTATTTTTTCCGTGATTTTATTATAATATTAAATCGAGTATGAAATAACATGTAAATACTAAAAAATAAAATTGAATCAAGTGTTTATTATTGTCTTGTAGTAATTGTAAGATCGAATTAATTTTAGCCAGAATTTTTTTTTATTTAACTATAGAGGCGCTACGTGGACCATTTTGATATTAACCTAACCTAACCCCATCAAACTATAAACGTTTTTCACTCAAAATTGTTTTTAGAACGCATTTTATTTATATAATAACTTTACATATATTATGTAAAGATATCTTAACAATATTTTTTTATCAAATTAACCTAAGCAGCTATACTATGTCCAAAACACGGTAAGTTTAATTTGTACATGTATCGTCACATTGATAAAATACAAACATTCCATGTACTTGGAGATCTTAACAATGCTTTTATAAGTGTGTGTTTAACCAAACGAGTGCTGAGTTGTGTATAGAGACTCGAGTGTATTCGCCTCTTTTTGTGACTCTCTAAATAAGTACCGGGACCCTTCTAAAGTTCAACACCAACCTTTGAACATATTATAATCCTACTTATACCACGCATTTTGATGGTATTAAATAAAGTAATAACGAATAACAAGATTCAAATTGAGTTTTAAATTAACTTAATTATGAGGTAATATTTCTACAAATATATATTACATACATAATTTTTTTTTATACATTTATACATTGTGATAATAAAATAATATAAGTACCACGTTCTTCATACGGTCAGGTACTTAATTTGTGTTTACATCTGTAATGGTTATTCAACTCTCTACATCAGAAATACACACTAGTTAAATTATAAATACCCATCTTCAAACTTATTATAACCATATTAAATTTATATTATATAGTATCGAATTTATTATTCGAGTTTTATTATGCAGACTCACATTCATAATTGTGTGAATATTATAAAATAATATAATTAAGTATAATTAAATTAAAAAATCTTTTGAATTGATTTCTTATTTTGTTTTATTTAATTTCAATTGCATGTAATTTTATTAGATTTCATTATTTATTGGTTAAAGACATATTATGCATAGTTTGCATTATATTAAGCTTAAAAAAATCAGTTGGGATTTGACACAAATAATTGTATACATGTGCTTGTAAATTCATGTATTCAATGACGAATGTGATATAAAAACGAATCCTTTTTTATGCAATAGTTTTTTTTTTATATTTTAAAAATAACACATTTAAGTACATTTACATGTTAAAGGCATAGGTAGGTACAATTTTAAATGATTTTTTAAAATATGATTTGTAAAATTGTATTTGCAGATAGTTAGTACAAAAAATTACATTTATTGCCTGTAATTGAGTACAACAAATTTTACATTTTTAAATTGTTCGGAAATCTATCAAAATAATATGTGTATCTGCGATGGTATTTAAAATTCAACATTTCATTTATTTTTTATGATTATTTAATATTATTGTAACGCGGTGATTTATATAGGCAATTTCACTACATTAATGACAATAAATAATGATTTTGCCTACCTCGTACATTTATTATAATAATTATGTTATTAATTATTAGTGTTATATTGTACATATTACAATACTCGTATTTTTATATTTTTATTCTAACCATACAGTTTTTCAGTTTTTCGTCAAAGTGAATTAATATAATTGCATTTACATATTATATCATATCATATGTATTTAGAAATGGTTTCTAAATGTCTTGTATACTACTAAGTATATTATACCTTATGCATACTATGTAGTTACATTAAAAGAAAAATATTCTAGGTAAATTGAACTGCACTCATTTTCTTCGTACTTACCGAAATAATATAATTTAAAATATATGATCAGTTATTTGTTATTATAAATTTCAGTCAAATCTCTCTGTTTTCGAGAAACCATCAATTTAGATTTTTCAATAGAAGAATAATAGATACATTTCAATAGATGACTCATTATTAGTTTTATATAACCTCTGTTAAGTTCTTCTTCTTTCACTTGGATACTAGCATATGGATTGTGAGAAATTATATAATTAATTAATATAATTTTAATTTTTTAAATAATAAAACTTCGTTTTTATGGTTTTGTAAGTTACAGAAAATATGACGTCATATTTGTATATTGAAATCGTATAGGAAAATTATAGTTTTTTTATCGATCGGTTAAATACTTGTACTGTATATTATATTTTGTCGTTTAAATTTAAATTACTCGAAGAAATCAATAATGTACTGCCTACAAAATGTATTCAGTCGACGAATTTATTAGATTTCCCTTTTTATACTTTATTCCATAGCATTTCTCCTTTTAATTCGCTCCGTTAATAAATATAAGACTTAAAAACCTACACAACGTTTTAAAATAATTTTTTTTGTCTTCTGTTTTTTGACGTAATAAGTAATTATTATAAAAAATAAAAACTACTATATTATAATTTATAACTCTACAAACCACAAATGGATTATACTTAAAAATTTTTATCGGTTTTATTATTATTATGATGACTATTGATACTTTTGAATTAAAATTCCAAAAAATAAGAAGTTAAAAATAATTTAAAGTTTCTATGCATTTATAAATATATATAAATCTATTGAAAGTATATGTCCATCCCTACATTCAAATATTTAAAAATTTACATTATAATATACTTGTTTAGGTAATGCCTATTGTATATAGGTACTAGATACCTATAATACGTATTAACGATTAATAAAATTACTCTATGAATATTCATAGAATATCTAACAGTATTAATGGAATTAGTCGACAGAAATATACAAAGTGCAAGAACAAAAAATGTTTTTATTTTATTTTTCATATTAACATAGCTTACACATCGTAGTGTGTGTTAAATTTTATGTATTAAACCTTTTTTCGCATAATATTAGCTTCCATATTACCACTAATCAATCGAAATTATTTTGCAAAAAGTTAATAAATATAATTTAAATGATACATTTTCTAATTGACATTATATTGAAAATACAAATATAATTTTAATATCAATTTCATCCCAAATTACTTTATTAAATATTATAATATTAAAGTATCAACAGTTTTTTATTTTAATTTTATTATTTTAACTTTTTTTTTAACTGTCGTGTCAAATGTCCATAAGTTTCTCAGAACTTTGAGATCTTGAACAGCCACAGTCTGTTCCTGTTCGTCGGCATATCGTCATAACATTCACCGCAATCACGAAGTATACCTTTTTTCAACCCCATCCAATTCACTCCTACTTCGTCCACAATCCCCGTGCCGTGTTTCGCAGCCATATTTATCGTTATTATTTCGGTTATCCTCGAGCAAAGTCTCTTCCCACCCCTGTCCACTCACCCGTTATTTTTCGATTACAGGTGCGGCTGTATATGATGCATATATATATATATATATTTATATAATGTATACATTTATGCATAAAAATATAAAATACATATTCACGCACATATATATTATAATATATATGTGCATAATATATATATATATATTATATATTATTGTATATAAAATATAAAATATAAACGTCAACGACCAACAACAACGATTGTTATCACGGTTCGCCGCTATTTCTTCCCGGCCGTCGACATAGCCTTCACACCGCCACTTTCTCAAGCTTGGCACTACTATACCCACCCGCGAAACCCGCTAACTATAGTTGCCACCCCTTCGCCACACCAACACACTCCCTACGTATATATACTACTATTATTATCGTAATCGCCGTCGTCGTCATCTCCACAAACTCGCACACACACGAGCGAACACTCACATACATATATGCACCTATATTGTATAATATATACCTATATGTTTGAACACCTTTTTCCAATCCTTCCCCTAACCTACGACATCGCACCGAAGAAAAACGAGACAATGTCAAATCACACACGCATTACCCGCACAGCGGCACAAAGTCGTCGTGGCCGAGAGACACGTGGGGGGAGGCACGGGGTAATCTAGGAGCATACCACCCTCATCTACTATATACATCCACCACCCATGGCTACCCTATTATCGCCGTACTGCCGCCACCGCGTATATGTAAAATACGAGTAGTTTTGTACTATTTATTTTACGCCGCCGCCACTACCGCTCGGTAACACTTTTTTTTTCTACTCTCGCCGGAGGTAATGTCCAATTTAAATACGACAGCGCGCCGCCCGCCCACTGTTTTTCACCGACCGACGTTATTTATTGCTTTTTCTATAGGCTATTTTGCCCAGTAAGCGAGCGGCGCACCACACACGCAGTGTAGGTACGTATTATACTTCGTTGTCGTCGTCGTATAGTCGCATAGTTCGCCGCCGCACTCCGTCATCACATACCGGGCCTAAAATAACAATTTGATCAAAGCGATCGCAAGTATGGTGGCGGGTGCTAAATCGTTTACGCTACGCCGACGATATCGACCACACACACACCCATTCGTGTATGTATGTACTATGTATTTATTATATGTGTGTGCGTTTTCGACGACGTGTCCATTTTCTTTCATTTTCGTTGTCACCATAGCCTACGTGACGTTCACTCGAGATTAATAATAATAATAATAATAACTTCGCCTTAATTTTAACAAAATAATGGGATCGTCGTCATCTGCTACCGTAATAATTATAATAGAATTATTATTAATATTTGTACACACGCACACAATTCGTTGACGAAAATCAAATTATTAAAATGTTTGTGAGGCGAGGTGAACAGCTTCCAGATAATAATAATATTATTATGTATTATTATTGTTATTACTATTATGCAACCCGCCTCTGCGCGTTATATACTATTATATATACACTGATGGCATACAATGACGAATGATTACGCACACACAGTCTTTTATAATATATTCGTAATTTTCATTATATTAATGATGATTATGTTTTCATCCAAAGATGCGGTGTTGGTAATATAATTTGACTGATTTGTTAGGTTGGGCATCCTCGCAGCATATTTTAAGTCCTGACTAAAATAAATATAATATTATGTAAAACGCAGCGCGTAGGTACCTATGTCTCTTGTCCACTTATATATATATATATTATACACAATATACATATAATAATATATTTTTTCATGTATAACGGCATTGTTTAGCGATATTTAAGATAATTATCTATTACAGACGATTAAAATCTATATTTGTGAATAACCGCAGTTGGTGAATAGTGAATACTGACAGTCGCCAATGAATATTGACATATACAAAAATAATTTGTGAGTCTTGACGTACCTACTGTTTAATTTGCTGTACGTAAGCATTCACTAGTAAATATAATTTGCAATGCATATTACTAGGGAATGTTAGCAATGTTAATCTCGGAATTACAGGAAAGTCGTTTTATAATACCATACTCATCGTACAATATTTGCTCATCGATCATTTTTTAAATTGTATTATCTTACTCAACAACTTATGTTCTACTATAAGTATCAATAATATTTATAAATTAACCGCCTTAGATGGTGTTATGATTCAATTATATATCAGAAATTAGTTTTTAATCTGCAAAGAAAATTTAATAACAATCGATGAAATTTTAACTAATTATCAAGTTTTATTGACACTAGATTTTAAATACATCTAAATAAAATAAAATAAAATAGTAGACAAGGATATGATATAAGTGTTATAACGCGATGAAATCGCTAAACAAATAGTGTACCACGACAATTTTAGTTGTATAAATATTGACATACTATACAATTAAAAAAGTAATGGTTTTTTTTTTTTATTATTACAATAAATAAAATTAAATATTATAACAGCTATACAAACTTTTAAATAACACTTTCTATACAAATATATTATAGCTAATAATAATAGTTCAATTATTCAGTTAAACAAATTGTATTTAATATATTTTATCCTTAAAAAACATTTAAATATATTTTCTTGTGAATTAGAATTTAAGAATTACCTTGTATATAGATAGAAGTAATGAAACGAGTAATTTTAAGAGCGGAGAGCGAAAGATATTAAATCTCGTCTCATTCGATTTCTATCTCAAAATAACTCCATCGAATATTTATTTATTAGTCTTCGCATAAATAATATTAATGATATCATTTATTGCATTTATTTTCTTTATACTATACCTCCCTTGAGTTATTATTTTTACAAATCACACATGAAAACTATCGAATCTCTAGTTGTCATGTTGGTATTCCAAATATACATTTATCTTTAATAGAGATAACAATTAACCTGGTCTCTTATGGTATAATGACTGCAATATGTTAGTATATTTTTCTATAGTTTCAATGTATCTATATCTATTTTCTATCACCCTGGTACATTTATCTTGCATAATTTGTATCAATTAAACTTTGTTTTTAATTCAACTTGGTGATAACTTGACCTAATATTATTTTTTAATGTTAATATATTGTCGTTGAAAGAAGCTATCGAGAAAAATTAGTCAGATTGTACCAGTAAACAATCTTTTTTAAATTCTTTTAATTGACCTGAAATGATATAAAATCTGGAAATCAACACGGCCACATGCTATTTTAATGACGTATTGTATTTTCCCATTATTATAATTTTGTTTCTGAAGTATCTTACAATCAGTCAAAGTCATCGTCTATGATTCATGAAGGAACTTTAACCTATAATTTTCTTCATATGTATCTATATACAACGTAATATTTTATTATTTTATGTAATTGTATTTTCTTTTTAAACAACTATACCTTTAGCAGTTACCTATAATATATTTAAAACAAAATATAATACATATCATCAATATTTTTTAAAACCATACGTATGGTAACATTAACCAAAATCATTATGTAAATATCAACATTAACTGGGTACTGTTAACATGTGCACCAAACTGGGGAGATCCCCAATAACGTATTATAATATATATATACAAACCATCATAACTCATCTATAATGTATAATCCAATTTAATATACTTCTTATTATAAAATGGACCTTTTTTTCTAAAAACTGAATATGTGTCATCGTTTCTATTCAGTTTCTATTCAGCTTGTACGATTCTATCATTTAAACGATATAATTGATTTTAATAATATAAATATATGTTATTATGTACCCTAATAAATTTCTATTTTATTAATTCACCTATAATTTTGTAAGGAGTTGTGTTGTTAGAGAGAATAAAGTTGTTACTCCAAACTCGTTCAGCGTCCTATACTTACATACTATTTTATTGTATCGATGTATATATGTGTATGTATAAATATATAGTGGCTATATTCAATAGTAGCAGTTACTTGAGCTTGTGAAAACCTTTTCAATGGGGACTGTATATGCTGTATGGCCGTTTCAAATAATAAAATTCCTGTCAGTAGTTAAGAAAAAAAATTTCCTTATTGAAACGTGCAACAGCCGGTTCGATTATCAAATACACTGCAAAAATGTCATTTTTCGCATTTAATACGGAATACAATACCTAGCGACCTATTTATATAATAATATAAGTTCATAGCTCTATAGCGTCCAGCATGTTTATATATTTAATTTTATTATTTCGCTATAGGCTATATAAAAAAAACCTTACTAACCGTAAGAAAAATTTGAAAATTTTTAACTTCATTCTAGATTTTATATTAATTATATATACATGATCTTATATTATATTATGTCATATACATGTTTATTACAGTAAGCACAGTAACAGTGACTGCCGTTCGTGGTTCGATGGCTTGGCTACCTTGTGACATAGGTGGTGGTAATAATGACGGTTTGCCGAAACAACCGATAAGAGTCGCGTCGAACGGTGGTGGAGAGGGAAAGACCAAGGACTTGACCAACACGATCGAAGACCGAGCGTACATGGTGTTGTGGTTCAAACACCATTCAACAACAATCCGTCATCGGAATAGTAAATCGAAAAATAAAAAGATATGGTCCGGAGGAAAACCTTTGTACAGGTAATATAACGGCTGTTTGATAAATGCAATATATTTTATGAAACTTTGATAGGTTTAAATAATATTTGAAAAACAACGAAAAACAGTGCATTTAATTTTATTAAAGCTGTGACCTTCTGAAAATAAGGGTAGATTTCGTTTCAATGAACTCTACTGAATCGTCGAAATCCCTTTTGTACGTAGTAAGTACCTACATTTTGAGAGCGTTTTGATGATCTTACACGATTCAGAGTTTGTGACCCATGCTGTTATATTTAATACAGGTCTGCAGTGATCCTCAACCTGTAGGTTGCAAATGTTGTTAGTAATTGTAGCTAAAGGGGTGTAATTAGTTAATGATAGATTTTGAATAAATTAGTACTTATATTTGTATCTATTTAAATATGTTCTAATGCGTTGTGATATAATTCAGAACCAACTGCCATAAAAACTTGAAAATAAAGTATTCTTATATTATTACTGTTTAGTCAAACCGTTTTATTCTCAACTCATAAAAGGTGTATTAGAATAAAACGTTAAAGATTAAAATTATACTTATTGCAGTCTTCCCTTAATAAATGCAGTGTAGGTGTATAGCGAGATGTAATCTTTTTTATGATACTAATAATAAATTTAAGATCAAAATGATTTAAACGCTAAGTTATTATTTCACCAAAAAGTACTGCATTTATATCGTAAATTGTGTATCAAAATCTTTTTGGTAGACCATCAAAATTACAATGATTTAATCAAACTATAAACTACAATAATTGCATACAAAAATGGATCAATTAATTTTGATTTATTTTAAAAGCACGACATTTTTAATAACACTACGAAAAGCATTTATCTCATGTTATAAGTGTTATAACATATTCATTGAACTTAAAAAAATTAAATAATCATCTCAATAGTCAATAATATGATAAGATTCTTGTGAACCGTAAATTCTTTATCAGTTGTCATATTACATAAGTTTTGCATACACAATTTGTATAATATAATTTCGTTAACACGGGAAACGGCTGATATAGAATGCGTTCGAAATGGTATCTAGTTGGAATAGAAATAAAACATCGTCTCCGAATACTTGAAGAAGTCCCGCGCGTATAATAAATAATCTCACTGCATACCGAACCCACTAACGTTTTGCTCTCCAACCACTAATTAAAATGTTTAATTAAATTAACCGCGGTTATAGTTTTGACGTGCGTGGAAGACCGTTAGCTCACGCGTTGAAATGGTCTTCGGACGAAGAGAGCGGAGGATTTGGGCCCAGGGCGTCGTTTGTGGTGTTTGGTGGCAATAACGGTATTGGACGGGGAAAGTGGTCGAAACAACATACTTTACTGTTGGACGATTACAACAGTGGCCTCTACGACAACAGTAGCAGAGCAGCGCTCAAAGTCATCAACGTGACTGAACAGGATGCTGGGGCCTACAGGTGCCGAGTGGATTTTCGCGATTCACCTACGCGGAACTATCGGATAATCCTACGAGTTATAGGTTAGTAAAGTATATTTTATGTATATCTAGTATCTACACATATTAAATTAGGTCAGTTTTTTAAATATTTATACGGAACAATAGCTCTTAAACAATACTTTACCCGAAATATAATTTCACTTTGATCAAATATCACGATGATAATATAATATACTTATACATAACCGTAATATTCGATGAATAAGAATATCGTTTATAATTAAAATCATCAATTAATTCAATTAAATTAATGCGAAATCATATTAAACAATTCGTGGTAATTAAATTAAACAACTTACTTACAAAACCTAATTAATAGTAGTAATATAATTAAAGGTTATACGAGGTATTTAATTTTCATATTTTTCTACTAATAAAAACTCATATAGTTATATAACAAAACTACACTGTTTAAAAACAACACGATTATATTGACTCGAGACACTCATTATTTTATTCGAACGACTTTTGTGCTATCCATATTATATAACAAAAATATATTTATGAATGATTTTAAGGTAGGTTATATTTCAGTACAATGCCCGTCTAATGTATTTTGGGACCCAGTGGAATTCTATAGAAGCCTAAGTTATTTTATACATTTATTGAAATTTATATAAGATATGTTATTATTTAGAGAAATGTGTACACAGTTTACATTAGAAAAGCTAATAGATAAATATAATATAAGGTAGATAATATAACCGAAACGATTTAAATATTTTTATGTGTTGATTTTAATACAATCAAATAAGAATAACAATCAATTAAAATTTAAAAATATTTAAAAAAAAATACATGTGAATATGTATGTGAATTAATATTCTCGATTTATATCAATAAAATAAATATTTTTTTTTTATGTAAATTACGACAAAAATGTTTCACTGTCAATGATTTTTATTAAGAATTATATTGTACTTTAGGAAATTACACTGAATCGCAATTTGCTTAAGAAGAAAATTTAATAAATATATTTTTTTGTAATTTTAAATACGATTAACGGTCTGCGAGGTCCGAGTTAAGACCCCCTCCTTATAGAGCTTGTACTGTTTAAATATTTATAATAAAATACATTAATTATTTTTTCTGGTATTTTTAAATATAACATTATATATATATATATAAATATGATTTAATAATAGAAATGTTATTTTGAATTCCATTAAATGGAACAAAACGTTTTTACAAATTTCTGTTATTCACTCAATACTCAATGAATTATTATTTAAATTTTAGAAGAGGAGACTGTTTAGAGAGAAATGTATATGTATATAGTTAACATATATAGTTAACGTATATTTATTTTTACATTACTAATTCAAATTATGTATTGAATATACTGCCATTTAATTAATAAATAATAAATAATCATCGACATCATAATATAAAAACATCTGTATAACTATTTTTATATTGATTATCAGAGCTTTGCGACTAATAAATTATAATTGCATAATGTTGGTTCGTGTATAATTTATAGTGCCACCCGATAAAATGACAATCGCTTATAACGGAATAGGAACAGAAATCGACGATGGATTCCATCACACAATCGGCCCAGTACCAGAAGGCAGCCGATTGGTATTGGAGTGTCGAGTTCAAGGAGGTGAGCATTAAATGTTATTTTCATATAATAATGATAGGTACTTCTTTTAAACTTTTGAGAGAGTATAGCAATGATATTATACACAATTAGTATCGAGAATTTACGACTCTTTAAAAAATAATTAACAAGTATAAAATGTACATAATGAGTCTGATCTAACTAAGTAATGCTTTATCTAACAAAGATGTGATTTTTATTATTCTAAAATTGTAATGTATTTAGCCATAGTATTAAAAAGAATTATTATAGAATGGTATAAAATCTAATATTTTCAATTTTCCACGAAAATAAGGCTGAAATTACTAAACCCCCATTTTTATCAACATATTATTTTTGTTTTATTTTAATACAATAAATAATAATTATATAACATATATTTAATAATTTTAATATTGACCGATATTTATGTGTTATTGAAACCATACTTCACAAATTATTAGTCAAGTAAGAAATAGATGAAAATATGGCAATGAAAACTGTGGAGAAATGAAAAATCACTCCCGACTTTAATATAATGCAATAATTATAATTATTAACATTAGCTAGTAATAATATACTTTATAGCTAAATATAATATGTGATAAACTAATAACGAATAATCAAACTATATGAGACTTACAAATAATATTAATATATGTTCTTTTAAATAATTTCCGTGTAGTCATAATGCGTTAGACACAGATGCTTGAAAAATTATTGCTGTACAATTTTAAGAACACGATTTCTCAATGAATTATAACAGAAAATTATAGGTATTCTGATTTGTTGATGAATTATTATTAGGGTTCGGGACTTCTTTGCGTGTTTTTTTTTTTTGTAGTAGTAGTCGTAGATTATTCTAGGTGAGTTATAAATTTGTTTTATGAAATGGCGAAGCTAAATACTAAGTTTCAATTTACATATTTTTGCATATTTCGTAATATTTTTGGAAAAATGCATATTTTGCATTTTTTAAATGTGTATGTACGTAAAATTGTCGGGAAAAATCATACTTGGAAAACATTCAAAAATATTTTTTTTAGATAAATTATGGTTATAGTCTGTCGTATCTAACTCGTACGTCTGTTAATGATAGTTTCTTTGTCGCTTAAGAATCAACTTTTTTATTGGCAGTTATATTATAGTTGTAGTAAAATCTAATGACATCTAGATTATAAATTATACGACAAAATGAAAATCTGTATGTTTTTGTTCGTTAATCACGGTTATTTACCTACTTAATTGTTAAATTTTTATTTTTATAATTATAATATGCTTAATGCGTTTTCAATTAAAAATTTAGATGCAAATTCTTAAACATACTTTGATGATTTATTTGACTGTTTATTTGCATAAATATTTCGATAATTTTAAGTGCAACAAGTCCTGAACCCTAATTATTATTATACATTCTTTGTTCGTTTACCATGTTTACATCGATAATAAGTATGCTTATATTTCTCCTCCTCACCCATCCCTCCACAAATAAGATATCATGGTATTTACTATATTTAAATAGGTATGTTGTAATGTTGTATTATAGTTCGAACAGTATACTGTAGATGATTACGTGACAGTTTAATGATGAGACATATTATAAGCTCGATTTGTATACGCCTTAATGTCAGTTTATTGAATGTGATGTACAAACATTATATATAATAACGCATACATATTTAATCCAAATAAATAACAATTTATTTACGTTATTCGATTTCATTTGTACGGATAAGTATTCGGTATCTACACAATAAACGTTTATACGTACACCTCTTTTAATGTATCCAGAAATCAAAGTCAACGAAAATGTACATTTATCCCCTCCCCCACGTTGCACAATCCATAGTGACAAACTGACGTTTGTTGTACAGGGAAACCCAAGCCACGAGTGCAGTGGTATTCAGCGGATGGAATAGTCACCTCATCGCTCGGTACGGGAACAATAATGGATCTGACAGAGGATGTATCTTACGGAAACAAAAACGACGACGAAGAAACAACTACCAAAAGTCTCGTAATTCATCAATTGAATCGAACTCATGCTAATAGTACATACACGTGTCTGGCTGGAAATGACGACAACACCATGCAATCAAATCTCCGAATGACAGTGCTGATAAACATGTACTGTAAGTATTTTATAAACAGCTTATAGTAAACAACAGTTAGTAAATATAATAACAACAATTATAATAAAACCACAAAATGTATTGTATAAAATACACATCAAAACACAGAACTTATTGTTAGTCTAAAATATTACATTGAAAAAATTACTCTTGAATGATGTCAAATTATGTAGTTTACGATTATTATTTTTAATATACAATTTTAAGGTATTCACTTTTAAATTTAATACATTACGTTTTTGCAAAAATGAATATTTTTTTTATGTGTTACATTATTAAATTACAGTCCATTTAGAAGTTTTCCTCGTAAATAGGTATATACATTATATTATACATATACTTTTACATTGGTAATTAAACACTAAATTAACATTTAGTATATTTTTTACATATTTGGACTTTTAAAAATAAAAAAATATGGAAAATTGAAAATTTGTACGCAACATTATTTTTTAACAAAATCAATTTTGTTTTTTATTGTAACTCAAAAATAAATAACTGTTTTATTGAGACTTAAATTTTTTTAGCAAATATTCATAATAGTATTTACTAGATTTTTTTTAATACCTATTTTTTATTTTTATGGTTTTTGTAACTAGTGAATGTGAAAAGCGTACGTATTGTCGGCATACGTCCAATAGACGAAACAGAAAACATGGTTAATTATAACGAAGACAGTAATAATGACGGAGTAATACAAGCAACAAATCTTATATCCGGTAAGTGGTATACGGGCGAATGCTGGGCTGAGGGTGCGAGTCCTAAGGCAACGATAGAATGGTCTATTGATGGAAACGGTACATTAGCTGACGAAATACCCTCTTCTCCCACAACGACTCGTATAACAGTAATAGAAGTGAGTAATTATAACTAAATATCATGTAAAGTTATATATTTAATTAATTCAGTTATAATATTTTGTCGTGCATGTTATTTCATTGTTTCTATCTTATTGTTTTGTAGTTTTGTTTTATATTGAATGAGATTGAACTATAAGAAGATTGGTCAGGGTTAATTATCATTATACATCCGTATTTAAAAAATTCTACATGCACGTACACCTCGTCAACATTTTTATTTTATTTGTCTGTTATTCAGCAAACTGAACATAGCAGTAGGATACGATTGAGGCCTACACCAGGCGACGATGGTCGATATTTACGATGCCGAGCTTGGAACCCTGATATTAATACCACGAAAGATAATATTAAGAATAAAGCTTTATTACTTAATGTCCAATGTAAGTAAAAACTGACTTTACACATTTTTATCGAAGTCATAGTTGTAATCACTGTTATTGTGTTTTCATTCTTAGACCGCCCAATTCGTGTGCGAATTTATTAGAATTCGTAAATCACTATACCTATATCGTGTTTGATTAACTTTATATTATATTTTACGTTTTGACTTAAAAGTCTTAAATGTGTGAGCCATTTATATCAATATTCAGTTACGTTTTATTATGATTTGCATGAGTTAAATCACTGACAGTTCTTTGAGAAATATTTTCTGTATATTTTTGACGTATTGTAAATCGATATTAAAGTATTACTTAATATTTATACATACTCTGTAACATAATTACCGTGTAACAATATTTTAATCTTCTGATTTAGTTGAACTTTAGATAATATAACTTTAATTTAACTGGTTAGAACTTTCTCTCGAAATATAAAATACAAATTATTTACCCATGATTGACACTTATCTGAGTTGAGCAAACTTCGCTTAAGAAATCCAATAAAAGATAGTTGTAAGTTTGAAAAAAAAATGTAATAACAATAAAAATAAACTTCACAGATCCACCTATAGTTAAATTAAGTTTGGGCCATACGTTCGATCCGAGTAGAATCAAAACAGGAGACGATGTGTATTTTGAATGCAAGGTGTTGGATGGCAGCGGGAGCAAAGGAAAACAACGTAATCGCATCGAATGGTATCACAACGTGAGTACCAATCAGCAACGAATCGCGAAATGTCTATTAATAATATTTATCACATCTGTAATCATATACTGCAGGGCCACCCAATCTTGCAAAATGGCAGTAGTAACGGAAGCGTCAGCATCGACTCGGAAATCAAAGTCGTTCTTTTAAGCGCTGGCACTTTAGTCATAAGGAACGTGGGACGCCGCCATTCCGGCCGGTACACGTGTCAATGTAATAACGATCTGGGAATGGGACGGTCACGACCGGTCACCCTCCGAGTTCAATGTAAGTACCCGTACAACTCTGAATATGCGTGATTCGAATAATATTCAACTTGAAAACATTTGAGACTTTGTATTGAACAAAATTCTATTTGTATCTTGAATCATAAGTAGATATCACACGCCAGATTATATAACTAACTATTAAATACATATAATATGTGTGCTTGCAGTGTACTGTTGAAGTCTACGTTTACATTTGATTTTATTCCGAAATTTCACTGCGTGACTTAAAATTATCCGTATACATATTATATAATTATGGACTATATTTTCAAAATCATACGATTTAAAGTGAATTGATTTTTATCAAAAACATAATTAGTAGTTATTAATTATATTAAATAATTTCTGACATGTACTATTTTCGAATTTTCCATAACTGTACCCTGTATAATAAACGATAAGAACTCGATTATTTGACATAGGCAGTTTTTTACGTGAATAATTCTAAGTATTTATTTTAAACCTAAAAAATCGATCGTGAATTATGCATAGAAAAAAAACATCCTACTATTTAAAATTAATACAATATTATATTACACAGTATTAATTACGAGTATGTGTATAGTGTATGTTTTTAAAACGATTGATATGTTGAAAATAATTTAATACAAATTAATGCAATTCTAATAAAAAACAATTTTGTTTTCTTTCTGAAACCATTTCTTAACGGAGTTGAACATTTTTATTTAGAAGAAGGTCGTTTTTTAAAGCCGAAATTCTGTAATTTGTATGTTTTGAATACTAGTCACTTAAATTCAATGAAAAATTAAGTTCTCCTGCCATCTTATATAAACTCAACTTTGTGACATTGATCAGGGAAGCTATCCAGTGATAGGACTTTTCTGATAAGTTTCGCTAGGCGAACAAACGGAGATTTTAAACTAAAAGATCATGACACCATTGTCATTTAAAACGGCAAGGAGGGTTACTGGAAATTGTTAAAGTGTGCTGGTTTACGATTAAAGGGTTTGGGTGTTAAAGTGGAATTTTTTATAGTGGGTTTTAATTAAATTGACAACTGATTCAATATTTAAGTCTGGATGAAGAGTGAGATAAGAAACAGAACATGGGGCGGCTTCTACAATCTAAAAACATATTATACTACGAAGACATAGATGAAGTTGAATATAAAATAACCACATTTCATTATCTCAGTTCAAAACACCACCATCTCCTCTCTCTCCCTTTTGATAAATTCTGCACCTGGTAGGGTGGATTTAATATATGAGATGATCGAATAACAACGTACAAATTTATAATTATTGTTAATTCACTGCAGATGCTCCCGTGTGCGCGGACGACGGCGATCAACTGCAATTGGTGGGCGTCGAAGCCAACGAAAACAACGTACGTATCGTGTGCCGGGTAAGGGCCGACCCGGCCGACGACCGTGTACAATTCGAGTGGCTCGTGTGGCCGGGTGCAGCGGCCGCAGCCACAGGTGAGCTGCACCAGCAACAATCGCCGAGCGTAGTAGCCACCGGCAGCTATGTCACCACCGCCCTGCCCAACCAACGGAACGACACGGCTGTCGGCGAGCTTGTACTGCCGGCTATGACTGTAGGCGTCCCAGACGTGGTCCAGTATGTGGATAGAGCGCCTTACTTCAAGAAGCCCATTGTGCTGGACACGATCAGCTGTCGGGCCACGAATGCCGTCGGCCGTCAGCAAAACCCTTGTCTGTATCACATAATACCAGCATGTAAGTATACTAACGAAATTAAGTATAATTTCATATAAGTTAATTTTTTAAATTAAACAACTAGATCAAAATCACTATTTTGTAATTTCAATAAATTATTTTTTCTAAAATTTAAATTTTGGATGTTTTTAAATTTATATTATAATATTATACCAGAAGGATTTCATATTTAATTTTGAGGAAAAAATCCTTATAATATTCCTTTTATTTAGAAAAAAATGTAAATAATTCTATCTTGTTTAGTTCGGTTTATATAATCATAGAATAAATACAGTCGAGACAAGATAACTCGAAAAACTTGACAACTTTAATGTTTTTTTTATTCCCCTAGAAATAAAAATTATATACAAATTTGAGTTAGATAACTCGAATAATACATATATCGAAGCAAATTTTTATCTCTCTTCAACTTCGAGTTATCGCGACTCGACTGTATATAAATAGGTATGAACGGTATTATGTATGGTATACTGGGATTATAATATAAATTATACTGATAGGCATGATTTCAAATAAATTAATTTTGTAAAAAATTTGTTAAAGATTTTATTTTAGGGGATGTCGGAAAATTGGAAAATTTTAAAAATAATATGGACTTTGAAATTTGATTTTAAAAATACAACTATTTAAAATTTATCCCAGCTCTGAACCTTATCTGTTTATTATACTGATATCGTTTTTGTATAGATTAATTTCTAATGTGTTATAACACCATAGGGTTACCAATTTTTACAATTTCAAAAATTGGCCATAATAAATTACCTGGTGCAATTTCATGGCATCACAACGTTCAAATTCCACATTGTATTATAACTTTTACTATCAACTATAAGACTTTTCCAAAAAATAACGGGTTCCAGAGAAGCGTTTCTTTTACATCTATACAAACTTGATTTTTCAAATTTTCTTATCATAAATTTTTTTATACATATTTTAAAATTGCAATTGAAGACAGTAAGTTGTTCAAAAACATTTCATCAAACGATTTTAATTCATCAAATTTGTCAAATAAGTACTTACTTCTTTTTAATAATAATATTATTTTATGTACTTAATTTTGAATATGTTAAATTATACTGGTATTAATTATTTCAGCAAAACAAAAAAAACTTAAACTATTAATAATAATTGTTATTAAAATTATAGACTTATTCATATAGATGTATTTAGTATTTTAAAAGCAATTTTATTTAAATGTATATCAACATAATAGCATACTAAACAACATTTAGATTATAATATTTATTAAACATTTATTTAACACGACCGCTACAACTATATCTGTATTCTGTATACAAATTAAAAGATAAGTGAACAGTATAATATTAGTAGGTTTCTATTGAATGTGAACTCAAAATATGAAAACTCAAAAGAAACCTAAAATAAGTATAATTTGAACATTTTTTATGAACTGTGGATTGATTATATTAACTATTGCATTAGTATGAGTACATTTAAAACGCATATGACTAAATCATCATATCATAATAAATAAAAATATATTAAATAATATAAGTATAATTTACATATAAATCTAAAATCTTTATTATGTAAATAAATAAATAATTGTTATTTAAAGTTATAAATGTATCAGTAGCAATAGAAAAGCATATCTTTCAAAATTGAATCTAAGTAATATTTGTACATGTTAATAATGAATTTTAAAAACTAGTTGAAAATCCTAAAAAATATTTTCTGATAAGTTAATGTTAAAGTAT
Organism: Rhopalosiphum maidis; assembly: GCF_003676215.2. NCBI lineage: Eukaryota > Metazoa > Arthropoda > Insecta > Hemiptera > Aphididae > Rhopalosiphum > Rhopalosiphum maidis. The sequence continues at coordinate 57,148,808 of NC_040879.1, forward strand.
TGCAAGACTTTTTCTATTTTTGTATTATTTTTAAATGCAAAAACAATGTATGCTATTCTATTTTATTGAATAGTGTTGAATATTTATTCCTCTTTTTTATGTTTTCCACTATTTTGCAGGTATTTATTTAAAGCGAAAGAAACCCTTCATATTTAATAATAAACATAACCCAACATAAAAAACTATAACAAAATTCATCTGATTCGCAGATTTACTGAAATACTTACGTAAAATGGTTACTTTCGAAAACATGACGAATAGAGGTCATCTCCTTTCAAACGATTACCTATCTAAAAATATACACTTACATCTTGGTTTATTTTCCAACGGCTTCAGTATTGATTCACTTTTAATTTAACTGCTACTCGACATTTTAAAATGTATCAGCATATTAAAAATGAAAAATGTATTTTTCTTCTGAACATAGATCAAACAGTACACAAAGTCACGAATGTCAAATACAGACTGACAACTATATTACTTTACTAAATTAGTTATCGTTGTACCCGTATGTGAACGATAATAAAAATGTATCTTACTATCATATTAATAATCATCATATACTCATATAACTGCAACTCTCACCAATATGCCACTATAGCAGTTTAGTGTTGGGAAAGAACACGGTCATATAAGAATGAAACTTGGAACGCATTCCTTTTCAATTATAGCAACGAGGAACAGGAAAGAGTTCCAATTTATAAGGAACGTAAACGCAGATTTCCATTCCACGTATAATAAAAAATAAAAATAAAACCACGTTATTTTTAATTACTATATTGTCTAGAAAATATTTAGTGTTGGTATTACAATAATTTTGTTATTTATTAATAAATTACTATTATAATATAAATAGTACCTATGTATATTGTATCCATATATTATAAACAATATTTATATTATATTAATTAATAATTATTATTAAACAATAAAATAATAAATAATAATAATAATAAAATAATTCTGAACGAAATAAATATAATTTAACTACAATCATTGGAGAAAATCGCTTTAACATAATTGTAATAATTTTACCTTATCAAAAATTGACAATTTAAGTATTCGATGAAAATTTCAAGTCCCTATGCTAAACATTTTTTTAATCATAGAAATAAATCAAATTAATTTTGTTAAAAATCGAGGCTCCCTACGAATTTTATTTTTTTGATAATTTAGTTTTTCTTACGCATTTTAACATTTATTTTAATTGTAAATATTCAAAAAATAAAGTTTGAACATCCAAAGTTCTATCTAAGGCGAATTATCTTTCAAAAAAGGTATTGAATTTAAAAATTAGACTATTATTTCTAATAAAAAAATTGTCCACTAAAAGACATCATTGACAACAGTTAATATAGAAAAAAATGGAAATATATCTAACAGAATATATTTGGTAAAGGCCATATGGGCTTTCGGGGCTTATCGCTTAAATTCCAAAAACTAGACATTAACCCCAAAATGGAATTTAGGATTTAGATGTACATCAGTAGATTTTGTAAATAATAATTGTCATGTGAGCCACTTTACTTGGGATAATTCCCCCCCCCCCACAAAAAAAATGAAATTACTACTTATACGCTAAACGTTTGGTTGAAATGAAATAAACGTTATCGTTATATTTTAAACTTTAATATAACCAAAAAATACTTTAATTTTATTATTTTAATATAATATGGTTCAGTGAATCAACAATAATTTTCGAAAAATATTAATTAGTAAAACAATGTAATTATTGGGTCAAACATGATGGGACACGTTGCTTATTTGTATATTGAAGTCCATAGTTGATAATTAAATCAACTATCGATGCGTAGAATTGCAAACCTATATATTCGCTATTTGCATTTTATTATTTTTTTTTAACAGTGAGCTTCGACAATAGTCCAACTATTATAATAGCTATAATTACTATCTATAATAACTGCATCCATAACATTTAAATTTCTGTGTGCGTTATTATATGAATTAAGTATAATTTTTTATTCGAACCAAATATTACTGTTATAATGTTATGGAATCAACGTAAATTCATAGAAATTACACTGTTATAATATAATATTATTCCGTTTCATGTTAAACAGTATAATAATAATAACATAATTTAAATGTTACTGAGTACTTACTCATTATAATAATAGAAAGTTTTAAAACAAGATGACAGATATTATGTTATTCAACTAACATATCTCATTATTTGTATTTTATTTTTCGCCTTAACAATATTCAACTAAAGCAGTTTTTGATACCATATTTAAATTTATAATGTGTTACATGTAATAACATAATAGCATACGTATAATCAATAGTTTTTTTTTTTTAATGTCCATTGTGAATTTTTTATTTTTGTGGTTTTTTCGTATTCCATTTTTACTGTACACACCACTTACGAGTGTAAAATGAACATTGATCATTTTATTAAAATGCAACAAATACTTTTAAATGAGTACTCATAACAAAATACATAATTAATATTATCGTTTGTCTATTTGTATATGCGTATACAGCACCCCCGGGTCCATTGACTGGCTGCGCGATACGATTGCCCAAAGATCAAGAACGGCCCACCGGTGCTGGTAGTAGACATCACCATCACCATCACCATCATCATCATCAAAGACGCACGTCACCCATCCAAGACAACGGGGAAGATAAAGACTTGGCAACAATAAGTTGCACTTTAGACAACGACGGTGGAGTTAGGCCGCTGACTTACTCATTGGAGATATATGAGAGCAATGATTTGACCACGACGTTTTCCAGGTTAGTTATTAAAATAAATATTAGCTTAGATCTACGCGATATAACAGGATTTAATAAAAATAACAGATGTAATTGATTGACTATGCTAAAACTTTGGTTCATAAATAAATAATTTATATATTTTTTTTAAGTATAATATCAATGATAAAATTCATAGAATAATTAAACTAAAAAAGTACATAGAAATATTGCTATACAATGTATTACATTGTAATAACACAGTTAATTGCAACTATCGTATAATTCCTGTTACACTCTGTATACATATGTCACGGTTGAAATGGGACAGCCGATCAAACAGCAGGTTTCATTAGTGTTAAAGGGTTAATCAAATCCATGCAAATTAAAATATTACATAACAGCGATAAGCGGTTGTTTGTTCTGGCCGGTCGTTGTCCTACCACTTTTCCGTAAGCATTACCAATATATATATATATATTATTCACGTAGTGCAAGCAATATAATATAAATCATATAATTAAATATTGACACCGTTTCAGTTTTTTTCTTTTTGCTATGGTGTACAAATACTTAAAAGGTTAAGCACACCTACTATCTATCAAGTCAATAATTAAAAAAAAATTATCATGTTAATTTACTTTTCAAACTAATTATAAAACTTAACTAAAGCAATACGTATACATTTTTATCCACGAAGCCTCGACGATTATAAATAAGTACATGATAGAATTATTTTAACTGCGAATAATTTATTATTAAAAAATTTAAGCAAAACATATCTATAGTAGTAGTATTGAGTAATATTTGTAATTGCAAATGCATATTATAATTTTAATTATTTCCGATATAGCTTTATCTTTCCTAGTTTCCTACGCAAATATTTTGCTTTTACTGTTAATAATATTGTCATTATATTATGTTACAGTTTTTAACTTAAATGTCTACAAAGCATAATTGTCTTTATATACTTTTTAGATTTAATGGGTTTCAATATACACTTCCTACTTGTAAGAAAACTTGTATTAAATTTTCAAAACTTAGATATAAAACGAAAAGTTTTTATAAGTTTGTAACTACAAATTAGTTTGTAATATTTTGTGATTTTAACTAATTTCGTCCAAATTCTTAATTAAAATGCATATAAACAAAATGTACCTATATATTTTTAATATTTGTATGCATATATAAGTGTAACTTATGTGGGGGCTTGTATTAAATTTTTAAGAATTTTAACTCGGCAAATAATTTTTATTCAACATTTATTATGCTTATTGTGCATTAATTTATATAGATTGTGTATTAACTTGTGAAAATTAAAAAAAAAAAACCAAAAAATAATGAAAATGTATCATGCCTTTAAATAGCTCAAAAACAGTCAAAATATTTTGAAAATTTTATCGTAAATATAAAAATATATAATATAAACATTTAGTGTAAATTTAAAGTATCTACAAATATTTTTTCTTTAGTCAGTTTTCAAAAATTTAAATTCCGTAAAAATTCCCGTTTTTCCTTAATTTTGTATTTTTGTTTTTACCGATTACAAAAATAATAACTGGGAATTTCTAATTTTGACCTTTTTAAAATACAAGCTAGATGCAAATTTCTATCTAAATTCAACCTCAAATTTAAAATCAAATATTTATTGTGTACACAGACACAAAGAACACACATCATTGTAAAATCAATACATTCATCCCTCCGCTCAGAATCTAAAATATGATAAAATTAAAACTAAATACGACCAAAATAATTATAAATAATGATAATAAATTATCAATAATAGTAAGTTATTAAAAAACGAATAATATATATTTCATCTAGAATGTAAAGTAAATATTTGATTCCCGTTCTTATGGTAACATGAAAATAAAATTAAGAAATAAAGAGACAGTCTATGAACTTTTATGAAGAATCATTTTGAAAAATTAAAAATCTTAATTTGAAGGCCAACGGATTGAAAATGCACAAGTCAATAAATATTAAAATTGGCAGGTTGCATATTTCTTTACCCGCACCAACCAAAAAAAAAAAAAAATGCATACAAATCGATTATTAGTGTTTGATACAAGATTCCAAAATTACTCAAAGGCCAAAGCACACGTATTATTCGACTGATATATAGTGACATTTTAAAACCACTTTGGCCATTTATACGGAATAGCATATAATCGTATTATATATATATATATATTTATATTATAGTAAACACGCATAGTATTGTTATGACTATAAAATTATACAAATCGAATTTGAATACTTACAAAACAATACAATATTTATTATAGTCATATACGTGTAACCTATATAGGTATCAGCTATACTACCATTGATTCCGTATATTATAAAACTAATGCTACTACCCATATTGTAAGTTTAAAAATCATGGTTAAAACTAAAAAATATATATAATTAGTACATGCGATAGTAAATCGATGGTCACATAATAATTAAGTCGCTGGCATTTCAACCAGAGTACCGATATATGTATGATGTAAATATGCTAATATGCATAACGATAACTCTGTCCGGACATCGGCACATAATAATAATTATATATTATCTATAGAATCGACCTACCGGTATATAGCGTCATGTTCCTGTATGTATCTAAAGTTTAAAGCTGAAGTAACGTTTTACAACAATTTAAAATCAAGACCCTCATCACCTAACCTCATGTATATGATCATGAATATCTTACATAATATATGAGTAGAGAATGTCTGAAAATTTCACCATATCATAGTCCGTACCTACTTTCTCATTAATAACTGAAGTACTAAAAACTAATGTTTTTGAAAACGATTAATTATACAGTAGAGTGTAGACATAAGTATGTACACGAAGTTGACCACCCAATATTGACCAATATTTTTTTTCAAAACAGTTTTTGGAATTTGCAATGTCTTTAAAATATTGGCACATTATTCGTATCAATCGGACAGCCGACTGAGGGAGGACAACATTACGTTCGCCAATACTGAAAACCAAAATATAAAAATATTTATTAACGTGTGTTACCTATAACCTGGAGCCGCAATTTATGTTTAGATCTTAAAAGTACCTGTTTACATTTGGTCGATTATTTTTTGAGTTTCTTCACATTTTCCAACAATTAAGAGACTTTGATATAATGAGTAGACAGATGTATAAAGGCTATGAGGGGGGAGCGAAGTTGATTATAATATAAGCCACAATCACAAAAATAACTGAAAAAAATATAGGTAGTAGTTTTTTTTCAATTAAAATTGCGCCTCTAAGTTAACAATTGCATACTGCTATATTTTTGTCATTTTCATCTAACAATCACGGAAATCTAAGACATTTAGTCATTAAAATCCGTTACAAAATCTCGATAATCAGCTGATTTTGTGTATTGATAACGAAATTTCCCGGCTAATGATGTCATTTCACCATTTTTGACCATAACATATTATTATAATATAATAATATAGGTAATGCGTAATGTAGTCAGTTTTTTAAATTTTAAATCCACGTGACAACTTACTCTGCTTTACAGATCATCCTACGCGACAGCAGACGATAGCAGCTATGACATTCGACGTAACAAGTACCGCTTAAGTGGTGAGTGGCTAGCGGACAACGTGACGGGCACCGCTGCCGGGTCGACGGCGGGCGGCGGTTCGATCGAATACCGCGTAAACCGCAAGAACCTACGACTGAGAAACGGCCCGAATGATGAACGAAAACATTTAACTCTATCAGCGTACGCAGCCAATCGCATGGGCCGAGGCCCGCTCACGAATTTCGGTAGCGATAACGTGATGCTGTTGAGGCACCCGTGGTGGTGGAGCGGCGAGTCAGCATACGAAAGCAGTACGAGAGCAGACGGTCCGGCCGGCACTTCGTCTACCGGTACGTTTTGTTTCTTTAAGCGCAGTTCTCGAATGACATTTATTTATGTCGGATTATCTGACTCACATATGGTTTTGGATAGAAAATCAAATTTGGTTTATATTTTAAAGAAATCAAAATTAAAGATTCCCAATTTTTTAATTTATAATCGGAAAAATCAAACATAAATTTTTACGCTAAACCACATTTTGATTAAATTGATTTTATTAATTTTGTTATAAAACAAAAACGAAGAACTTTCAAAATACTTTGACTTTTTCGAGTTATTTAAAGATTATTGAAATATTTTATTGTTTTTATTTTATAAATGCCACTACAAATGTATGAATGGGTAAAAAATTTAAAAAATGTAATATAAGATTCCTAATCAAAGATTAATTTCTAAAAAATGTATGAAACAGTTTCTGTTAATACCTTAGGTTTGAAAATTAAATAGGTACAAGGTCGTCATTTATAATTTTTAGAAAAATATAAATAAAGAAAAAAAATCTACTGGTCAAATTAATTTTATGAGCATTTGAAGTTCAAATTTTTACATGGGATATTCACTCGTATAATAACTATTTCATCCAAACGGTTTTTGCTTTTTTGTTGTAATTGAATACCGAATTACCAAATAGCCGTGCAAAATGTTTAATTAATCATTTTTATCATGTTTCAACTCTTTTTGAGCTATTTATAAGCATGAGAAAGTTTCAATATTTTTGGTTTTTTTTTTTATAAATATAGAATAAAGATTATTTATTGGATCAAAATTATCAAAAATTTAATACAAGATTGCACATAAGTTGTCCTAATATTGGCATAGAAATATATATGAATATATAATATATAAAAATATATATGCACAATATCTTATTATAAAGTGCATTTTAACGAAATTCATAAAACATTGTATGCTATTTTGTAATTAGAAATTCATAAGAACTGTATTTATTATAACTAAGTTTTGAAAGTCGAATACAAGATTCCTCATAATTAGTTCATACTGAAACCACAAAATCTAAAGAAATTATAAAAAAAAAAAAAACTTTTCACAGACATTTTATGCTTAAATATAACCGAAATTTCTTATTAAAACGATAAATAACAATGTTAATTATTTTGTTATAATTTAAAAGTATTATTCGTAGAAACTTAAAACTTTTACATATATTATATTATTATGAATTTTACTATACGCAATTACATATTTTTTAGTATATTTTAAGATAACATTTATATATACTTATACTATGAATCTATTTTTGCTGTTTTACGGTATTTACAAAAAGGTAAAATCGAATTTTACATAAAGTTGTATACAACACTTTTAATATGGTTAAAATATATAAGTATATTATTATAATAATTAAATACTACATTATCCAAAAAAAAAAATTTATCAACTTTCCGGGCCTATCATAATACTAAAAGTAAAATAAACAGTTTTAATAGTAATATTAAAAAAAGGGGGCAAGTAGACAGTGCTCTACTGTATAGTAGAGATGGAGAGTAGGTCACTATAATGGATGTGTTAAATTTGAATGCAATGATAAGTATCATTATATACATAAAACGATTCTGAACGGAGATGATTTGTCAGTCTAGGATATATTATATTATTATCTATATTTAAATTGTAATATATTGTTATTTTTCGTGATTTCGTATAAAATTAAATTTCATACGCTAATAAATTTTTTTCTATATTGACACTGGAGTCTTTTTCAAAATTATTTGAAGAAGAAGTTATGGAGAACCTTGTATTCAGTTTTCTAATCTTAGGCATAAATCACAAAAATTTTATGAATTTTCAACTTCAAAATTCCTTGCAAATTTTCGCAATTTTGATATATTTCGTAAACATTTGAACTCTAAATGCTTATAAACAAAAATTCTGACTAACGATTTTTGAATTTTTTTTTAACTGCAATAAGTACAACGTATAATAAACTTAGTATTAAATTTTAGATATTTTTTGGAATGCTAAATTTAATTATTAAATAAATTATCGGCATTTCAAAAAAAGAGAAACTCAAAAAAATCAAAAATTTAAATTGTCTATAAATAACTTAAAAAAAGTCAAAATATTTTGAAAATTTAATCGTAAATATATAACACTGATATTAAAATTTGGTGAAAATTTCAAGTATTTATACAATGATTCATTTTTGAGTTATAGCAAAATAAAAAAATTGATTTTGTCGAAAACTGGTTATAAAAATTTCCGTTTTTCCGTTAATTTTTTAGGGTTTTTCTTGACGCCTTTGAAAATTACCACTACAAAAACTTACATTTTTTACTTTGGATCTCCTCCCCCCCTAAAATACCTACTAGATTCATTTTCCTTTTCAATGAGGAGCTTAAGTCAAAAATCAAAGCACTATACCACTCCAAAACGTAATGACAGACACAAAAATACAAAAATAGAAATTAAAAACACACATCATTGGCAAAATCATCTAAAATCACTCCGTTCAGAATCAAATACATATGATACATTTAATGACATATATCCACTTAGTGATGTAGACTGTCAGACCGTTTCCGTTCAGCATCGTCTTTTGTATAGAACGATATCAGATATTGATATTAACTCATTGAATTCAAATTTAACATGCCCATAATAGTAACTTATTTGACACTTAATGTACAGCAAAGCGTACAAAAGTACCTTTTTATCTATAGTTTTTCATTTTTAATTAAGATATTTATAAAATATGTGATAGGTATACATTAAACACTTATAATTAGTGCCAACATTATATTATATTTTCATAAATTTTACTATTCTACAAAACTTCAAGGATTGCTAAATATTAATCTTTATATGTATAAACTCATTATTGGTAAATTATTTGTGGGGTACTGGGGAAGACTTGAGTGGCGGCTCATGTGGTTCACAGTAGGTGGGACACAAATAGTTTACTCCATCATATCATAACTATAATGAAAAAATAAATATTTGTTGTGCAATGTGCATTATTACAGACGACGACGAACGACAATAGAAACACAAAAATATAGAACTCTGATACAATTCGTTTGTGTCCGCATGTCACCATGTAATTGGTGCTGTCAAGTGCGGACAATTGTTATTTGTTTACAATAAACACGTAGATTTGTACGCGCTGTGACAAGCCGATAGTTTAATCTCTATATACCTAAACGAATAAACAATCGATTTAATATACGACTTATCGACCGTCTGAATCTCGGTCTTTATCCGACGGTATTTGTTTTTTCGATAATTATCAGTTCAATATACGTCAGACAAAATATCATCTTTTCATTTAATTTAAATTCATCATGAATAACTTTCTTTTTGTTTAATGTTTTGGATGAAGCACGTTCAATGCAACTATAGGTCAAGTAGAAATATATTTAGAGAAAGGCAATTCTCGGGGATAAAATGTAGCGGGAACGAGTAGAAATTCGCATGAATCATACAAAATTTACGGAAACAAATTATATAATTATATCATAAAACTAAATAATCGTATATTTATAATTTAAATATTTAATTATTTACTAATGGTTTTTCTCATGAAATAATTTATTGTTGAATTCAAATGTAAGACATAAATTGTACCTACTCTACTCTATGATGAGATACACTGAAAATTTAACATATAGTACTGTTACATCCCCTATTTTTTTAATTACAATTATAAAATAAAAAAAAGTATATTTTAACTGAAAGTTAACTAATCGTGGGTATATCATATGTATTCAATATTCATATATTGTAAGCATTTGTAGTAATAAATGAAATAAATATTGTTTTATACATATATAGATGTAATTCGATTATTTTTAATTTGTCATGATACGTGAATGCCCCCCTCCCCACTTCACAGAAGTGCTGCTAATTTTTTCCTCCAAAAAGGATCTATGTATAGATACTAAAAATACTACTAGAAACAAGTATAAATAAAGTGCATAACACACAAAATTTCAGAATTCTAGGTAAATACGTATAATATCTTGTTATGTTTGCAGAATGGTGGATAATGTTGAGTGGAGGCGGCGACAATGACGATAGGCGGAGCAACGCGTCAAATAGCCATGGGAAAAGCACTACAGCGACGAGCATGATAGTGTTCGTTTCAGTAGCGGTGATGTCGGCGATAGTCATTGCGGTGGCGTTCCTGTTGTGGAAACGACGGCAGAGCGACGACAGAACACCGACGATCGTGGAAACCGCGACGATAGCATCAAACGACCGGACGGCATGTGGCGACAAGATGATCGGTGAAAAATATTCGCTGCTTTCCCGGCGACCGCAGCAGCAACAACAGCGAAACGTCTACCCGAATCTGACCGGTTCGCATTGCGATCGCAATCCCGGCGAATCCGGAGATCCCTCGCCGGACATAATGATCCAAAAAAACTTTGGCAAACAGTTTTTAGTGTCGATCGTGAACCGCGGCATTCCCGGCCCCGAGAGTTGTGTGTGAGCAATAACCTGATGTTCATATCATAATATGATTACACCAACTACCTTGTTACCTTGTACAGTAATAATATAATAATTATTATTATTACCTATGTTGAGTTTACGGTATAATATGTGTGTATACTATTTAATAATATTATGTCATGTGTTTACGCTAAACACAATTTTTCACCTCGTCCCTAACTCAGGTCCTGCCCGAAAATAGCAAATCACTTATTATACCATTTTGTTATATCAAGGATCTGTGTTTTTGTGTAGATCATCATTATATAATTATTAATATAATAATTGAATGTTAAAAAAAAACTACAATCGTCAAAAATACCTACTATAATATAAGACCGATGATTTTACGGCCGTTCGTCTCTTCCTTTTTAAATTCTATAATAATTTTTTGAGTTTTTCTCTATAACAATAATGTCATTGTGTTATTATTTTATAAGCATAAAATCTAGGAATTATATCCATTTAGTTTTTATTGCAGTAGATATATAAAAAAAATAATAACCGTAATTAAACCAAGTTGAATATAATATTATATGTGTACCTATAATTAATTTAATTCATTTTTATCATATTTAACTAAATTTATTAAATTAACCATTAACTAATCATTAGAACATTTAACAATAATAATAATTGTTCAAAATTTAAAATAAGTTATATGCTGTCAAATATTCCTGAAATAAATATAATTAGAGTATTTTCTATAGTAATTCTAACTAATTAACACATTGAAACTTCATATAACTATGGTATCTATGTGCAATTTGGGAAGAGGGGTGTTGACCACTCACCACACTCGCACACACACATATACGACATTTCATGTATTCCCACGAAAATCAATCAAAACGGAAAAACCGTAGATTAAATAATTTATTAAACATATGATATGTTGAAATATAAACTCACAACATAGATTATTTTTCATCAATATTACTAAAATCCAACTTACTACAACCACTTCTGTTGTAAATCAGACATATTGTGGTTACCTATAAGTTATTTATTTAATGTATATATTTTTCGTTAAAAATAGCATCTGTTAACGGTATGATTTTAACTAGTACTCTATGCCCTCATCGTTACTCGTTAGTTGTTTGATATTTTAATATATTAAGTTGTTAATGGGTGTTTGGAGTGCATAACTTGTATCCATATTTTATACGTACAAAGGCGGGGTAACAACTAAAAAACACTCACCCTCCAAGTTAAGCTCGTGCAATGATAGCAATATATCAATAAAATGTGAAATAAAAATCTTGTAAGAATTAAACAATTATTTAAAGGAAGCTAAAGGGAAGTGTGTGTATGATCTCACCTTGCATAAATTTGTTCAACACCCAATAAAATTATTGAAATCGCATATGTATACCCACTATACTTTGCGTATTAAAATAACAATTTATTATTATGGTTACCAATTTTTTCCATGTCCTTTAAACATTAGAATTTACTCATATTGTTGACATTTTTTACTTTTAATCGTATTAATTAATATTAATATTAAACCTATTATTTGTAAGCGTTATAGTAAATACCTAATTAGTTTTATTTTAGATAATATATATACCTATATTAAATAATATTATACATAAATATTGTATGTGTGTGTTAAAATTGTGAATGTTAAATTTGTAATATTGAGTGTTTCATCAGTTATTTTATTTTATTTAATTCATAGGTCTAATATATTAAAATTCATTTTTAATAGATCAGTTCTGATACAATTGTACATATTTACATCAGCTATTGCTCTTTATAATGTGTACCAATATAGTATCTAACAAAATCTAAGACAAGTAGTTAATAAAAATTAGGTAAATAATTAAAACAGGTAATTGGTCAATTCTCTTGGATTTAAGGTTGATTATATATTTATAAAAATAAAAATATGTATCAAACGGAAATTTTACGTAGTTCAGAATATTGTTTCTAGATACTAATAAACATTTTAAAACTATACTATATTAATGTGTCCCCTACTTTATAATTATCAAATCGATCATGTTAAGAATCCATCGTTAAATACAATTTGTTGTCAAATAAATATACCAACTATAATATACAGCAATTATATTATTACCTATTACTTTAATATACACAAGTAAGGCATTTAAAATGTGTATTTATTATAAAAGTCTTCAATAAAAAATAGTAAAATTTAGTTGTGTCAACTTTTTATACTATAATTTATAGATATTACCAAAATATATTATTATGATGGAACACCACTTACACCATGTTCCAAAATAATATGTTATTTTACGTATACACTATATGTATACGCAATTATACCTATAAGCTATAAAATAGGTATTATATGAACATTTTATAATCATGACTTCTTAATATTTGCAAAAGAATTTTGCGAAAATCCTATTTGTAAGTAAACTGCTAAATATATGTGCATTATTTCAATACACAAGTGTGAAGTTGACATACGATTGCGTTAAAAAAAACATTGATACTTTGACATACCTAAAAATAGGCTACTTGCCTACTATAATATAACGAACAGCGACTTATATTGTAAAATATCATGTCGACTAATATTGTAATTATTTAGATATAGATTATAAATATTGATGCGTTAAGGTTATTGTTATACAATTAAATTATATAACTATAGATAACGAAATTATTATGTATACCAAACCCGTAGTGTTATAATAAGATTTAAAGCTGATGTATTAAATCATAATAATAATTATTTATTAAAATAAAATAATAAGAAATTGTGTGTATTTGTATTTATTAAAATAATTTTAAAAAAAAATACAATTATATAGGTAATAAAAAATTGAAGTAATGACATGTTGTTAATCTAACTATTTATTAGTTTTTTCAATATGGAAACTAGAAAACTTATCGTTGAAGGGGGAATAGGCGCTGAATATGATGACAAAATTAATATCCATATAACAATGTGAAATGAAGTGTTGAATTCGCCGTCATAACGATTTTCTCCATAGTGCATTGATTCAATATAATCGCGCTAATGTTTACTGTCACCTTTCGCCTTGTTACATTAAATGTAGGGAGGGTCAAGGGATTGCACTAAACAGCCATAAGATAACGCCAAATTCGCATACAGCCTGGTTCAAAACATAAAGCGATAAAATATAATACCTAACTGTTCTAACTGTCCCATCCCTACCTTCGCTTTAAGATCATAAAATAATTACAATCCTAGCCAAGCTGGCGATACAGCCTCCACATTACTCAAAAAATGTAAGTCTAGCCTTCTTCTATTATTATTAACAACATTATTAAATATATTCGTAATCTATCACAGTTTACTATTTCCATTCCATAATTATTGATCTTGTTATCATTACTATTTAATGTTTTAAAATAATATTTTATATATACTATAATTAATATTTATTCTATATTATTTTCCATTTATATGATTAATTGTCATAATTTCACAAAAATATAAAACAAAAAATTGTTATCTTTATCGTTGTTACTAGTATGCACATTACACTTACCTGCAGTGGCACTACTATACGAATATTATAGGTCTCAATGGTGCTATTAGTCTATTATAAAGTATACATCTGGTTTAAAATTACCACTCCAAGTCTCCGAGTTCAGACCACAAATTATAGTTAAAAAAAAAAAATGGGTACATGCAACTATGCTAATAAGGCTATTTGATCGGCATGGGCGTATAATGACTAATTGAGTTAAATCAATCGATCTATTACGTATAGGTATATATAATAATTATAATAGATGATTTTACGTTAACTATTTTACGATTCCGGGAAATGTAAGCGAGGTAAAGAAATTGAGGAAAGTGTTGAGATAAGAAAAAGAAGATGGAGAAGATATTTTTGAAACTGGAGCAAATTTTAATCGGTTAAGTATTTTGTCTTCTAAGCCGAAAACTGAAAAACATATCCATGATTCCGTTTTTCCGTGTAATCAAAATAATTTTTAATGTTATTGCTATAGATGTCGATAAATAAATTATGCTCAGTCAAAACCCTTTAAACTTAATACAAGGTTTCACATACATTTTTTATACAGGAAGCGTAAGCTACATTTTTATAAGTGATGATCAAATTTAAAATTTTGAATACATTGGATTATATTTAAACGTAATAATTAATGATTTCTAATAAAATGATTATAGTTTCATTGCTATAACTATAAAATAATTAATCGTAGAAACATAAAACATTCTTCTATTACTTATATCATTATTTTCTTAACACAATTAAATTTCAAAGTATTTAGACTTATTATAATCTATTTCCCAGTAATTTTTTTTCAACCATTTAAATATATTTGTATGTTTTTTTTACATAAGCATTTGAAGTTTAAAATTTTAACAAAATTCGTCAAAATCACTAAATTTTGCAAATTATTGTATACTTAAAAATGTATAAGATGATTAATTTTTATAACTAGCAGAACTTTAAATAATAAATGTGATACAAGTTGCCTTATTATATTATGTATTTCTTAATGAATTCCAAAAAGTAAATGCCCCTTTATATTTTATAA
This sequence comes from Rhopalosiphum maidis, assembly GCF_003676215.2. Lineage (NCBI taxonomy): Eukaryota > Metazoa > Arthropoda > Insecta > Hemiptera > Aphididae > Rhopalosiphum > Rhopalosiphum maidis. The sequence goes on from NC_040879.1 coordinate 57,164,370, forward strand.
GAGCAATATAAAAATAAATAATATATAATATAGGTAATTAGTAATAAAGGCTGGCAGGCAGTCTACCTATTCACAATAATTTCTTTTTTATACTCCATGCAATAATTGAATTCAAATTAAACTTTAAACGGATGAGATAAGATGAGATAAGATTAAAATGATTAAATGGTTCAAAACTTTATCTTAAAAAAATATTCATAAAGTCTATATACAAAACATATTTCTGTCAAGAAGACAAAAACGTTAACAGTAACCTATTCAATTTGGATTTGAATAATAAAACGTTTCTAAAAAGTTTGTCACAACACGGTTTGAATTACTTTGTCCTGTTTTTGTAAATTACCATTATTTTGTGTAATTATCAGAAAATGACACTTTTTTTTTGAATATGTTAATTAAGATCTTAATTTTATTAAATTTTCAGGTATTGGTACCTACAATAATTCACACTTCACACTGGCTTAAATCGAACTAATGAATAATGGTCAACCGTCTATATACGCTTATATATACGATATTATAAAGCAATTATATTGCCTATTAAATTATTATCAACTACACGAATAACGGGTCATATATTATGTACATTGTACTCATGAAACATTTAGTCATGAATATTATTTAAAAATTATCATGTCGATCATGAAATTAAATATCTTTAAATATAAGTATCAATTATTCAGTTTAATACAAAATAATATTTCTATTTTGTAATTTGGGCTGTGAATTTATAAGAAAGTGCATTTTTTTTTTTTTTTTTGGTGGTTATGAAACATACCTTTATAAGTACATAATTTGAATTATGTAACAACAAATCCATTTACGAAACTTTTATTTTGCATTTTTTGACGCTATTAAATTTTTTAAGCCATATTTTCCTTTTTTAATTCATTTTTAGATATTTTTAATTAAATTCTATTAATTAATATTTTTGAAAACCTTTTAAAAAAATGTTTAAAAATGTTTCAGGCAAATAACATTATTAAAAAAATCAATCAACTTCAAAATTCAAATTAAATCAACTTTTTATTAAATAAATTGTTATGCATATAATATACTAATATTAGTATAAATATATAAATTAAAATAAAAACCATTTTATGTGCATTTTGTACTATAATTTTTGACAGTTCAAATACATTTTCTGCATTTTAAGTGCATTTTTCAAGGTCTTTTTATGCATTAAATTCGCAGCACTAGTTATAAAATATAATAATATTGTAGGTTAAACATGCAATTTTGATTAACATCCCGCATATTATACTATATTAATATAATATTTTTTTTTATTAATCTATATACATCGATTACAAAAGCCATTTATAGTTGTGTGTACGTTATTTAAAATATCTGGTTATCTACTATAGTTTGCTAAATTTGCTTTATTTAAGTTACAATTTTTTTATACGGTTATATACATTTTAACTTATAGTAACTCAATTTTTAAGTTTAATGACTGATGAGAATAAAAATTTTATCCACATAAATAAAAAAAAATTGTATAAAATATAATATATAATTAACTACCTATATAATTGATAACAAAAAAGATCCAAAATATTCTTACAGCTTTAGAAAAAAATTATTAAAAATATTAATATCTATTTATATGAAAATTCAAAGACTAGGTACAGTTATTACTTTCTAAATTACATATAAAAAATAGTGTAATAAGTACCTAAGACCAATATACAACGTATTAGGTAATTATTAACATCAACTGATTAATATGCTAATCTATGATAAATATAAATAACAATAAATAATTATAATGTTATAAACGACAATAACAATATCCAGTAAAAAGAAAATTATCTAAAAATAATAATATATTACCTATCTCATAAAGAAAACGGATTGGTAGCTGGATAACATTACATTCATACCTAATAGGTACTTATTATTGACTATAGTAGAAAAGTAAAAGCCTCAATTAACTTGGAAAAAATATAGTTGTGAAACTTTTAAGTCTCGAGTATGCAAATAGGTACCTCTGCTATTTTAATACAATATTATTCGTACAATCGTAGTCTAATATTATTTTTATAAAATAAAAAAAAGGTTGATTTTTATTCATATTAAATTCAATTTAATATATATATATCAACTAAAATAACACCATTGCTTAAAGCTTAAACAGTTTACAGCTTAATATTGAAAATTAATTTTGAAAAAAAATAACTCGTACTACCAAAGAAACGTAGGTTTCGAAGAATTAATTACGCGTAGGTATCTCAATAATATGTAACCAATAATACGGCGGAAGTCGGTATCTACTGCCTACCCGATGAATTTACATTTTTACAAAAATTGACTAATTTTTTCTATTTCAACACATGCCATTCCATTGCGGACTGTACGGCGACCTGCATTACCTACGTACTCAATAACAAGGTAGGCACTAGAAAATATACACCCGACGACTCGACTCTCGACACCCGCAATAACAATACAGCTCTCAGCAAAATATCGAATACCCGAGTTTTTTTTTATTTCATTAACTCGTCCAACTTTGTTTAATATCGCTCGCTTGTTTGACGTATACCTAATTTAATAAAATCGAAATAGGCAATAGTGTACCACACACACCGAGTCACCGAAGTCCAAAATAAATATATATATGAATCCGTTCAACAGTGCATTATAACGTCGTGCTGTAATGATAGACAGGTACTGCCTAGTCCATAATACTACTTTCGTGCTATTATATTTATTTCCACGGTGTTTGATGATACCTAGTGACGTTTCACAATATACCGTTATGTCGTTATCACGGGACGTGCGATAAGCGACGATTTTAAAACGTCGATAGGCAGGTGCTTACTGCTTGATTAGTTTAGGGTTCCGATCTACTTGTAAATTTTAATGTTAATCGTTTGAATACTATTTTATTTTATGTTACGATTGAGTATAATACGTATTGTTTAAAATGTTGACATTATTTAGAACTTTGGCGGTCTCGTAGCTAATCTTATATATTATAATATAGTTTGTGCATTATAAACCATGACACAGTCCACTACAAAAACGGCAGTCCATTCATCGCAAAATGATGAACCCAAAGGGTAGGTACCAACATTTTACTAATATTTGACACGAATGGTTGAATATCGTCCGATGTACAACGGATAAATGACTTGGCGTTCATTTTCCTCACCTATTTGTCGATGTTTCACTAATAAGTTAACTTACAATTGCTTAACCTAAACTTTAATAACATTAACATATAGCTGCGTGTAAGCATCTGAAAATTTTCAACAACATTTTTTTACTCAGAACGCATTGCTTAGTATAATAAATGTTTTACGCAGCAATAGATATATTCAAAGTTTTTGTTTACACAATATTGTAGTACCAATAATACCTTGACTGTGCATAATAATTGGAGTCAAAATTAATTTACAAAATATATAAATTTACATTTTAAATTAAACGTTTAATTATAAGCTGTTCTAGAATCTGGTGCACAACTTATTATATTATTGAAATAGAATTTTATCTATCAACAATATACCTACTGTTGATACATACATAATATCACATAATGACCTAATTTTTTTATAACAATAACAACTTTTAAAGTGCTTATTTTATAGCAAGTATTATTATTATTATGAAACATTAGACTTCATTTTGATAAATTTTAGATATTGTTGAAATTATTTAATATTAATGAATTATTACCATGTCGGAATAAGATATAATAGGTTAACGAAAATATAAGCATTTTATTGATAGTTATGCTTTTCCTTGTAGCTTCTGCACATCTTAATTAGTTCATATTTCATAAATACCTCATCATTTTAAAACTACCGTATTACTTATGTTCTTGATTAAAAATATTTTTATAATATTTTGAAAGATAAATATGGCTAAAATACCCATATATTATGTGTTTTGACCACATTCACATTTTAAAATTAAAAAAATATACAACCTATTATGTATAATTTATGTTATAATATTGTTATATTTATTTTCTTTACAATGTTACCAAAACTAAACAAAATTGTATTAATCAAAATATTAATCTTAGGAATTCAACATGGTGGATATTGTTTATAATACTAACAGTTCTTTCATTTGGGACTCGATTATATAAAGTGGACGAGCCTGATCATGTTTGGTATGTATTTATATTTTCTGTTAAACATTCTCATTGTTAATCATTTACATTATTTAGTTGGGATGAAACGCATTTTGGAAAAATGGGAAGTTGGTACATAAATAGAACTTTTTTTTTCGATGTGCATCCTCCGTTGGGAAAGGTAAGTGTCAATTTTATTTTAAAAATCATATACTATAATAATTGATAATCACAAAACTTATAGATGTTAATAGCTTTATCTGGAGTTTTAACTGGATATAATGGTAGTTTTCCATTTGAAAAACCAGGTGACAAGTATGAAGGAGTCAATTACGTTGGAATGCGAGAGGTTTATAAACATTCTTAGAAATAAAAAATAAACACTAATCATTTATATAATTTCAAATAATTACACTATTTTTAGTTTTGTACAATTTTAGGAGGAGCTTTAATTCCATTCACTTTTGTATCCATTTGGGAAATGACACATTCATTAAATGCGGCAACTTTATCAGCTTCTTTAGTATTATTTGGTATCTATAATTACTATTAACATATTTAAAATTGAATAAATTATAGAATGTATTGAGAACCATTATAAATTTTTATTTATTTTCCTAGACGTTGGGACATTAACATTAACTCAATATATTTTGCTCGATCCCATACTACTATTCTTTATGTTAGCATCATTTGTGGGGATTTGCAAATTTCGGTCCTATACTTCATAGTAAGCTATACTATTAAGAATTTTTATTTTTGACATCGTTAATCTTTATCTTATACAATTCTAGTGAATTTAGTGTTAATTGGTGGTTTTGGTTAATATTTACTGGTGTAACCATGGCCTGTTGTGTATGTGTCAAGTTTGTTGGATTATTTCAAGTGACATTCATTGGATTAATGACAATAGCTGATCTATGGTTTATACTTGGAAAACTTTCAAAACCAATAGTAATATAATATAAAAATATATTAAATGTAAAACATTTTACTTAACATTATTATTATTATTTGCTTATAATTTAGAGTTATACTGTGAAACATTTTGTAGCAAGGTTTATTTGTCTTATAATTTTACCAATATTAGTGTATGTTGGATTTTTTTACATACATTTATCTATACTCAATAAAAGTGGTAATGGCGATGGATTCTATAGTTCTGCTTTTCAATCAAAATTACAAGGCAATTCATTACACAATGCTAGCATGCCAAAAGGTTGTTGTGTACATTTGTATATTTATTTTTTAAACAAAATTAATATTTTGATTTTATAATATTATTTTAGATGTATCATTTGGGGCAATAATAACATTAAAAAATCATAGAACTGGTGGTGGATATTTACATTCGCATTGGCATCTTTATCCAGAGAATGTTGGGGCCAAACAACAACAGGTAAGAAAATTTTTTAAATATTGTCTTTGTAGACCCAATAAAAGAGTGAAATAAAGCTCTTCTATGTAGCCTAGAGCTTCTCTTGAGAGGTGAGAAATTAAAATATACATTTAAGTCAATGCATTTTGCAACATAATAGTTATTTTAGAATTTCTTTCATGTATTCAGGATTTAGAACTGGGACTGGAACTTGGACACTTGGAGTTTATCCATAGAGTAAAATAGTATGATATTCAGAAAACGATATGGTAGACAGACAATATGGTAGTTTATAGTAGTTAGAGTAGTTTATATCATAGTTCATATTAAAATACTAACCATACTCTATATACTTAATATTAGTCATTATCGTATGTAGAAAAACTTACAGATAATGTTTTGTGGTCACTGAATATTTTAAAGGATAATAATTATAAATTTATTTTTGACAGTAGTTTTTTGGACAAAAAAGTTTCCAAACTCATTTAGAGATAAAAAAAAAAATTAGAAATTTGTTTGGTGATAACATTAAAAACACGTTTAAAAAAAGAATACTTTTCAATAAAATTATTTTATTTTTAAATACTTTCTATTAACATGTCTCTTGTTTAAGGGTTAAAAAATAATTTGTATAATGAAAATAATGCAACATTTTTGATTTTCCTAGAAACACAAAATTAAAAGGTGAAAACTAACAAAGTGGCATATAAATCCTAAATACGCATTCAAACATTTCCATGTTCAATATATATAAACACAAAATTATAATTTTTTCTATCATAAACAATTACTTATAAATACTTGTTGATACAAATAAATAAACCTCAAAATCAGGACATAAGATCAGTAATGTTTTATAATCTGCCATAAGATATGTTAATTATCTTATGTTATTCCTCAAAAAGGCAACTTACCTTTTGGTTGACCCCCATAACATTATGATGTTAGTAGAAAATGTTGGACTACTAGAAATTTTGAGAAAAAATTTCATAATAACAATCATTAAATGATTGTTTATTTTTATATATTATATTTTATTAATTTATGATTAATTAAATAATAAGTTTATTTAACAAATTAAAATAGAATATATATATATTAATTATTAACTAATGAGATAAATGTATAAAGATAATTCAAGATTTAGAAGTCTGTTTTTAGATTTAGTCTAACTATTGAAATATATTTCTAAATTTAATTAAAAAATATTTTAAACTTAAAATACCAATAAAATAATTAAGATTGTAATTAAAATTAAAAATTAAATTTTTAAATTATATACTTACATTTCAAAATTTTCTCAAAAATAAAATAATTTTTGTGTATACTCTATATATACATATATATATTATATTATGACACACTTATACGCTTATATTTTTATTTTTCTTCAATTAGATTACTACCTATGCACACAAGGATGAAAATAATCGATGGTTGGTAAAATTTTACAATGATGATGAAAAAATAAGTATCAATGACACTGTAAGATTTTTAAAACATGGAGACATGATAAGACTGGAACATGTACCGACAAGGCGAAATTTACATTCACACCGCGAACCAGCTCCAATAACAAGGAAACATTATCAAGTCACTGGTTATGGAGAGGTAATAGTGCAATACTACCAAAAACAAAATTTTTACTATTTCAGTGAAAATAAGTAATGAATTAATTTAAGTTATATGGTTATTAATTTATTATGTTCATAAAAATGATCTGATTATTATTAATTCATAATAATATTCTTTTAGAATGGTACTGGTGATTACAATGATGTTTGGAAAGTATTTGTTGATGGTGGTTCAGATGGTAATGTTGTCTCTGCAGTAACAAGTAAAATAAAATTAGTTCATGTTCTTCAACATTGTGTGCTCACTACAAGCAACAAACAATTGCCAAAATGGTAATTTCTCTTTTTCATTTAAACAGAAACTTTATAAAAATCTTTTCTAACAATGGTATTTTCTAAATGAAAATCATGATAAGTTATTAAAAGGGTGCAAGTTCGAATACAAAATTAATTTTTCCTTTATAATGACGTTGATTTCATATCTAAGCGTTTAAAAATAAATTATTTTATATCTTAAGTTAATTCCTAAGTTTAGCAGATTGATAATAAAAATTAAATTAACATTTTAAAAATTGAATGAAGAGGTCGTGATATTTTTATTACAGTCCAAGTACTGAAATGCATTAAAATCTATATTGTAATAATTGTTATTATTATTATTTAATTCTATACTGGTACTTAATTTTTAAATATAAATTCATATGAGTATGTATTATGTTTTCTTAATACATTGTTTGAATTTTATATTATTTTAGGGCGTTTGAACAACATGAAGTCACGTGTAGCCCAAATCTAAGGGATACAAATTCATATTGGAATGTCGAAGATAACATAAATCCTAAATGTGAGATTAATTTAATATTTAATGAATGAGCCAAAAAAAAAAAAAAAAAAAAACAATTAAAATTTTATTTTTACTATAGTACCGAATGTCAGTTTTGAAGTATATTCCCCAAATTTCCTTGCCAGATTTATTGAATCACATGCTGTCATGTTCCAAGGGAATGCCGGTCTCAAACCAAAAGAAGGAGAAGTGACGTCTAAACCTTGGCAATGGCCAATAAACTATAAGGTTTGATTTTATTTTATACATTAAATTTCATATTAATGTTTGTTTATATATTACATTTTAATATTTCAGGGACAATTCTTTTCTGGCAACAATTATAAAATTTATTTACTTGGAAATCCAGTTATATGGTGGGGAAATATAGTGGTTATGTTATTGTACAATTTGATTTCAATTTGGAAAGCCATAATTAATAAACGCAAGAGTAATCAAAATAATGAAACTGGTGAGCATAAAACCAAATTCTATATTTCTATATAAATTAAGTATAATTTAAATTATAGTTGCAGATTCTAAGCAGCAGTTACTGACTACATGTAATTGGCTATTTATTGGATGGGGACTACACTATATACCATTTTACGCAATGGGAAGGGTTTTGTACTTCCATCACTATTTTTCAGCATTTTTATATAGCTCAATGTTAACAGGTTAGTACAAGATAAAAAATATAGTCCATTATAAATTATACATGATACAATTTAGGTGTAACAATCGGTTATTTATTGGAAATAATCAAGACATCAAAACCAACTCTTATTCGGAAAACAATTTATGATGGACTCATTGGATTCATATATGCATCAATCATCTTTAGGTAAGTATAATTTAGAAAATTTAAATATATAAATTTGAAGCTTGTATCATGTATTTTCCAGTTTTTATCTATACTCTCCTCTTGCTTATGGTATGTCGGGACCCATTTCAACAGAACAAAATAGTACAATGTTTGGATTACGCTGGCTTGATTCTTGGGAATTTTAAAATATTACTACTTAAAAAAAGACTGCAATTATTATTGTATTTAACTTATTTACTTATGAACAAATTTATGTTATAATTGCATATGATTTATTTTATTTAATCAGTCATTTCTACAGTATTATTTTTTATAAATATAAATTTATTTTGTTTATCAAGTGTGTTATGTAATCATTAAGTTGAATCTGGTTATTAATATCAAATTTAAAAAAAGTTTCAGAATGATATTGAGTTAAGAGTAACTATATGTTATATGTCATTTAACTCTTTCTGTACTTTGGAAACTTAAAATTATAAGATAATTCTTAAAAACTGAAACTAATACTTAAATTGATTAGAATATTTAGTGATAAATTACGTGAATCTACATAATATTATCATGGATGTAAATAAGAGGGGGCTTAGTCATCCATGGGCCATCTCAGACCCTCATTAAGGTATTTTAATATTAATATTTTATATTCTAAGCCAGAGGTTTCCATTGGTATGGATAATTAAAATAATAATAAAATAATTATAACAATTTATATAATTTTGGCCTAATAAAAACCTTTTAATTTTTTTATATAGCTCTCAAAAAAAAAGTCTACAGACCCTTAGTCTAGCAATAGCTCAAACTATAAATATTGTAATTTAATTATTTAACTAGTTGTTGGTTTATATTTTTTTATTTACATGATTTAATGTGATCATGTATAAAAGTTAGAAAATTAAGGAAAATTATTTATTCAAATCTTATTTATCTACAAAAATATTCCATTTAATTTAATACACGTTTTATAAGAATACTAGATGAATTGAGTAATATTACTTTGAACTAGTTTAACTCATTAGAACTATATTATGTCAATATTGAAAGCTTTTGTAGAATTGTAACATATTTTTATGGAAAATGTTGAATTTAAAACATAATAATATGTTGTTTGAATTGTAATGTACTGAATATTTTTTTGAAATCTTATTTGCTCAGAAACTTTTTTTATGGAAAATATTTCATTGGAAATAAATATTACTGGGTTATATAGTACATGATTATAATATTTGAAAATAATTTAATTTTCAAACAGCTTTTGTCCATGTCGAATTTCGACAGTGTTGTGATATTATAAACTATACTAATCAATTAATACAATAATTGAAGTTTGCGAATTTGATATTTACTGTGTGCACTATCTTATTTGAGAGTTAGTAATTTATATGAAAAAGGTGTTTACTCCTTTGTTATACCAACTCTATAATTACCAAAGTATAGGAATTTTATATTTTAATATTTAAAGAATTTTTCATATGGACCCTAAGAAAAACACATTAGTTTCAAAGTTGATAGGCATAGTATAGGAGCTTACAAATATCTAAAATCTAAATATTAACAATTAATACTTTACATGCATCATATCATTGAAGAGTGAAAGATCTACATTAGGTTAATAGAATAAAGGAATATTAGAATAATCATAAGGAATAATCATTATAGTATGGTGATGTTTTGACAAATTATTATATATTTTTTTTATGTAGTTATTATTTATTTAGTGATTAAATAACAACATGGGATGAGATTATTTCCTTTCTCGTCTTTCTAAAATACACCATCAGACCTTGTAATTTTCCATTTAAAAGCACATGTCTGTACTTGTTATTAATAACATAGATCAAAGCAACCAATTTGGACAACATATTATCTGCTATAGTTTATCTATATTTAGGTATATTTTGGACATACTAGTGTGAGTTTGAAAGATAATTGAATATTTAAATGAGCAATTATCTACATCATAGATATTTTTTTGTACCTTTGTTAAAATTTTCCTTTACCATTGATAAAATATAATTTATCAACATATTTTAATTTTTATGTTGCAAACATGAATACAAGTCAAATACTGAACCTTGGTCAAAATTTATCCAGTCGGCAAATAAAATACTACGCAATAACTATAAGATGTATTATTAGAAATGCAATTTATTTTTGACTTTTTTTAGTTATAAAAAAATGTATCAAGAAATAATACTACAATAATTAATACAATAAATAACAATAGATACAATTTGAATTCACTACAATACACATAGGTACTATTATACAATTAATAATATTTTAAAAAAACCATTAACAATAGATAATACTATAATCACATTAAAAGTAGATACTTTCAAACAGAATACATTTACAATAAAATATTTTTGGTGAACGTTGCTTTTATACAATAAAAAAAATACTTATATAATTAATAAATATACATCTAATTGTATAATATTATTGAATACAATATAATATATTTAATGATAAAATACAATTTATGGAAAATCATAATAATTTAGCAAGAGACCAGTTGAAAAAAACGTAGAAGCACATAAATATGTTTTACAGTTTTATCATATATTACATTTGCTTTATTTATTTGTGTATCTATCTAACTATTTTAGTACTAATACTAATTTAATACTAATTTAATAATAGTAGTTATTCTGAATTTTTGGAATTTTTAACTTAAATAAAACATTATCAGAGGAAGAAATATCTCCATACACTAACTTAATATAAGGTCAATGAATAACTCTCTTTTATAAAGAAATCATTAATAACCATTGGGTTTGTTTGATATTCGTAATGTGTCTTATAGTGACTACTGTGTTCAGTATAACACATCCCAAACCTTTTAAGATATTTTCAAGGAAATTGAGTTTTGAATTGTGTAGTATATTATTTATATTTTTTACTATTTATTTATTTTATGGAAGGATGTCCAAAATATGAAACACAATAAAAAATAAAGTACTTTGTATTCATTTGCAAAATATACATATGAAAATATATGAATATATAAACAAATTTATATTTTGGATATTATAATCCATTTAATTAAGAGTAGGAGGTGTTTAGATTAGCCTGAATAACAACTAACAAGTGAGAGTTTCTCATTATTTTGGTAATCTGTAATACAACAAACGGAACAGTGTTACAAGTAGGGCGCACATGAACTATGAAGCTACCGCGTTGAAGGAGAGAAGAAAAATCAGTTTTACCACAAATGAGTTTTTGAAGAAAGGTTGAAAATCACAAACATGACAATGATCAGTCAGAGATAGTAGATTTAAGTTAAGATGCACTGGGTCATAGTCATGAGCAGGGACAGATTTAACAGTTGTTTAGTCAACCTAAATTGTGCACTGAGGCCTATTTAAATCCTAAATTATAAAGTTGTTTTTGACTAAAAATAAAATGAATATTGCAAACTAGAATATAATTTACCATTGCTTTAATAATAAAATAATTTAAACATACAGAAATTCTCCAAAAATAGAAAGAATTAAACTAATAAAGTAATAATTTATATATGTAAATCCAAGTAATTCTACATTCTACCTACTACCATTATTCAAATAGGTATTATTATTTATAAGAAGAATCAGTTTTACCACAAAGGATTTTTTGAAGAAAAGTTAATTATCTTATAATATTTTGGCTGAACATCAACAGTAGAAGATACTTAAGTACGACACAGAACATAATGTAAGAAAACCACCTATCAGAGAGCCAACAAAACCAAAAAATAAATGTCAAAACCCAATGGTTATTAAAAAAGTTCTTTTGAGAAACTTCTATTTAATTTCATCACCAAAAGTGACAAGTGAACAATGAAACTTTAGCAATTGTATTTAGAGTCAACAAAACATTTTTATATGACTGCAAATTTACTAAACGGTATAATTTCAAACTGATTATAATTGGTGAAAGCTGGAAAGTATATTATTATTAATTGCGTTTTTACAAAACAAATATTTTGTGTAACTTAAAATATACAAATCATGACAGTAGAAGCTGATTGGCCAATAGCTGAACACTAATAAGACATTTTACTAAAAATTAAAAATGAATAACTAAATTTTAAATCAAGACATTAAATTAAATTATACATTTCTTTATTAACATACATAAATATTCTGATATTTATATATATTAAGTTAAAGTTACGTATTAAGAAATATTTAATAAAAAATTAGTCACAGTTTGTTCATCCTAGATTGAATAAAACCTTTTATATTAACTAATAGCTTAAGATTCTTAAAACTTTGGGCACCAACTATCAAATTCTGTTTTATCCCTGAAGTGAATAGTGCCAAGTAATGCATTACCTACCTACACATTTACATTTATTATCGTAAGCTATTATATTGATCAGTTTTCAAAAGATTATGTTATGTGCATTGTTCCACGAGAATCTCACAAAATTATTGACATCAGATATTATAAAATAATTTCATAATAATTTTGTAGATCTGAATTAAGACTTGAAGTACAATATCTTACAATCTATGCAATCACAGTTAGACAATAACAAATAAAAATACAGTAAAAAAATTAATTTAATATTGGGTCTTAACGATGCTATTGTTATTAAGATCATTTGAGAATCGATTTATCTGATTTTCTTTGACACATAACAACAGTAGCATAAATTATTTTTAGTCGTCGCTCAAGTGCGTGGTAATGTGGTAGAGTAAGAAGAGATAAGGTCTCGTGTATGTCCAACATACTTTGTAATATATTTGTGAATGTTCCGCCTTTAATCGATTTAAGTCTTTGCCAAGTTTTCAAACGGATTCTGGTTATAAAATTTAACAAACATAATGAACAGTATATATTTATGAGTAGAATGTATGTATAATAAATATTGCGAATTATATAGCTTAATTTTATCATCACAATAGATCTAAATACTTATACTAATAAGTTATATTATATAATTATACTTACATACAACATTGATAAAGTGGAGCCAGTATGTCAATGTGATCTTTATAAGGATTCCCAAAACTGTTTCAAACATTTTTTATTGTTATTAAATAATACCATAAAGGCCGTACCTGGGGGGGGGAATTTTTCGTGTTTTAATATGTGGTAGTAAAATAACTATTTTAATCAAAACACAATTTTTTTAGCTTAACCCCCCACCCCCCAAAAAAAAAATGAATTTCCAGTTACGGCCTTGAATACCATGCATGAGAATTAATACAAACAAAAAAGCTTTTAAGCTTTAAATCATTATACATAGAAATAGTCTCTAACACGAGATTTTGGATAAAAAAAAAATCTAAATCACTAATTGGGATTCTATATCTCAATGGCTATTTCTAAACTGTGAGAATCTAAAAAATATACATACTAATAGAACACAGCAATATATTAAATTTTAATTAATTTTTCTATTTTAAGCAAAACAAAGTATGAACTCACTCAAAAATATTTAATTCAATTAGGCGTTTATTTATTCAATTAATAATGATATTAATATAAAGATTTAGCATCAAACTGAACTATTGAAGCATCAATTGAAATAAAGATTTAAACATATTATGGTATAGTACTTTTGTTTTCTTCTAAAATAATTTAGTAAGCTGTATATAATAAACAAAAAGTTACATACACCATTGTAAAATATTACAGAACTCATACTTTGGAAAATTATTTTTGGAATTATTTTTATAGAAAATTATAAAGAAAAGTGTCACGTGTTTTTAATAAAATCTTAATCATTTTCAGCAACTAGAAATTGTTTTAAAACGATTGATAATCAAAATATAATGTTTAATAATTTAAATTGTGGTAAAAAAAAATATGTGCAGCTGATTTAGATATATTTTTTATGTTATAACAAATTAGGTTTCAAATAGATAAGATTTATTAATTATAAACCCTTCATACCTTTTTCCATTATCAATTAGAAGAATAGTATTATTGAATTGTTCCATAACTTCATATCTATGTCGATCTCCGTTTCCGATTATAAAATCAAAAATAGATACATCAATAAAATCTAAGACTCTTTCAGAATTATAGTTAGATTTAACACTATCACAGTAATCATTATCGTCTTCCCATCTAAAACAAATAATTAAATAAATTTATTATACAGACTTAAAAAGTATTCTATTAAAATGTATAGATAAATAATAATAAATAAATAAATAAATAATAATAAATTATACCATAATAGGCACATACAAGAAAGGTTTTATGGGTTATCCCCGAAATTAAAAAATGTACATAATATTGATTATTGTAAACTATTTAAAGAATCCCCCTTCTGATTTTTTTTTTTTGTACATGAGCAGTTATGACTAAAGAGTGGATTTTGCATTGTTTTACATAAAATTGCACATTTCGACTTTATTTTTATAAAAATGTACTAATTGGTACTTTTGTACAAATATTTTTATTTTAATCTAGTATAACATTTATTATTAACAGATATTATTTTGTAATTTATTAAGTTTTAGATTTATGCAAATTGAAAATGAAAAGGGACAAAAAATAAATAAAATTGTTTATGAAAAATTCAAATCAATATTTGATAAAAAAAAATCCCGAACATAATATTTTACAAATATACAATGATTCAATAAATGGAAATTACGTAGATTTAAAAGAAGATCCTGCTATTACAAGCTGCTACAAACAATGGCCGATAACAAATGTCGATGGAGCATGTGTGTTTTCACAATTAAAACACAAATCAAGTAACAGAATACATCGTTTTACAAAAAAAAACTTAGATATGTATATGATAATAAATGTTAATCAAATACTGTAAATCAGTTTAAATTTTGTATTCTAATAAACACTTAATGGTTAATGCCAACTAATAAATAATAATATTATAAATTATAAATAGCAAAAAAAAAATATAAATACCTATAATAAAAAATTTATTTCAACACAATTTTGCATATTTCAGCATTTTAATTGCACGATTTTTAAGTGTTAGCTACATAAAAAGCCAGTCTTTAGTTATAAACTTATAATACTATTAATTAATTATATCATGGAATAAATTAACTATAATACAAATGAATATAACATATTAAGTTGCTAATAACGGTCAATACTTGGTTAATAAATATTCTCTCTGGGCCAATTAAACATTGTCATTATTATTTATATATTTCATTTGATAAATGTATACTACTAATAATCTATACTTATATAGATATACGGTAGGTTTCTGGTTCACAGAAAAAAAAACAAATTAATAGTTTAATAAAATATTTTTTAAACCTGGCTTTTTTGTTTTCAATATATGTTCTTCTCCAAGGGTGCAAATGTTGTGTAAGCTTTATATTTGATGGCAGATGAAATATTGCTGCTCCTTCTAGACGTTCACTTTTTGTACATATTGGATCTTCACGTTTACAATAATAACATTTGCCATAAACACATGTCTCCTTGGTTGTTGCTTATCGACCCAAAAATTTAATATTATACAAGTTCAAATTAAAATAATACATTTCATTTATAATAAGTACGTACAAATTAGATAAAATAAAAAAAATTATTTACTTAGAATTATATTACATTTATTAAGTTATTTCAGTTCATATATAATGACAAAATAATCTTAGTGGATTTGGATTTTAATTATTACTACTAAATTAAATAATGTACATACAATATAGTTATTTAACTTGACAAAAAATAATAAAAGGCAAAGCTGGGCACTAACTAGTTAGTTTTAATGCATATTAGTTAGATTAGATTATTTTACACAATAAACTCAACTATACTCTGTTCAGCGAGAAAATGCACAAACCAACCAAAATCTGTTTTTTCTGCGTATTCCCCAATGATACCCAGCCATAAACAAACCAGTTTTGATAGCATGGTGATGCGAGGGGTTGCGCAAAATCGGTTCATTCCCTCGCTGGATAGACTATAGTTGAATTTAATGTGTAAAATAATCTAGTCTAACTCATTAAAACCAATAAGTAACTAGTTATTCTTGTAGGTTTTTTTTTCAGATACTAATGTATTAATATGATTATTATTGAATGTTTTGCGAGGTATTTTGAATTTTCAATTTTATGACAAAAATATTTATTTTTATATAAATAAAATATTAATAATACTATTATTTTACTTTTATAATAAAACTTTATAATATACTATATAGGCTATATTTCCTATATTATGTATGAATTTTTATATTCATAGTGTGTCAATATAGAGTAGGTATAGACAAATATGTTATGTTATACTGTTTGTATATTTATTATTTTGTTATAATTTCTATATTCTAATGAGTTATGATATTCTAAGAAATGAAAGTTAATACTTATTACCTACCTACCTATCTACTTGAAAATTTGATCAATATCAGCATTCAATTTCATTTTTCATTCATCTCCAATAGTTTAAGTTTGTTACCTACCTAAATTATAACTAAATTATGAAATGTATCAATTTTGAAAAAACGGGTTTTTTAATTTATATTTTAAACTAAAAAAACTAACTTCTAACTTAAGTTAGTATTTTCACCAAATCAACTTCTAACTTAAGTTAGTATTTTCACCAAATCAACTTTTAACTAACTAAGTTAGAAATTTGGTAAATTTCAGAAACCAACTTCTATTCTAATTTAGTTTGTTTTTGTATTAAAGTTACATAACTTTAACTAATTAAAAAAAATGACTAACTTTGAGCTTTAATAAAAGGTAACTTACAATTTATGTACATTGTTTTTTTTAATCCAATATTTGCTGTTTCGTGCAATTCTGATGCATCTAAGATTCGTTTCACCACAATTGGAACACGTGGAAACCCAAGAATAAGAGAAATATAAAATGCTATTATTTCACCATTATAACGATCTTTACCGGCATATACACTGCCTTCAATAATTTCAGACTCTAGGTACCTTAAAATATATATACTATTAATAAGGACTAACTTATTACATTTAAAAAATAATAATTGTTTCAATTACATGGCTATCTCACAATATGTGGTCTACCAATGTTTTGTGTTCTACTTATAGCTGGGAATCCTGCATCATTATTATTTAATACTTACCAATTTATATGTTTTATGTTAATTTTTTATAATGATGTATATTTTTATAACAACAGTTTAATTGGTTTAGTGTTGTTTATGGTAAAGCAACTTTTTTTTAATTTTGAGCCGAAAAAATAGTTTTTAAACTTTAAAGTTTTTAAGCTTTGTAACTCTTTTCTGCACACAAATTTCAATAAAAAAAAATACCATACATGCACAAAAATTGAAATTTTTAAAAATAACGTAATATTCATATTAAAATTAATATTTTTTTACAATTTAAAATATTAAAAAAACTACCAATTATTTTTTGTAAATTTTGTTTATATATTATGACAGGTAAGTACGATGACTTATGTCCCACTGTGCATTAAGAATAAATCATAGTTTAATTAATTAAAATTTTTTTATTTTTCCATTTTGGTAGACCGCATATTGGAAAATTTCCAATTACATAAATATACATTAGAAATTACATAAAAATCTATGCTAAAATAGTATTTTAATTTAAGTACTACCATTTTGGTTTAAATAGAACTTCTTGTTTATTTTCAAACATAAGTATTAACTTAAGCTGGGTTCCTTTAAATGCATTATATGTCTTGGTAATTTTTGATGTTTTTAATAAGTTAATAGTTGATCCCAGATATGGTGTACCATGAAGAGGCATAAGTCCATTTTGGTTCATTACCTAAATAATTTATTTAAAATATATAACACAAATTTACTTTTCCACAGTAAAATTATAACATTTTAGATAAAAATAAAAATTAGTCAAGATCAAAAAACATTGAGAGGACACTGTAATTATTTGAGTCATATCTATTATTATCTTCATACAAACATACAACATTGCCAATTTGAGTTCAGTATAAATGATTTTGTATTTTTAGCTTTAACATTAGAGTAGATTGACTTATTATCAAAATAAAGATAAGAACATTTTTTGTGCATACGTATTAGCTTAGGTTTTGTTATTTCATTTTTAACCAAAATGTAAACATTTTAAAAAGCCATTGCTTAAGCGTAGATAAATTTTCATACTTTTAATTTTGATAATTGGTCAATTTACCTTACTATTATAGCTAATAATACAAAATCAGTTGTACTGAATGCAAGATTAGGTGATATCTGTGATTAAATTCAAATTTAACATATACATTATAATGACCTACTCTTCATCTCTATTATACAGCAAAGCAGCAGAGCGATAAAACTTGCCAGCCCTTTTTTTTTTAGTTATGTATAACCTATTATAAATAATAAAAATAGTAAAATTCTTGTAAAAGCCATATCATAATAAAAATTCTTAACATGTATAAACTAAATACCAAATTTACTAAACTAGCATTAACAAGTAGATAAAATTTCAATAAAATAACATGATACTAGTATAAAAATAAATTTTAAAAAAAGAATTTCATTTGAAATGACCTAAGTGGTTGAATTGTATATTTCTATTATAAATATAAATTTCATTCACATTTGAAATCTATTTGATTCACCTAAGTGATGTTCACAAAGTACAAATGTGAACACAATAAATATATGCTTTTCAAAAACTAATAATAATATTTGGAAAAAAAAGTAAATACTTACTTTAATAGTAGCAGCAAATAAATCAATATCACCATTGATCTTTAATTTTAAATTACTTAAGAGTACATTAAGTTCTCTTAAAACATTTGACTGAAAAGTTGGTACTGGTACATCATACTCTTTGTCAAGTTTACTCAACGAATTCATAATATTTTGAGTAGCAGAGTATGTTGCATTGTATTTAATGATAGATGGGTTCTAAAAAGTAAAAATTCAGAAAATATTAATAATTGCTTTTTAGTAAGTATCTAAAATATAATTTAAAAAATATTCCATTTTGATTTAAAAATAAAAAACCCATTTTTTATATATTATTAAGAATTAACCTCGGAATTAACTTAGCATTATATTCCTGTGGGCTTTGTGTAAATAAATAATAATAATAATATATTTTGTCATAAAATATTAGCTTACAATAGTATATAAAATATACAGTATATATAATACCCCTCAAAAAGCAAAGCTTGTGCTCGGGATGGGTAATTTCCAGAAAAAAATAAAAATAAATTAATAACAATTTTACATTTTATTTTTCGATTACTTCATAAATTTTATCCTGTATCTATGTATAATTAAAGTATTGAAATTGATTTGCCCAACTCGTAATATATAAATTATTACAATATAATATATTGTAGGCCAATGATAATAATTTAAATTGATTAAATTTTAAAGGTTTACTTACTCCTATAGATGATTCATCTTTTGAAAAAAAGAACACTAAATAAACATTTAAACACAAAACGAGAAAAATGCTCAATAAAGTTATATAGTAATATTTATAGTAGCATTTAAGATATAACATAATTGTTTCTAAAAATGTGTTTTACTACTTAATAGTTCAATCAGAACTACATTTCTATAAGACTATGTGAAAACATTTTTATTCTATACAATAGTTTGTTTAACTTTTACAGTTATTCCTTATGAATTATACTAATACAGTTGATTTTATATATTTGTAAAAAATAAAAATATTGAATGAATGTAGTAACTAGTAGATTGGTCGATTTTGCACTTATCACTATTCACTTTCTGATAAGGTGATAACCGCAAAACTACATGTTAAATTGCCTAAGTATTTTATACAAGGGGTTATGGAGTTCTAAATTCTAGTTAACAAATTTGAGATGGATACTATGTAAATATCAATTATTATGAATTTGTAACTATTGAAAACAATTGATTGAGAATTATTAATATCTGCTTTGCATGCATTTAAGTATAATGTACTAACTACTCGTTTTCACGAGATTTATATAGTCAACATTCTTAAATCAAACACGGTTTATATTTTCCTCTAAACATTTGATAATATATAAATTTGATCTAATATTAATTGAATTGATGATTGCAGAAACGACATGAGTCAATTTTTTAAAACTTTTGGATAAAAAATGTATAATTTAAATAATTCTGAAAAAATTCTTATTTAAAAATGAATACTAATAGAAATATATAATAAAAACGTTATGACTGAAGACGTTTTTCCACTCAACACAAAAAACAGATAACTAGAATGTGTTTTTGCTAATATCTAAATTTCACAAAAAATGTAACTCGTGTCGTTTTTGCAATCATTGATTTAATTGTAAATAAACTGTGATAAGAACGCGGTAAGTAGATTAGCTGTGTTATGCGTATGTAAAAGAACATGTAACGCTGAAATATAAAGTTCCAATACATTTAATGAGCTTTTCGATATTATCATTTTAATTGAAACATTGATTATTAATGATTTAATTTTCAATTTAATAGGTATATTAATTTGAACTTTATTCATATTTTTTTATAAGCGATGCAATTTCTATTATATTAACAATACAATTAAATCGGGTGGAATAATTAATTATGAATTTAATAAATATTTTGTAAAAGTTGGTAAAAATACTGAAAACGAGTTTTTTTTTTTAAAAAAAGGACTTAGATAAAAACAAGGAAATATATGTGTTAGTTGTTACTTGTTAACAATAAAAAACAATATTACAGTTAAAAAATATGAATAAAAATTTTAATTAAATTATCTTATTTTTATTATATGTTCAATTAAAAAAAAAAAAATTTAAATAAAAGTATACGAAATATATTATACGAGTATTATAATTATTAAATATAAAGTAACAACTTTTTTTCTGTGTTAAAATTTAAGCATCAGCTAGGAAACACAACCTGAATGTTTAAACTAAAAGATCAAGAGCTTACGGTGAAAGGTGATCATTGTTTTGGAAAATACTACAAGATACTCCACGTATGGTATTTGGTAGTAAGGTAAATAATTATTATTCAGTATAAATTAATTACTAATATATAAATATATCTAATTGAGAAATTGCGATAAGAGGACGTAACACCCGCGTATGTTGTTGCCGTCTTACAAGTGTGCAACATAGCAAATTTACGCTCAGCAGATCACGTTTAGCTCCGTTATAGTTTAAAAAAATAAGAATGAATTGATCTATTGTGAAACTTTATGGTGAGAACATTATCTGTGTTTGTATGTTGGATTTTTTACGATTATTCAGTTTTTAAGTGAGTTATGAGCATTTTTAATTTACGCTTTATTATAAACGCATAACTTGTTGAAAAATTAAACTATCGTAAAAAACCCAACATACAAACACAGATAATGTTCTTATCATCAATTTTCATAATAGGTCGATTCACTCTAATTTTTAAACATGGAGCTAAACGTGATTTACCGAGCATAAATTTGCCATGTTACGTACTTGTAAGTCGGAGACACACATGCGGGTGTGACGCTCTCTTAAAATATAAATTATGGTTATTTGTATTGACTATCAATATTGATTTTTATCATAAAAAATGTTGTTAATAGTTTATTTTTAATTTATAATTCATATTCTTTAAAATATTAAAAAAAATAAAATGCCTAGTCTTAAAAATGGTATTGCAAAATGGTATAACACTAAATTATTTTTATAAAGTAAATAAAAAATCAAAAATCAATGGAGCCTTTATATTATATGGATACAACTACATGATTGAGGAGTATACAGTGTATACTCACTTCTTTAGATTTTTTTTTTTAGCGTATAATCTTTAAATTATCGACGATAAACGGGTATACGGCCGTATAGCTTCATATACCTATTAGAATTTTCAGTGATAAAAACAAAATGTTCTGTAGATTTGTAATTTTCATTTCTCAGATAGTATGTACTAATATTATTAGCTGATTATTAAAAATTATTTTGAGAACCAATTACTAGTATCAGATAGAAAAAATCGATATAATTATATATTATGTCTATTTTTAACTCGGCTATGGTTGTGATTTATAATTTCTATGGACAATATGTATGCGTGTATAAATGTATAATTGTATATGAGTGTGTAATTCTGAATCTAATTCTTGTATTTTTAATAAAATTATAATACACTAATCAGTAGTCAATAATATAAAATATTATGACATGATTTTTTCATGTTTTTTTTTTTTTGTTAAAAACTAAATAATTTCAACTTTTGAGAGTTAAAAAATACCAATAATTATACGAAGTGTGGCAATTAAATAACAAAAATTTTTAATTTTAAAACATTTATTTAGTATTTTATATTTACAATTATTTATGCACCCATGCCTTCACAGTACTCTCCTCCGAGTCTAATACACTTGATCCAGCGTTTTTTCCCATTTCTGGAAGCACTCCTGGAAGTCTCCAGAAGTTAAACTCTTCAACACCGCCGTTACAGCACGTTGAATGTCCTCCAAATTCTCATAGCGATGTCCTTTCATTGGTTCCTTAGAAATAGCCAGAAGTCCAATGAAGCCAGGGCTGTACAAGGGGTGGGGGAGCGTTGTTAAGTTACTACTGGTCAAAAACTATTGAACTTTTAATAATGTGTGTGCAGGTGCATTATCATGGTAAGGGACCCAACCATTTTTGGCTAATTCCAACCTCACACGAGACATTCTATGACACAATCGCTTAAGAACGTTCAATAGACATCATTCGGATTGCGAGACGTCGATCTGTCCGCACCAACACACTTAAACATTCGACGTTTTACCCAGTTTGCATAATTTTAGGGCCTTCTGACCTTGCATCGTCTAGCGTTGATTCTCGACCTGGTGCGAAACGTGATGCCCATTCATACACACATGGTTTTTATAAGCAATCATTACCGAACACACGTTGCAATTTACGAAAAATTTCGTCCGGTTTTTCATCAGAAACTTGATGACGAATCGTTGCCCCGTTTTTCACGTCACACATTTTTGTACGTCACGGCACTACACTACTAACTTCCAAAAATCGCAGAGCATAAAATCTAACATCGATTACTATCTAACTTGGCAGACTTGTGTATAATCTCGTGAACTTTAAGTTAAAATTTTTAAGGTATCAGCGTTAATACTATAGAAGCTAGACACAAATTCTCGTTATTTAATTGCCACACCTCGTATATATTTGTATGTAACTTAATTATAGTTGAATATCTATAACCTAGATAATTATTAATAATTTAAAAAATGTTCAATATAATTTTGAAGTGGCTTATAGTATGTTTTAATTTGTAATTAAAATAATTTATATGACAGTTGCAGTAGGAAATACTTAAATTATGTAGATAGCTATTTGAGTATTTAAGTATTTCATATTTTCATTCTTAATTATTATTGGTAAAAATTGGCATATTTTGTATGATTAATTTCATCTTGTGTGAGTAACAAAATCCAATTCACAACATTTGGGATTAAATACCTACTCAGCATTTTTAGAGCATATTTTGACTATTTTGGTGTTAAATGCCATAATATATTTTATTTTAAGACTATATTTAAAATATTTTATCATTATGTGGTTTCATTGAGTTACTTGATAAAAAATACTTGTCTAGGTAGTTGTAATGCGATAATAAATAATAAATAATAATTAATAAGGGTCATAACTAAGGCTTGGATTTATATGTAAATACATATTTTTACTGTGACTTAATAAATTAATTTAGGTGAGTGATAAATTTGTTTCAAGGGATTTCCAATGAAATTAACTACATTTTATTTTACATATTTTTACATCTTTTGCCATAAATTGTACTAATGTATTTGAGCGAAGCGAAAAAAAAGTTTTTTTGGTTTTATGTTAAGGTTAGGTATTATTGACATCTAAGATCTAACCGCATCAAGAAAGCATATACCCACGAATAATTTTAGCAATACACCACTCACTACATCTAGTAACTGTATTGAATCAATTATAGGCACCACAATATAATTATTTATTTCTAAGATAGATTGAATTGAATTATTTAATGCCTATATAAAAAATCCATTATTAATAAAGAAAAAAATGAAATATGTATAAATAGCTACTTCTAAAATAAAGTTAATTTATACATAGGTCAGTTGTTTAACAAGCAAATGTTTATAACCAAATAATTAGATAATTATGTCATAATTGCTATTATATAAGTATTGATTTTTAGTTATAAATTTGAATGAGCAACCAATTAATTAATTATAGTCATTGTAATAGTATTGGTATATTCTAGGGTATAATACTAAAAATATAACAACAGATAATTTATAATTGTATTTAATTGTATTAAAATAATCATATTACGTTCACAATTATTAGAAATTAAAAATATTGTCAACTAAATACTGATTTATTATCTAATGTGGTTAGGTAACTTTGTATACTGGGTGCATAGGTGTGTGCAGACTCTAAAAGTAGGTAGTGCCCATATATTATTATCTGCCCTTTATATTAATACTATAAGAATTTTTTAAACTAAATAATTACAATTAAATTATCATAATTTTGAATAATATATAATATAAATCACTGTAAGTTTATAGACTAAACGACTTAACTAAGTACAGACTTACTACAAAGTATACACAGTGAATAATAATTATTTTTAAAATTCATTTAAAGAATGTCATCTAAAATTGTCTGGTAATTTAGGTATATTTAATAAAATTAATATATGGGCAATTTGATTACAGTATTAAATACTTCAGCTCATGAAAAATCGCAGAGCGTGCCGAGCACATTGAACACACCCCTATGACCAAATAATTCATATAACATAACACTTATTATTTCAAAAACTATTAATCTTTTTTAGTATATTTTTGATACATAATTCTAAATTTATTTAATTTTACAAATTTCATTTCAATTTAGGAACTATAAATATATTATTAGATCCAGCTCTGGAATGTAAATACAACAAATTCAATAATTGTAGTAGATATAATGCATCCGACATGATATTAAAAATAACAAAATTATTAGAAAATAATGGAAAAAATTGTTCAATGTGATCAGAAATAAAAACCAATAAAGTACTGTTGTATGTGCCAATAAAGCATATATAAAACCAATTTTAATAATAGTCAAAGAAAATGTAGGTCATTGAAGCAAATGAGATGAGACAATAAAATGTATAATATATTTAAGACAGAGATTCTCTACCAGGATGCCGCAAAATTATTTAAAATATATTTTTAGTGTATAGGCCATAGTGCATAGGGTGCCTCTTGATTTATAGAAAACGACTAAGGGCGCTGCGAATCAAAAAAAGTTGGAAACCTCTGATTTAAGGCAACAAAAATTAGAAAACAGGGAATCTTTTCAAAATTGTGGTACAGGTTAGGTTAGGTTATACTAATATTATAAATACATTTATAAGTATTTTTATAAATAAAGTTGTGTTATTACAACTTAACATGTTTTTACTTTTTAAACATGTTATGAATTGTTTGTTTTTTCTAAGTATAACACCTTAGTATTATCAAAATAATTATTTTAGTTTACATATTATACATTTATATATATATATATATATGGAGTGACATTCATTTACCTTTAAACATTCATTATTTCAAATAATTTTAAGCCATACATACAACATTTTTAAGTTTTTTTACTCTTTTGAGTGATAATATACCTAGTTAAGTATACAGAGTGATTCTTTTTTCATAAATCACTCATCATTTCAAAAAGTATTCATATTTTTGAAAACATCTTTTTACAGTTTCAAGTTGTTATAAAAACAGTGTTTTTATTAAAAAATTATATTATATTTTATTTTATTTTTTACTTTTTTAAATGATAACATAGTTTTAATTTCATATTCCAAAGCAGAATATTTTTCCGAGTATTTAGATACATAAAAATTGAATTTAGGGCGAGTAGTTTATGAGTTATAAGTATTTAAAGTTTTGATGCGCCACGTGGAGTGGTACGAGGTAACTCCGCAAAATGTTTGACCTCTACTCCGCTTGTCTAAACTTTAAATACATATAACTCATAAATTACTCGCATTAAATTACATTTTTATGCATCAAAATACGCAGAAAAATATTCTGCTTTAGAATATTAAACTATATTGTCATTCAAAAAAGTAAAAAAACTTAAAAAAATATAACTTTTTAATAAAAACACTGTTTTTATAACAACTTGAAACTGTAAAAAGGTGTTTTCAAAAATATGAATACTTTTTGAAATGATGAGTGGTTTATGAAAAAAGTATCACCCTAATATAGTTTACTTAACTAGAGTTATATCATTTGTTTCCTTATCATATAAAAAATATGCCTATAAATGGCATTCAAGATTCAAAATTAGCAAAATAGCACTAGAAACCATAAATATGCAAATATTCATAAATAACAAATTTAAATGCAAAATGCATCTTTTTTTGTTAATTTTAGACAATGCTTTCCAAGTTTATAATTTGATTCATGTAACAGAGACTTCAAAGGTGACATTTTTTTTTTTCATTTTTAATGCAATTTGTACAATATATGAGTATATAATGTATACTATCACTCAAGAGTAAAAAACTTAAAAATGTTGTATAGTATGGCTTAAAATTATTTGAAATAATGAATGTTTAAAGGTAAATGAATCTCATCCCATATATATATATAAATCATAATTAATTGATTTAAGCAACAAAAGAAAATTAACTCATTCTGACTTTAGTATATAATATGTATCAGGTAAAAATTAAATATGTTAAAAGTAACCATAATAGTATGGTATCATAATTCTAATTTTAGTAAAATAATTTTAAAAAAACACTTAAAAGAGGGTATCAATACTTACTATGTATACCAATATAATTTTTACACAATTCAAATATAAATTTTATGCAGTTTTATTTTTTATTAATATCAAAAATAATTCTTTACCTTGTTTTCAAAAGTATTTTAACCAATTATTAGTTTGTCATTAAATTATCTATTACCTAAGTACATGTATTCTAAAACAAAATAACATAAAATACATTATTACAGTTCCTGTGTTTTGTTTCCGTTTGTTGATATCACTCAATAGTGGTTGTGATGCAATATAAAGTTTTATATCCAATATTAGTAAATATTAATGATTAAATATACTATTTTCAATTACCATACAATCAGCCTTACTGAAATTAGGAATATAATATGGTTTACCTTTATCCGTCTATGCTGAAATTGAAAAATAAAAATCTTTAATGTACATTTATAATAGATAAAAATTCAAAAATAAACTAAATTTACATACTACTTGAACACTGGTAGTCTATACTTCTCCAATATCACTAGAAATACTCAAAATGATGGTATACATTTACAATGTTTGAGGGTGTAGATATCATTGTCGTTCTTGCCATTATAGTTGCTGTACTGCCATGATAGAAAACGAGTTTGAGCTGCCTTGTAACCGTAGCCATATGGCGGTGCATATGTCTTATGTCTCCATAAATGTACATACTTAATGGCCAACAATTCACGACGCTTGCAGAACGTACAGTAAATGTAATCACAAAAAGACATAGCCACGTCTTGAGGCTTATATTTATTCATACTCTTGATCGGAAACAGCCGCATCGAATACTTGTTGACGCGGTCGATTTCAATTGACATTTTAAGTAAATAATCGTCACGATTGCGGGGTGAAACATCATAAACACGTTTCCGAAATTTCTGATATATAGGCTGTAGTCTTCGAAAAGTCCTTAGAGTGTCATCATCCTGTGAAGACGAATTGAACAAAAGCGGATATTGAACTTCGCCATGTTGCAAGCAACCGTTATTCGTTACAATGCACTTCCAGTAATCGCACAGGCAATCGTAAGTGAAAATTATGCCGGTGTCGAATAGATTTATAAAAACTGATACTACGGAAAAATCGAACCATGAAAATATTACCTGTATTGGAGGTTGGTAATCGGTACCATCGGTAAGGAAATTGATCACCGTGGTACAATCGGCCGTATAGTAGTTAGACTCCATGTAGACTGCATTGTTGTGGGGGAATTGAAAATCTGCGGGAAGATACGCCACGGCGAAAATATCAATTACATTGAATCTTTCCGTGCGACCGACCAGCCACGCCGCGCATTCTCCCGACACGTAAAACTGAGAATTTATCAGACTTTTCGACTTGCAACTACTACGCAGCAACGACTTGACACGATCCAAAGCAGGTTGTATGCGTTCCAGTCGTCGTTCATATTCTGCCCGATGACGTGTATGAATTTGGCACATCATGTTTTATTTATTTTCCAAACGTTCAATATAGCCCGATGTAATACAGTAATTTGAAATATTGTAAGTACCTACCTAACCTAACCAAGCACCTATAGTATATATAAAAATCACATGAGTTATAAATGGCCGAAAAAATTATACAAAATGGCTTCAAAAACGTGATAAAGTTAGGTTCATATCTTTATCATAGTTAGGTTAGCGTAAAACATGGGCAAAACGAATTAAATTTAGCCATGAAATTGAACATTATTATCATTTAGATATTGTAACAAACCAAATTTGAAAACCTTAAGTCGTTTTAAAAGTTTGTTGTACAGTAAATTTTAATTTTTAAAGTTTTGAATATAATTTAAAGAGCTGAACTAAAAAATTAAAATAGTCTGAATAGGCTATGATATAAACAGTTTAAAAATATTTTTACAATTTCAATATATAATATTTGAATCAATAATAATAATTTAAGCAATAGTAGTGTTTCAAGTTACTACTATTAGTATGTCTTTTATTAAAACAAATTAAAAAAAATAAATTTACCTATTAACTATTAAAAGTTAAAAATAATATTCATATTAATCAAGTTTAAGTATGTGGTAATAAGTATTTAGATATAATTAATTTGAATAACATTAGAATTTTTAGTTTTTGAATAAATTCAAATTATTTTTTAATATAAAATATTGTTTTAAAAAATAAATTTAATAAACTAATAAATAATATACAAAACATTATACTTAATTGTATATTTGAGTCTATATTATACAGTAATATTTGTTAACAATATAACAATAAAAAAAAAACAATATATCTACACTGATTAATTGAAATTTAAAGGAAATATTTCAATTTTGAAAATAATTCATATACTTGTGTGAATTTAGATAATATACTACAAAATATCATTGTTAAAATTCTAAAAATATTGAATAATTATCAAATTATTTATTATTGATAATTACACAAATTTTTGAGCAAGTAGTACAATAAATAAATATGAGGAAAATACAAAATCGCATATTTTTTTTTTATAAACCGTAAAGTTGTAGACATATTTTGTTAAAGTTAAGAATAAAATCTAATCAGTACAAAATAACTAATAATTATCACTATAAATATTGTTTTTAAGATCTTGAAAGTTGATTATGTTCTATGTCTAGATTTGTTTATATTTCTACTCTGTTGCTTGAAGTACCATGACACATTGACACATTGGACATTGATCCTAAGCCACAAAATAAAAAAACAATTATTTAATAAATCAAATTAAAATTATATACAATTTAAGTAAAACAACAATTGGTAAATACATTAAAACTGCTAATCAATTTATGTTAGGCAAAATTCGTGAGGCCTTGGCTACACATAATATATTTTTTTTTCAATAAATACATATACTATATACTTTTTATTTTATATACCAATTTGATTTTTACAGAAATCAATATGGTATGGCATAAACAATTACCTTTATTTACTTATAAAATACTAAGTGCTACTTAATTTAGTTTTAAGTTTAATAATAAATTTAATTACATAATAATTATAACAACATAAAAAAGAAAAAAAATGTTTGTTGTAATTTTTAACTTTTTAAGTATAATTGATAAAAATATTATTTGTGTATTTCGGTTAACAACAAAAAAAATAATCTAATACAGAGCTTGTTTATGCTGCAACAAATATCGGAAGATAACTAAAATAGTTTTCTAACTATTGGTATATATATCATAAAAAAAGGCTGGATTGGAAGAATAACTGAAAACAATTATGAACCAAAAATAGAACAAAATAAATGAAGTTTAGTATATAAAATAAATATACCAGCGTATACATTAAGGGTAAAGTACTTAAGTTAAAGTATTTAAAAACTTTTGAAAAAAGTACTTGAATGTAGTGTTAAAATACTTTCTGAATGTTTGTATTTAAAACCAATTATTAATATAAGTAATATTGTCCATTTGAATATAATTTTATTTGTATTAGATCGCATTAAATTTTTACTGCATTCAAATAATAATATAAGATTAACTTATTTCACGATTTATCAATTAATTTTAGTAAAAAGAAATATTAATATTTACTTACATTTACATAGAACCATTTACGCAGACATTCGCCATGGAAATAATGATTGCATTTAGTTATTCTTGCTGATCTCATATTTTCATGACATATGGCACAAACATCATTAAATTTAGACAATTGAATATTAGTTGCTTGTGATAATGATTCAATTTTTTTCATAACTGTACTGCGCTTAGTGAATTCTTCCCATTTTGTTCTGGCTTGACATGTGTTTGAATATGCTTGTACACAAATAATGAATGCACGAATTTTACCACCAGATACAAAACTCACATTATAAATACTATTCAGAAGAAGAAATATGGAAGAACAAAATTCTACCTAAAATAAAAATTTTAACTAAAAAATTATTAAATAAATGTTAAGCATTTCTAAAATTACTATGTTTCCAAATGAATTGATGTAGTACACATAATCATCCAATTTCTCCCAGGCTTTAGAGCAATAAGTATCAATTAATAATAATGAATAGACAGCCAATGATACCAATACTTTTATAATAGTTACAATATTCAAGGAAGAAACTGATAGTAGCCAAGGACTAACTGAATGGTTAGACCACAAATATATTAAAATAGTTACTGATAGCACTATAAGAAATCCGCAAACTAAGAGAGCTCTTAAATGCCTAAAAAATTCAAAAAAATTATTTTTAAAACATTCTTGATAATAATTAATATACTACCTTTTAAGTGAAATATTGTACGAAGCAGTTAAAAACATTAATAATTCATTAACCATATTAAGAATGTATTGTTGTAAGATAGCACAAATTAAAAAACTATTTTCAAAGAGTTTTATTAAACGATTTTCTGAATCTAATCCTGTTATACCAGTTTGTAAAGCTAGCATAACAAATAATATTGCAGAAATTATTCCACCACTTATGTCATCAAACTCATCAACCAACAGCACCTAATTAAATAAACTGTTAAAAACATTTGAAAATTTAAGCCTATTTATTATGTCTTCATTTTACCCAATGGAAGAATGCTCCTATATAATCACAAAAGTATGATACAAAACTTGTCATCCCCAAAACCGCTATAAATGTGTCGTTTCCTTTTATTAATAAATACTTTATAGCTTCAAACAAAGTTTCATTTTTTATTTCTATATATTGCATGTGTAGAATGTGAATTAGTACTCTAGTTGCCCAAAATATTCGTAAGACACTTGACATATTAAGCCGAGACCATTCGGTTTCAATCAAAAAAAATACTCCAAGATTACTGAAATAAAATACAAAATATATCAAGTATTAGGTATACAAACTCTACATAAAATATTAAGATTATACCTATTGGTTGGTGTTTATAAAAAACTAATATTAGCAATAATAATGTACAGAATAGCCTTACTTGATGATCTCTTGTGTATAGTTATATCCATCCCGAATTAAATCTGTCATCATAAATACAATAAACCAAAATGTTTTTATCAAAACAAACAATTGCAACAATGTTGATAACATAGTTACTGTATTTAAAATGTTACTCGTTTTGAGTATTAATGCAACTAAAGTAGGAATTAAAAAGCTATACTTGAAAAACTAAAACATTAAAAATATATTATTTCTTATTCGAGGTAAGTTAATTAAAATTGATGCTTACATTATGTATTGAATGATCAGTAGTGAAAACGTGAACAAATTCAAATACTAATGATAGAAAATATTGTAACATTATACTGCAGAATAACTGGTATAATTGTGAATGTGTAAAAAGATGTATTATTCCATCAACATTCCATGTTATAACTTCATTTACAATGTCTCCATTAAAATTTTCATATTTTCCTGATAAAACTTCTATTGTTTGAATGTTTGCCCAGTAAGAATAAAATACAACATAAACAGAAACTCCTTGAAGGTATAGTATGAATAAATACCTTACATTTAGAACCAATAAACTTAATGATGCACAAAACACTGAAAAATTTAAAAATTAAATTAAATAAACCAGTACCTCTTTTTATTATTATTTTTCTTCGACAAATTATTAAACTTACTTAAACATGGTATGATTTTGAAGAAAGCTTTGTAATATTGTTCAGACTCACTGATATCAACTTGACTGAGTGTGCTATTTACAGGAAATATTGCATCAGATAAATATGGAAACTCAAAACTACTATAAAATAGTTGGTCTATAATAAAAATGAGAGGAACCCTCAACAAATTGCAGAAACTCATAACGGTTATAATTTTATATACTTCAACTCAAACAATAGGTAGTATAACCTGAAAATATAATTTTAAAAAATAGTTATAAAAACTATGAATACATATTTTAGTAAAATTTTCATATCAAATCAGTCTTGGAAGACACTGAATCTACAATCACAAATACAGCTAAAACACTGTCACAAAATTATTTTATGAAAACACGTGAACATTTTTTAACATCCCGTCTATGGTACATGTGAATTAATCAAGATGATTTTTTTTCGTTAGCAAATACATGGAAATAGTAATAGGTATAAAAGACCAAGGAAAAAAGAACAATTTTTAAAAATTTTAAATATATAATTGATTATGAAAATTAAAAAATGATTACTTACATATATTTACACAACCCAAATGTACACACATAGAAATTATATAAAAATAATTATCCCCCAAAAAAATTTGAAGATATCAAATTATTATTAATTATTTATCAATTAATGATAATATCATGTTATTATTTTACAAGCATTATAAATGTATAATATATATAA
This sequence comes from Rhopalosiphum maidis, assembly GCF_003676215.2. Classification (NCBI taxonomy): domain Eukaryota; kingdom Metazoa; phylum Arthropoda; class Insecta; order Hemiptera; family Aphididae; genus Rhopalosiphum; species Rhopalosiphum maidis. The sequence continues at coordinate 57,197,992 of NC_040879.1, forward strand.
CTTAAAAACATTTAGCATGTTGCTGGTAACATTAATTGTTCAATGGGTCATAAAAAAACCTCAAAATAATTATATTATTATGTACATTGTTGTAATAAAAATGTATTTCACTCTATAGTCTATAATCTATATTATACTAAGTTAATATATAAAAATATACTAGGTAGGTATAAAGATAAAGAATGAAAGATACATTTTTTATACTTTTCCACATAATTGTATACAATAGGATTATAGGAAACAACGTTTTTCAAAAGAAATATATTTTTTATATTTCAAAATTTTTAAAAATTACCCATTATCTTAAATATTTTTATGTATATGTATACAAGTTATGTAAATGTATGTGTACTGTGTAGTAAGTGATCATTTTTTAATTTTGATTTAAATTAATATTCAATTAATATATTGAATATTTTTAAAAGTAGTTCTCTTTTCCGTGCTCTGTTTTACCTTAATCTTTTTTTTCGGGAATTCCATAGAAATATTATTTTATTGCTGACATCGATTTTCTCGAAAACACACGTTATCAAAGTCAAACATATTTAAAACACATACTATATAATATAATAATTGATTGACATCAACGGCTATAGAAACGTTTTCAGTGAACCTTAAATACTTTTGTACGACTAAAAACATTCGAGTATCAGCACGTCTTCCATTTTAAATAAAGAAAAAACAATATTATTATCATTATAGTCGTTATATTTTATTCGTTACAGCGAGTACTGCATTCAACAAGTCATGACAAATGCGAATTCACAGGTGGTGGTTTTTCTAAAATCAGGGGTACCTAGTACCTACATACTAAATAGTGCTAACAAACGTATAAATTAATAATAACTACGATAAAATTACATTAAACCAACTTACTTATTGCAGGCCGATCAGAATTTTGTATCCAGTGTGTCCCAGGGATATGATGTAGACTAGGTATCAAAGTTCGGAACGTATTCTAATAGAACGTTGGCAACGAATCCCAATAAATTACGAATCTTATGAAATAATCAAAACAAATTACTATTTATTTTCTTGGTTAGGTAGTTCATTAAACGAGGTAAGGTAATAGGCGTATTTTTATAAGGAATAATTTTTCGTTTGAAAATTTGATTGAAAATATAACAACAGAACACAATAAATAATAATAATTATTATTATCTATATCTGTGCTACAGAATTAGTACAGATCACCATCGCCACTGGGAGTCTGGGAGCGCTATATATGACCTTTGAAGGTTGATAAATAGATATCAAAACCATACAAAATACATATGGGTATTATGATGCAACTGATACAAGAAATAAAATTATAAATTGTATTAATATTTTAGTTATTTGTATGTAAATACTATATAATCATTTATTTAAATTTTAAATACTTGTTTCAAATATCTACTATTTACATTATTGAACTCTAATGTTTTTAAATTTTGTATTTCAAAAAAATATATCAAAAATGTATGAGTTAATTCACTCAGTTATAATATAAAATGCTTTCAAGTTTCAATGTGTAGCAATTAATAAATAATTTTATATTTATTTATTATTTTATTAAATATAATATGTATATGTATGTGCTACACGTTGTCTACTTATCATTTTATGATCGGGGGGAGGGCTGTTTTAAGGAAATTAATGAGTAGACAAATTTTAAAGTACTTAATTAGTAATTACTATTTATATAGTTAACATTGAAGGTTCATGGTGTCATCTGAAGCCTTCTACAGATGAGAATAAGAATAACTTAAGTCAGAATAGGTGACTGAAACATGCATCTACTCAAGATATATTCTGATGACATCCAATTATGTTATCATTAAAGTGAAATTTTATGAAATTAATATTTTTTCCCAAATATGAACGTTTATAACATGGCGGTCCACAAGCTAAACAGTTTTTGTTATGTTTTACATTTGTAAGACGGAGACAATACATGTGGATATCGCGTCCTCTTAAGATACTGGCCTTTAAATGAGAAATAATAATGTAGTCGCTCATTTTTATAAAATGTTTTAAATACCGATGACCGATCTATCGTTTTTCAACAAATAACAATCATGGGTGATTTTCCAAAACGTGCTTCAGCCATCTAGAGCCTTTTCAAAGACTAGTGTAAGAGGGGTGTTACTTGCATAATTTGTTATGTTATTTCATTATTAAGATAACACGATAAAAAGTATTTTAAGACCGGGTGTTGCAAGCAGCTAGAGATATAAAAAGAGAAACGACTTAAGTAATCTGGAAAATCATCAATATTATCGTTAAGAAGCTTGTATGAGAAATATAAATCTAATAGTAAACGACGCTGCTCAAATGTTTCACGGGACAGATACGTTAGAGTATGGATATACGAAGAATGCGACTCTCTAGGTATGGAACATTTAAAGAATAGGAAATGTAAAAATTTTTGTTGAATATTCTCAATTTTATAAATATTAACAGATGTGTATGAAGACAAAATAATCGAGCCATATTCACAGATAAAACGTAGCAAACAACAATAAATGGGCTTTTAAGCAAAAGTGACATCGAAGTCAAAACAATTTTGACGAATAAGACCAAGAATTTTATTTGATCTATTCACAATGTTGAATGTCGTTGATATGACAATCAAATTTCAGTTTAGGATCAAAAAATATTCTTAGGTCTTTAATAGGTCCCATAATACGACGAAGCGATACACCATTTAGGTTGTAATCAAAAGTATTGAGACAACTCGAGCTCTTGAAACGTCATTATTTAGCATTCGCTAATATTTAAAGTGAAATTATTGTTAATGAACCAATCGTAGAAAGCATCTAAATCCAATTGAAGTAGATCAACGTCAACTTGATCGTTGACTAAATGGAAAATTATTTTTATATCATCACTCATCAGCAAACATTAATTTGGTTTTGAAAAAAAAAAGTAATTTATTAAAATAAAAAATAAAATTGGCACTAAATGAAATCTCTGTGGAACTCCAGAAATAGCATGTATTGGAATAGACCAAAACGCTTTGTATGCTACTATTTTCTGACGATCTACAATAAAAGAAATAATCCAAGATAAAAAAGATCCACAAATACAAATTTGTTTTGATTTTATAATTAAAATCTGGCGATTAATTTTATCGAAAGCCTTTGCGAAATCCGTGTAAATGACATCAACATTAGGTCCATGTGAGATGACGTTTGATACAAAAAATTGAAAGTTTGTGATCGTATTTTTATTTCGTCGGAAACAGTGTTGATCATCTACAATTAAATTATTTAAAATAGATAAAACTTTATTGGCAACTATTGATTCAAATACTTTAGGTATAAAAGAAAGCAAAGAGATTGGTCGGTAATTTGAAATATTTGATAAATCAGAGGAAGACTTAGGAAAAAACTGCTGGTCAAATAAAATTTGTTTTTCAAGTTATAGGGAAAATACCGGTATAGTGAAATAAATTAAACAATCAAAGTAAAGGTGAGGAAGTAATATACTAACAGTTATTCTTTAGGAATATGCTGGGTAATAAATCGATAATAAGATAAAAAGCGATTCGAATACCTCAATTGATTCGATCGAAACAGAGTGGAGTGGAGAAAAGAAAACATTGGGAGGTTTATGTGACTTAAAGTTAAAATTCACATAATTATATTTTCAGTGGCGGCTATCTTATAGTAGAGATGTACCGCCCGCTACACCTTTAATTAAAGGTGGATGAGGTGGGTCGTCTATGTCATTTTTCGTAAGCGAATAATACAATAATACTTTGGAATATTTTAATAGTATAATAGTAAATATTTTTTTTCAACATGTTGAATAAATTATTCAGTAGATGAGATGTTATATGGATAAATATTATTGAGGGCGGGTGGTTACTTCTTGTGTTTCGTTACACCTATATTTTTAAGGATAGCCGCCAATGTTTACTTTTCATAAACACTAGGAAAATGATTTAACAAAAACATTAACAACATCATTCGGAGCGTTACAATTATCAATGTTGTTTAGATGCATAATACTATTTGGTAAAAAAAATTTGTTTTGCATTTACTGTGAATTTATATGAATTTGATACCTATCCTTTATTTGAAAAAAAATTACATTTTGTACGAAGATTCGTAATAGTAATCATAATCATACACCAAACCTTAAGTCTTAAATAATTTATTTATGAGCAATTTTCTTTATAAAAATCAATTCTTTTAGATTTTTACTATATCACAAAGGATAGTTATACTGACGTGTGGATATTTTAGGTACAAATATATCAATAATAGAATATAACAAATCAACAGCTTCATTTATACTATGATTTTTAAATTGTTTATCGCTGCAAGACGTTATAGGTATTAGGTATACGTTATAGGTATCTGAGTAAAGACTAGTCTGCGTCGTGATACACCTATGAATAAGGCGTATCTATGGTTACATTTGGTTACCTATGTTTAGCAACCCAGCAGCTTACGTAGATTGGTCGGCGATTTAACCATGTATCTAATCCTTTTTAATTGCATTACAAAGATTTTGAGATGAACGAGAATTGTGTACCGACATTTATTCAAACAACGCTATCAATTTTGTTAAATAAAAATTAAAAATATTATTTTTTATTTAATAAGCATTTAACTCAGGTCACCGATGCGATGACAAAGTGTAGCATACAATAGCAATTTATTCTATAGGACATAGGTTACATGTTACATTCACCTTTGAGGAGATAAATACACTGTTAGTAGGAATTGATGTAACACTGAATTCCCATCTTTTGACATCTCTTTCCACAATGAACTAACATATCTTTGTTCATGCTTTTCACTAGGCACTATTGCACTAATCTTTATGATATGTCTGTCTTAACACCCAGGCATTTCCTTGTTGGCGGTTCTCTACGTGTACTACCTGATAAGGGTTAGCGCCTCTAAATAAGTTATTAAGATGGAGAAAACAGAAAAGTTACTCAACTATTTCAATATCTAGTAGTTTGATCACGATAGAGTCGAGATACTTGAGATCACCTTGGGCAATTACAGTCACATAATAAATGGTTTAATTCTCAAGGGCCCAAAATTAAAATAAGAACAGTGATCCGTATTTACGAAGAAAATCTCCCACTACTTCAATCTGATATGGTAATATACTGATACGATTCTACTGTATTTTTTTAAAAGTATAGAATATGTTCAAACAATTATAGTACACGCAATTCAACCATGGCAATAGTATCATAGGTATCTCATTTTAATGCATTTTCATACCTCCAATTTTGAGTAAGAAATTAATATTTTAATTTAGTTATCTCATATCCTATATTTCTATATATTCGAAATTATATTATTTATTTTTAGGTAATGATAATATTGTTAACACGTTTATGGTTTATAGTCATATATTTACCATGTATGATATTGATTCATTAGATGTATTATATCCAGTACAAGATTACTTAAAGAAATTATAAATAAACAATAATAAATATTTATTTTTTCATTATGTCGTTTTTATGTACCTAGGTATTGTTTCATTTTATTGTAGTCAAGTACTTTTTAAATACATTTTTCAAAACTTAAATTAATTTTTAATATTTAAATGTAGGTATCATACTATTCAGACTGCTATCTAAATGTAATAACAATTTATTTTTTTAGATTCTGAGTAGAGTGATGATTGTGTTTTTTACAATGATGTATATTTATTATTTTCGTTTTAGTGTCATCAATTTTTGGAGAAAAAAAATAATTTCTGTAGTAGGTTGGCACATTGGTATGTGCCCATAGTATAATTGGATGTAGTTGGTACTTTGGGGAGTCATCATTAAAATTCCCCAGTATTTTAAGAGTTAAATACTAATTGCTAACCATTCGTTTATTGGACGAATACGGAAAATGTTATTGTTGCTATTTTTAGGCATTTTTCAACAACATTATACCCCCTTCTGTCCCTCATATATTATGTGTTCTGTATACATTCCGATGTTTAATAAAAAAAAAAAAAAAAATCGAGGAAAAATATTTTTCTTACCAATTTTATTGATATTAAAATTACCTAAGAGTTTAATTATTGTATTTTTATTAATTATATTTTTGATTTATTGAATTGAACCAATTCAAAAAAGGTTAGTTATTCATAATATTTATAATGTTCGTCATATTGATGTATTGTTAAAGAAAAAGTCGGATAAATAAAGTTAGTTAACTAGGGTTAAAATAAGTAAGAAAAACAAAAAAAATATCAAGGAAAAACGGAAATGTGTATGCATACAACTGGTAAAGCCAATTTTTGACAAAATTTAATTAGTTTTAATTAGTTTTTTTGGTGTAAGTAGGTACTCTAAAACGAATTACTGTAGGTACTTAAAATTTATACCAAATGGTTTTTGTTTGTATAGGTAGTTATTCAAAAATATTTAAGATACATAGATAAGATTTGTATTAATAATATTTAAAATTTTACAAAATTGTATTAAAATTACAAAAATTTGAAAATTATTTTGTATTTAAAATGTTTTAAGATATTTAATTTTTATAGCTAAATATTGATAATTAAAAACACAGTTATTATACAGTTAAATCCTGTTCAACCAACTCCAGGGGACCGAATTTTTTTTCGTTTTAACGGAAATTTCGTTGTAACGAAAATTCGAATAAGCTCTTTATAAGCCCTGCTTTTCGGCAGGGGACTTTTATGACTTTCATTATAACGGGATTTTTCGTTGTATTGGTATTTGCTGTAACGGGAATTTACTGTATAAGTATCAACATATATATGTTAATAAGTATACCTACTTATTATATAAGTACTTATAAGCAATGTAAGTATACAAGCAGTTTATATTGTAACCAAAAAATGTTATTAAGTCCGGGTACCTACTTGAAACTTTTAATGTATCTATATTATTATATACTTTTTTATACACAATAACAATAACATTTTGAAGTGCAATGTTCTTTCCTTTTAGGAAAAATTTAATTTAACCTATTTCATTACTAATAGTTAAATAGATTATTTTAATAGAAATATATTGTATAAATATGTCACAAAATATGCTTAGTAATATAGAGTAACCGTCTTCAATCAAGATCATTTTTCGTACTTATTACTTACTGTCTATGCCAGAGATGGCGAACATATGACACACGCAACTGTGTAAAAGTTTGTTATCAAAAACCACTGGTCGTAAACTAAAATATATTTAGATTACAAAAAATTAAATTATGTGCATGGTGTTACACGAATTGAATTGAATATCTACACTACTCAACAATTATTAATTTTTAATAAGATTTATTAGGTATATATTTATATAACAGGTATTATGTGTAAAACTGGCCTACGGCTAGCGTTAGTCATTACTTATTTGTCGAGTCGAATGTATTTCGTGTGTTAAATTGTATCATTACCTTTGATTGCACTAAATGGATCGTTTTGGCAGTTTTCATTATTGGTGAGTGTTATTTTTATAATAATTCGAAGGTTATATTTTTAACGATGTCAAAATTTAAAGTGGGAGATCATTTCACGAACAATGGTCCGTAGATTTTGGGGTAGTTCAAAAAATAATAAAGCGTTATGTTGTTTATGTAATGAAACAGTAGTTACTAGTTAGTCGCAGTTTTAATGTAAAAAGACATTTTAAAACAATTCATACGAACATATTTTCTTTATTGACTGAAGAAAAGTTGGAATTAATTTCACGAAAAGTGAAACGTTTTAAAAATTAATCAAATAATTTCAAAGCTGCGTTTAAACCAAATAATAATTTAACAGCTGCTAGTTTTTCTGTATCCCACTGTATTGCACTGCATGGTAAATCAATTTCTTATGGAGAATACATAAAATACGTTTTTTTAGTAACATTAAATACTTTATTTCAAGATTTTGCGAATACAAATTAAATAATAAAACGTATTCAAGATTTACCTATTAGTAGAAATATTGTTAAAGAACGAATTTTATGTATGAGTGGTGATTTATCTAATCAGCTTCTAACTGATTTAGCTTCAGTAGACTTTTTTTCGATATGTCTTGATGAAAGTACAGATGTTACTTCTCAGACTCGTTTAGCAGATTTTGTTCGATTTAATAGTTTTAATATTATAAAAGAAGAATTAATAAAATTAATAACAATTTCTACTAAAACTACTGGTCGTGATATTATGAATGAAGTACATAAAGAATATAATTTAAAAATCAATATTCAAAATATTGTTTCAATAACTATTGACGGGGCTCCAAATAGGGTTGGTAAACATAATGGATTTATTCAACTTTTTTCAAATGAAATTTCTCATCCTATAATCAACTTTCACTGTATTATACACCAAGAAGCGTTTTGCGCAAAAGATAGTATGAAATCGCTTCAAAAAGAAATGGAAACTGTTACTAAAATTGTCAATTTCATAACATCTCGAGCTCTAAACAACCGACAGTTTGCCAAATTATTAGAAGAGGTCGAGTTTCAATACTTTGGCTTTCTTATATATAATAGTGTTTGATGGTTGAGTCGCGGGCAAGTTCATCGATTTTTTGAATTACAGGAAAAGTACGTTTATTTTTGTCGGACAAATCTCAACATTATCCAGAGTTTAACGATTTAAATTGGTTGAATGATTTATCATTGAGTTCAAATTTAACACTAACATTATGGGGATTGGAAGCGATAATTTCCTGTCTTTATCTAACACACACGCAATATAGGATTATAGACGTGTTCTATTTCCAACGTACCGATTGATATAATAAAGCGATAAGCATTCTGAATACAGATTTGAATTTGACATAAAGTCTACTTGAGATCGACTTTCCCAAATTTTGCTTTTATCCTCCCAAAATCCGAAAAACATTATATTATAAAATTGACATATTTCAATTTTTGGAGTAATAAAAATCAAAAAATTAAAAATGTGGGAAAGTTGATCTCAAGAAGACTTGATGACGAATTCAAATCTGTAATCAGAATTCTTATCGCTTCATTATATCAATCGGTACGTTGGAAATAGAATACGTCTATAATCCTATGTTGCGTGTGTTAGACAAAGACAAAAAATCATCGCTTCCAATCCCCTTAAAGGGCCGCTACATCAGCATTTGTTTTCTCTGTCTATCTCCCACATAATATAGAAACAAAGATACTCCGTATTTCTACGATTACGACTCTCTGGTTCAAATTAGAGCAAAAGCCCCTATTATAAATTTTATAAAGAAGAGTATTTCTTAAGCATTGACCGGATAGATTTTTAATATTTATAATTTTTAATAAATTATTAATGGTTAAAAATAATCGAAATTATTTTAAACTAAAACATTATATTTTTTTATATTGTAGGCAAAAATATAGTTAATACTAATATGTTTATAAGCACATACCACATATATTCTGAGAAGAGGCTGAAGCCCCCTAGAGGCTAAGTTCCCCCTAGTTATGCCTATGTGTATGGTGTATCTTGTACAATAGGAACTCTTAAAAATATATAATAACTTATAAAAATAAAAAGGAGTAAAAAAATATATCTTATTAAATGTCAGTATTCAATATTATTTTAAATAAAATAAATAAATAAAAATATAAAATATAAAAACAAAAAAAATAAAACAATAAATAAAAAAAATAATATATTTTAATCAGCCACCAAATAATATAATTTCAAAAGTAATTAGCAACTATAAATTTATGTATAAACAGGTTGCATAAATATTAACTAAAGATTTAATAATTTAATAGAGAATTATTAGACCCTAATCATGATTAAGTTACCCACAATTGACCAATCAAATTTTAGTAAACCATTAAATTTAAAAATTGAATTATATGAATCAATTGTTTATGGAACTTTGCTTAAGACTATTAAGATATAAATAATAATCATAACAATTTTTGATTATTTTAGAATATTGTTGTTTCAATAATTTTATCTTGATTGTTTCAATTCAATAATTTAAATTACATTACTAAAGCCTGGATGTCATTCCACCGGATGCCACGATTACTTCACCTGTTATAAAGGAAGAAGCAGGTGAACAAAGAAATGATATAATAGAACCAATTTCTTCGGGACGACCAAACCTAACAAAAAAAAACATACAAATTACAATTGGTATTTTATAATAAAAGAAAAAAATATTACCTTTTAATAGGTATCGCTTGTAATAAATGATCACTAAGCGATTCATTTTCCGTAAGCTAAAAACCATAAACTTCTTATTATACAACTGTTTATTTTATATCGGTTTTAAGTAATAAATTAAAATTAAAATGAATGTAATTAATAAGGCAATTAATTGCTTGAATTGTGTTTGGTTATATTTATTTATTTATTTTTTTGTAAAAATGTATCATTAATAAATGTAAATAATATTAATTTAAATAAAAAATAATAATAAATGCTAACCAGAGCTGTACTACATGCAACTCGACATTCCACTTAACATTTATGTACACAACTATTGAGAGGTCAATGAATAGGTAAATAAATTGTTTACAATTATATACATTTATTTTAAGAACAAATCCTACATACCGCTGATGCAAATTTTGTTTTAACAATACCAGGAGCTATACAATTGACTCTTATGTTATTCTCTGCCAAATCCATAGCCACTACTTTTGTCAAACCAAGAAGCGCTGTTTTACTAACAGAATATGCTCCCAGCATCTATTACAACATGTATTTACATTTATTAGAGTGACGAAACATTTTAAAATGTACATATTTAGTTAAATTTTAATAAATACATTAGTTTAAATATTTTTACCGGCATTGGATTGACACCAACTATTGAAGAGACATAGACAATTGAACCTCCACCTCTAGAAATCAGATGAGGTGCTACTTCTTTTGTTAACAAAAACGCACTTTTAACATTAACATCAAATATTTTATCCCATACTTCTTCATCACACTAATTCACAAACATAAATTATTATTTTTGCATTATTATTCTATCAATACAAATAATTTAAAAGGTATTAAAGGTAAAAAAAATCTTACATCTAATACTGGACCTGATGTAGGATTTGTTGCAGCATTTGATACAAGAATATCAATTCCACCAAAGATTTTAATAGTCTAAAAAATCATTATATTATATTATTTTATAATATATTATGTAATATTATAACTTATAAGTATATATATAATGCCGGTTCTAGCATAGCACCTTTCTTTCTATTTTTTAGTACCTTTATTCTTTACTCTGTATTTTATGCTCAATGAAGGTTACAAAAATAAAATTTAGAAAACAAATAACAAAAAGATCATATTAAAATAAAATAATTACAAAACATCACACTGATTTAGAAATATAAACAATTGCGGATAGTTCATGCAAAACTCACTTAATAAACAATAATTTGATTAATCATTAATTTGATATAATAATAATTATTTAAATAAAAATATTAATTTAAATATTATAAACTAACAATTTTAATCTTTTTTATTTTATTTTTTTGATATATTTAATAACATTATTTCTATCAATATGTTTTATGTTCCCAAGCTATTGTATCAATACCCAAATAAATCTCTTTGCATCATAAATACTTAAAACTTTTTTTATTTTATTTTACTGTAAAAATATCATGTTTTTTATTCTACATAAATTTTGTATATACTGGTTTTTTAATTAATAAACAATTTGTAAAACCATTGAAACAGATTATTTTTATTCAATTTATAAAAACACCTTTAACTTTTTTTAATTTCTTTTTCACTAAGATTCATTATGAATATAATTTTGATCTTAAATCTACAAATTCTGTTATTATTTTACCATTCAACTCATCTTTAAATTTCCCTAAAACTATTTGGTTAACTGAATGTTGTCCATAAATATTATCTTTTGGATAATCAGATATGTCAAACTGATCTAAATTAATCTTTGTATTTTGATAAAAATTGTTAGTTTTTATTTTTATATTAATGAATTTGTATCAGCATGCAACAATTTATTTCAACTTTATTTCCACATTTTTTCTTAATTACATTATAATAAAAGTCATACTTAACATTTTAAATAAATCTATAATACACATTCCTATATGAATTAGTTATTTGAATTGTATTTGTATTTTATTTAAATAGATTGCTACTAAAATTGAAAAAATTATCTTTCTATAAGAATTTAGTTTTGTAATTAATTTATCTACTTGTTTTTAATTAGAACATAATTTGATAATAACATGATTTTGATCATTCATCATTGTATGTTCATGAATATTTTTTTAATGCATATTATTAATTTAAAATACTCTTTTTAAAAATCTTTCTTAGCTTTTGTTCTAAGATTAGTATTAAAAAAACAAAAACTTTCAACCAAGGACATTGACTAAATTCAAAAAATCTATGAATTTTATCTTATTTTAAATCTAATTTAATACATAGTTTTTAAGTTTCATAAAATAAAAGTGAGTTTACATGAACTATTTGCAATGGTCTATGGTATTAAATGATTGTGATTAATTTATTTTATGATCTTATTATTTGTTTTCTTAATGTTATTTTTAAACTCTTCTGTAAAGCATAAAGATGCTCCGTTTTTATAAAGGTACTATGCTAGAACCGGCGTTATATATCTACAGAGTGGTTCTTTTATCATTATACATTCATTATTTCGTCGACTTTGTTTCATTTTTTTCACCCTTTAATTTAATAGTGTAACCACTATCAACTTTTAATTTTAAAATGACAACATACATTTATTTTATGAATTTTAATGTTCAAATTATTATTTTTCGTTAATTTTTTTAGCAGGATATAGCTTTTCAATGTTGGACGGTTTTTAGTTATTATAATACTTCTTGTTTCTGAAGACCAGTAGTCACATAGGTAATAGGTAATAAAAGGTACATATTTTCATATGTAATAAATTTGTTATCGACTATTGAAACAGTGATGAACTTTGTACCTGTAGTTATAACAACGTCTCACAGCCGTAATAACCTGTAATATGAACACCTAGAAAACTCAAACCACCCAACTTTGAGCATCTATAACTCACTAACAGTTAAATGAAAAATAATGATTTTAACATTAAAATTTATTAAAAAAAAAGTCCTACTATTTTATGACATTTTAAATACAGGTTACCATTTAAAAATCAAAAGTTGATAGTGCTTTCACTATTAAATGAAAGGGTGAAAAAATAAAAATTTCATACAGTTTAAGAAGGTACATGGTATTTTGAAAAAAAAAAATGAAAAAAAGCCAATACTTGACAAAATAATGAGTGTATAATGATAAAAGAATCGTCCTGTATATATATAAATGTACACAATATGAACAATTTAATTGAAAGAAAAATGTTATTTATTTACCTATTTTATAAGCAAAAAAAAATAAATAATACTAAATAGGTATATATAGTTATTTAATAGCTATATATTTAAGTTTACTTTATCGTTAAAGACTTTAAAGTATTTAGTATTTATATTTATTTATTTATAGCTGGGTGTTATTTAAAATTATCTTTTAACTTTAAACATTAAACACACAATATTCAAAAGAAACCCTATAGTTTTATTAGTTTAAATAAATATATTATAGGCAGAGCCGTAGTTAGGGCTTGGCGAAACTGGCCCAGGCCAGGGGCGCAACGAAAAAAGGGCGCAAAATCCAGAATAAAATATATCAATTATTAATAACATACATTTTATTTATAATATGGGCAATATAATTATACTAGAATAGCTATGCTATAGTACTTTATTATGCGTATTGTGTACAAAATATTACAATTTACAAGTGTTTACAAAATAATAAACATAATGATTTTCAAAATCAATTATTATTATTAACTCATAGCTGCATGTTTAATTTAAAATAAGGATTCTAAATGTTTTATTTTTATATTTTAAAGACCATCATCAATTTATTAATATTTATGAGTGATAGATAACTACTCCTATTTTAGTATTTAGTTTTTTTGTATCAGTCATGAAGGAAACACTTGTGAAAGAAGTTATAGTAAACTGAAAATTATTAAGAACTATCTAAGGTCTATAATGTCACAAGAAAAATTGATGAATATGAGTATTATATCAATTGAAAGTGAATTGGCTTCAAACATTAATTTTGAATATGTTATAGATGCATTTGCTACTAAAAAGCATAGTGAAAAGTGAAATTTTGAAATGTATAAAAGTACAATTATTTTTTAAATTATTATAAAAGGTTATAATAAGTTTGGCAGTATTTTTTTTTTTATTAAACATAATAATTATTATGATAGTTAAAAAAAATAAAATAAAATAATAAACGTCTTTATATGTATAAGTATGTGGGGGAGGAGGAGGGGGTAAACAATTTTTAAAAGGGCAGAAATATGTTAAATGGCCAGAAGCGCAAATGAACATTGCTACGGCTCTGATTATAGGTGGTTTATTATACTCGTATACATATTAAAACACTTCCTTATTTGATAAAATGATAAAATAATATAGGAATAATTTTAACTTAAAAACTGTAACCTTTAATAAATTAATACTATTATAATTTCCATACTTAAGTTTGTTTAATAATATTGATATAGTCTTAGAAAAAAGTAGCTAAAAAAATAGATTGGTAAATTTTAAGTATTAATTGTGTAATATAGATATTTGTATAAACTGTATATTCCATTAAGAATTAATGAAAAATTATAAAATACCTCTTGGATTAAATTAGTTCTATCATCGTTTTTTGATACATGGCACACAAGTCCTTTAACTTTGTTAACACCAAATTCTTTTTGAAGTTGTTCTAATGCATTTTTTACATTATTTATCTTACGACTGCAAATCATGATAGATGCTCCATCACTGACCAATTGTTTAGCAGCAGCAAAACCAATCCTAAAAAATTTTAATTTAATGTTAAACATTTTATGATCAAAATACTACAATTAATCATAATTCAATTTTTACCCATCAGTAGATGCAGTGACAATCGCTACTTTTCCTTCTAGCGGTTTGGCAATATTTGATAACATTTTCTTAAATTGTATTCCAAATAAAGTTCTGATTGGAATGCTAAACTTATGAACAGAATTCATGAAGAAGCGTTTTATAAGTATATACAATTTATAATCTAAAAAATAATGTAATTTATGCAAATAAATTCTATATTTTAAATTCTGTACTACTTTACCAGTTTGGTAGTTTTTGAATTCACCGAAAGAAAAAGATTTATATGTGATGTAGTGAATTGTTGGCAAAGACAAATAAAAAAAAAAAAAAAAATAAGTCACGATCTCAAACCTACCTATACGGTTCTTAGATAATCATTCGAAAGTGTGGCGAAATGCCATTTACTCATTTAGATATTTTATTTTTTATATACCTATTACCAGTATTATCCAATTACTTTTACGATTACTATTAACAGTACTAAGCTCGAGTATAAATTAATCATAATATACAGGAGCTACGGCGTAATTTTTTGTTGCCAATAGTCGATCCGATACCTATAAGCGACAGGTCTCTTTAATAAGTATTCTATGGGCGCATGCGCAAAGTTACTTGTTACATGTTTATCATCTGGGTAATCACTAATTAATGACACTGTTGTAGTTATTCAGTTCAACGACCTAAGATCATAACATACTATTTTTTTATAGTCATTATTTATTTTATTCCATCCGCGTTGTATGTGTACCGTAAAGTAATAATAATTAACTACTATAATAATATGTCGTGTATCAATAATAAAAACATAATTTTATCAATTCCAAAGATTCTGATAAGATAGTTGGAGAAGGAGAAAGTTAACATCGAACTATACAATATTATAGTTCAATGAAAGTTAACAGCACGGCGCACCAAGGTTTATAGATAATATTATAGTTAGATATCTTAGATATCTATAATCTTTAAACCTTGACGGCGCACGGCCAATGGCCATACATCATATTATACTATGGATAAAATCAATGCAAGTTATTGCCGATATTAGCGACGGGTCAGTTTATTGGGTACTCGATGTGCGACTATATTATATAATATAGAAATTTGTGACATACAACGTAGACAGATCATTGACCTTATAAATACAAGAAATAGGTATATCTATGACACAAATCCTATCTGACTAATTTTTTTCTATCTACTCAATGGACTCAATTCTGTGTGATAAATGTATTATGTAGATTTTTTTTTAAATACAATTTTTATCTGCATAATTTTAAACTGTGGCATTGCATACGCTTATATAAGTTGCTTGATAACCTACTTATACTTTTATATCTATGGATAAAATAATTATAATGATAATCTATGTAATAATTATAATTATAATTATAATTTTTATAATCTATGTAGATTATCGATATTCTTAACTATGATCGAGTCAACCGTAGACATTTATATGAGTGAAGGAATATAGTGTCGTAGTGGACGTTAAACATTAGGAGTTTTAAATCGAAAAATATTATACGAATAAACTATTTTAATTTATATTTTGTTCCATCAGCAGTCGTTTAAAGTTAAAATAGTCACTACACCGATGTATGTGACAAATCAAAAAAGATAAGGATATCAGTTTCCAAAACATAAACAGACTCGGCTATCTTTTTTTGCAAATCAACTATAATGATAACAATCTCGTATTATAAAATAAATCGCGAACTAGTTTCTGTGTAGCTTCTTCGCCTTTCACATTAGATTTTTAGAACATGAAACGAAAAGCGATAGAGTAATAATCTTAAAGAAAACTATCTAAAATCGTGTATCCACTGTTATCAAACCTTAACTGAAACGATGGTTTTCGGAAAAATTAATTACTTTATTAATAAAAATAATGCTAATTTATAATTTATGTAGTCGTGATTTTAGTCATGATTGACGTTCATATCAACAAATTAAAATTGAAAAAAATGATTATCCGAAATAAAACTCTAATTAAATTATTTGCTCTTTTGGTTTTGTGTACAATCATTCTGTACGTGAGCAAATATAGTTTTAATAATAGATATGAATTTGTGAGAGGTAAAGACCTTTTAGAACAAGCAATCCGAGCAGCACAATTTGGTGGTATTCAAGTTAAAGCTATCCACAATGAACATTTAATTAATTCCCAATCAAAGGGGAAAACTATGGAAGGTGCAAATGATCCAGTTACTAATGCTGATTATACATCTCATTGTGCTATGTATTATTTGTTGAAAAAAAATATACCGAACGTAAAAGTATGTATAAACTATACTTCTCAAGTAAATTTAAATATATTTACTAGACTCATTATTTTATATAGACATAGGTAATACATTTTATCATGTGCTTAATATTGAATACAATATAAGGTCACAAAAGTTTGTGCATAGAGGATTTATAAGTTATCTATAAATTTGATTCATTCACTAATTTGGCAAGTTATGAGTATTGATAAAGTTTAAATATTTTATAGGTGATATCAGAGGAAGAATTATCTGAGAAAGAATGCAAAAAGTTAAATCTAAGAAAATTAAAAGATTATGATATCGGACATATAACAAATATTGAAGAAGAATTTGAGAGGAAATACATAACCATATGGATTGATCCATTAGATGCAACTCAAGAATTTACTGGTAATAAATGTTTTAAAATCTTAAGATTAGTTTTTAATTTAATGCATTAAATTTGTTTTTTTTTTTTTAGAAAGTTTGACTCAATATGTAACTACCATGGTCTGTGTTGCATATAAAGGAAAACCTATAATGGGTGTTATACATGAACCATTTTCATCTAAAACAACATGGGCTTGGCTCTCAAAATCAAGATCAAACAATTTCAACAATATTAAAGTAAATTAATAATTATAACTATAATAGAATGTTGAATTGAGTATTAAGAAATAATTATAACTTATTTTAATTATTATATGCATAATATTCTTTTATCTTATTGTAAAATAAATAATCTTCTACGTTGTGTACTTAAAGATATTTTATTATTTCAATTAGGTTCCTAACAAAAAGTCAATTATTATTTCAAGATCACACAAAGGTGATGTAATGGGTCTATTAAATCAACGGTTATATGGTCTACCAGTGGTAACAGCCGGAGGTGCAGGATTCAAAGTTTTACAAGTTTTATTTGGAAACTCATCGGCTTATATTCATACAACTAACATTAAAAAATGGGATATATGTGCTGGGCATGCTATACTAAAAAGTATAGGAGGTGAAATGACATCGTTGGAAAATGAAGATATTACATATGAAAAATATACAAGTATGGTGCATGTTGGAGGAATATTAGCTACTGCACGTGATCATTTATACTATATAAATGCACTAAAAAATGGGAGAAGTGATTGAAGTATTAAATAATAGGTTTGTACATTTATTTGTTTTAATTGTAAAACGTAAAGACAATAAAGTTGTAATTTCCATTGAAATGTATCGTTTAAATTAGATTTGTTTTTATTTGTGTTTAAAAGTTCATTTTAGTTATTTGAATAAAAATCATTATTTAGCTTTCTGCGTCCTCGATTGTACGCAGCTCAAGTCCTTTTAAAATTCAATGCAATGAAACAGAGAATAAAAACCAGTTCATCACGAATTAATGATAAGTGAAGTATTTGTATCTTCAACCATAAAAACTAAGTTTTTAAAATTTTTAACTTAGTTTATATGGTCAAAGATTTATACCGTACTTTTTTATCACAATATATTTATTATATGCTAAAGTATAAACAAGCGTACAACTATTTATATAGTCGTTAAATTTTTTAACTATTTTATCCTTTTACAATGCAAATAAGTGGAAAAAGTATACTTATTAAATATTATATTATTAAAAATAATATACAATCTGTGACTAAAAAAAAATAAGTAAATTTTTAGAGAGATTAAAATAAACTGAATGATGTGATAAAAGGGGATATCCAAATAGTCTAATAGAAAATATGGATTAAAAATATATTGACATTTATTATAGGTTTTAAAATACTTCATTTTAGCCAAAAATAAAATGATAATTTCAATATATTACTACATTAAGTTACATTCTTGCTCAATTAGTCAATATAATACTATTGTATGAAATAAAATCTATTAATATATTATTTTTAGTGTTAATATAATTAATCAAAATATATTAGTATATTACCCATCACTATACTTACTTTTTATTATGCGCAAGCATAATTAGTTTTGTATTTTAGTAGGTATACAATTTATAAATGTCAACAACGATAATGATATCTAACTAGAACTAATTTTTATAAGACTGTTATTTTAATACGATAGTATTCACAGTATACACTGTAAAATTGACAAAACTATAAAAACATCATTTTTTTAACATACTTAAAATATGGCTTACGTCACTATGATTTTATACTTTATATGGCTGTATATAATATTTATAAAATAACCATACCTACTCCGTTAGTTAAATATTAATAGGTTAAACGGCAATGCTAAATTGCTAAATATGTAACTTTAATAATCGTTCCATGTATCTAGAGATTTTGGACTTTAACGTAGAACTTGGTTTTTTCGCCAATAGGATCTTCAAAACTTTCATAGTACAAGTAATTTTATGGAAATAAAATAGTGCATAGTCTATAGAACAAGTTTATAAACTGGTTTATTGAAATTCGTTATCGTACTCTACAACAATTTTTAGAGCAAGCAATACGATCGTTTTTTATTATTCATATTAATATTAATTAAAACGAAGAAACAAAAATCTTACGATTAGTAATGTTTAGTAATTATTTAGGTAAAACTGTACATGTGTTTATAAAATAGTGAGCCCCTCGTGACATATTCAAATCCTTGCGCCTCTGCACTCAGTAGTCTGTAGTGCACTATTGTATGTCCTGTGCGAAAAATGTGTGACTTTGTTTTTTATTTATTAATATTTTATTATCAATAGTAATAGTACGTATTATTTTAAAATGTATAAATATGGCCAGTATGAGCAGAACAAATATAAATCCTGTACAATGAATGTACTTTGTATACAGTTATAAATACCTATATAATATAATAATAATTATAAATAATATGTGAAATTATTGTCATATATAATTGAAACAGATAGATTAAAATTAAAATTATAATTAGGTATAATATATTTTACAGTAAACATAAAAATAAACGACAAAACTTCAATAACATTAAACTTAAAGTTGTTTAACGTTTAAATTCTATATAACATTTTAACATAAGAATTGAATAACCTTTTTCGCGATTAAAAAAGAGCTTAAATTTAACCATGGCGGTTATAATTATAAATTACTTAATTTTTTATCATATTAATTAGATATTTTAATTTTGTTTCGTTATTATATGTGAATGTGTAATATGCTATACAGTGGATAATAATTAATAGTTAGTACGTTATACAATATTATATATAATTCATAATATTGTTTACAAGTTGTTTTTTTTAATATATTATCAATCTTAAATACAAATAAATGCTCCATTATATTTTATCTTATTTTAGATATACTATTTTTTCTTTTATTATGATTGTTGTTGTAATTTATGAACTTCAAAAAGTTAATTGGTATAATTTACTTATTTCATAAGTGTTGTAACTAGGTAATGTATATTTTAGGGGTGGCCAGCGAGAAGTGACTCGCGAGCCACTCAATTTACATAAGGTTACATAACCTAACCTAACGTGGAGGTAGGCTGAGTAGTCTCCCAAAAATGTGTGTGATTGCTTACATTGTTTTTAATAATAATAATAATAATGTTTTTAAAATAATAATTATTATGTCTAATATAATAATGTGAATAATTAAAAACTGGCTGGTAAAATTTTAAATGATAAAAAAAATTAAAAAAATCTGCAAATTTGCTCATTTATATATTTAACGCTCCCGTAAATATCTAGATAAACGAAATATTCAATGTCTTTAGCTTCTCATATCTCAATATATTATACTCAAATATAGAAACGTGTACGATTATTCTTTCGATAGTACCAATCTTATAATAATCGATTTTGATTTTGGTGCAAATTAAATTTCCTATTTCTTACTACCTGAGATGGTGCAAATTACAAACACAGTTTAAAAATTTTGGCGAAAATTACACATGTTGTAAATATTTAGGATCAATTTTGGTGCAAATTGACTACACCCAAAATTTAGATTTCTAAAATATAGAATTTAGATCGTAGGTATATAAAAACTACAAATTACAATTTATAATACAAAATCTAATTTTCAATTTTTTGTCGGTCGTCAGTCGTCTACTCACCTTAAATCGCTTTGCTAAAATAATGCACAGCTTAAAAACAATATTACTCTGAACGTCTGAACACGACAGCCGTAATTTTGTCAAACATATTACCGACGAGAAATCAACCAAATTAAAATTATAAATAGAGAAACTAATAGTTCCTATCGGAAAATCACGTACGTACTACGAGTCTGCGAACTGGAGTAATACACAAAAATATAAGATAAAGAGTAAAGACTACCTAACGAGAATTTACTATTAAACAATTTATTTACTATTTAGTATAGGTACTAATATAATATTACATGTACTGTAAAAATGAAAGTGTATATTATATTAAATCCGCCTATTTTTTTTTTTTTTTTTTTGAGGAGAGCATGGCACCCTGAGCCCCAAGAGCCGCCACTGAGTAGTTATATATAATAATTTTGTATATAAAAACAACATAATATTAGCTTTATGTTTTCCAATATTGCTAACTCTTTCGCGGCTTATATAATAATACAAATTATACAAATTTTCCTATTCAACTCGAGTAACTAAACTAGATATAATATAATCTTAGTCAAAAATTATAAGACAGAGGCAAAGTGGTAGTTTATGATATCAATTAATCAAAAATGTACAAAAAAAAAATTGCTGGTTTTAACACAGCATTGCATTTGTATATTATATTTTTACCAGTAGGTATGTCGCTAAGTAATATTTATTTTACTTATTATACTTAACTATAATATATTCGTCGTTGTTGATTTAATACCAAATATTTGCGATCTCCATTTTTACATTGCACGAAGGACAAAAATACAAAATATTAAGTTGTTAATAAAAGTTTATATTCAGTTAGGTATATATGAAAACTTAACATGAGTAACTACCAGGAAAACATAAAATACTTGATTCAAAGACCGAAAACACCAGTGATCAAACCTCCGATTCATCGTTCAATGTTTAATAATTCTATACGAAGGGAATTCCAATTAAACAAGAGATGTCACCAAACGATGGGCTATGCTGAAGTCAAAGTCAATGAACCATCTGAGTTTTTAAAAAAAAAATCCAGAAAAGTTATTAGACCATTTGTCGGTAAGATACTAAGATATATAAATCATGGTAATATACTAATATTATAAACCAACCTATCAATAACCTTATGGTATCATAGTATTGTCGAAATCCATAACACCTATTGTTTTTATATTTTTTTCTTCATACTTATCTCGGAGATTTATTCTTCAAACACTTTGAAACTTATCCACTTAACGTAGGTGGTTCACTAATGTTTTATTGGGTAATTTATAGAAAAAACTAAAACAAGTGACAAAAATCCAGTTCAGTGTCTACGTTACCCTAATAAACCGTCACCGAAAAAAAAAATCTCGAGAAATTTTTTGCATAAAAACGTTGTTGACGTAGTAAGAAAGGCACCACCATTACCAAAACATCGGGTACAAGACAGTAGGAACGGGCACATAATAGTTTTGGATGAAGCCGGCTTAGAGCCTTTGTACGTGTTAAAGAAGGTGAGTCGATTAAGTAAAAAAATAATTTAAAAAAAACATTGTTTATTATTATTATTATTAAAATGTTTTCTATATTTACTGTGGAGGCCGTATTAAAATATTACTTTTTTAAATGTAAATTTTGTGTGATTGGAGGATTTCGGAAAATTGCCTTTCTATATTGAGAAAATTTACAAAAAAAACGAAACCATTAGGCAGGAAGAGATCGAACGAATAAGGGCGATCAAACCGCCATTGCGCCGTTTGCCTGAAGAAGAGCGTTACGTGTTATTAACAGTAAGTGGGTTAAAATGGTAAAATTCAATTATTTGTAACCTTTCTCTCAGAGTACTTATTCTTCGCCAATCATTTCTGGCCACGTTCTTGACTAGGGACTAAAGATCAATTGGGCTGAATTGCACAAACAATTTTTGTTGTTGCCGATGCTCACAGATTCAGTGACAAAAATCAATCGGAAAACCAATTTGGAAAATCAATTAAAAAGCTTGGAAAAAGATATCGACCTTTTAGAAAAGTACCCGAACTTATATGTGTGTGATGAAGACTTGTAGGCTTAGTCGTTTTCTCAAGTACCTACCTTTCATACATTACATTATAGGTCCCTAACTGTTTACAAATTGTCATGTTCGTTTTGTCGTCAGTAGTAAATATTCATTGCAATACACGTACTGCACTTTCTGTTGTTGTACTTATCTCAGAAAAATAATTTGTACTACTTAACTTGAATAAAAAAATTCAACACAAGAAATAAAGATTTTACCTTATGTATGTAATTAAATATTAATGTTTTAATCATTTATTAACATTATTGTTTGTTAGAATTAAAATAGTCTTAATAACTAAAGTAATGCTTTATATTTAATAATAATTAAAAACTATGATAATAAATAAAACATTTCATAAAAAATGTATACAATACGTCAATACACATATAACAAAACTTAAAAATAACCAAACTTGGTTTTAATCTTTATGCGTAATACTATGTATAACTTATAAAACGCCTATAAAGCTATAGTTCAGCTATTTTATGGTAGGTATATAATTAAATAATATGATTTATTTAATACATATTGGATTAATATAAGCCATATTTTAAAAAGAATAGTAAAACGTTGACGATTGTGTTCCTACAGAAGTTAAAGATAACTAAACAACTAACAAGTCTTGTTAATTAGTCTTACTACAAAAACACACAAAACTGCTACAAATTGGATCAAAGATCAAACTAGTAGCATTTAAAACTGTAAAAGTATAATATATATTACGTTTATATCAATATTTATATACACATAATAGATAGGTACAATTGGATATGTACAACTAAAAATATTATACATTATTTAATATTATCTACCTTTTCAGTTTTCACTCAGCTTTTATATATTGATTAGAATTATTTGAACAATTTGTTGTAATAATACGTGTATTATTCATATTATATAATATAGGAACAAAAAATATTTATAAGTTTATTAATAACTGAACGACAGATGCAAGTAGTTAAAAAACCAGAAAAGTCACTCTGAAAAATTATAACGGAATATTACTACTAACTAGTAACTACCTACTATACTTATTAGGTAAATATACTCGTTGTTATGTAGGTTTCTTCCGTAATAGATTTTTTAAATTTAAATTCAATGGAAAATCTTTATACATGAAAAACGATACTGAGTGGAAACAACCTATCAGCCTATTTTCTAAGGATATTTTCTTATTTGGCTATAATATATTTATATTGTTATAAATAATTTGTTTTTCTATTACTAGTTACTTAATACACCACTAATGGCTTCAATTAATTTTTGATAAAAACAAATTTCATACATATTCTATTCTATAAATACCTTCTGTAGTTCTGTGGTTCTGTCCTTCTATAAGACTATACTCTAGAACCTAGTCTATAATATTTATTATTTGATATAATATTTACTATTTGATATACTAATATTTACTATTTATTATTATCATAGTGTTGTTAAGCTAATATAATGATAGGCTTTTTAATGATATGATTAATATTCTTTAAATAATATCAAACAAAAAAAAATTATTCATGATTTGGTTAAAATTGTTATTAATATGTAATTACACGTAAATATTTCAAATTTGAATTACACAAAAAAAACAATAAAATCGATTTTGTTAAAAACTGATTTTGTGTAAAAATTCTTGTTTTTCCTTAATTTTTTGTTTGTTTTTCCCGATTATTTAAAAAAATACTTATTAAATATTTCTAATTGATTAAAACAATATTCATTTAGTTTTGAGAAAATTATGTAGGTACCTACCTATCGCTTCGTTGTCAGCAAGTAAGCAAGTAACATTAATAACCTAAAGTTAGTCACTCGGTCACATATATAAGGTGTAACTAGACTATTTGACAAATTTCTATTACAAATGTTACTATATTTGTTAAATAGTCCTGTTACACTTTGTATATTAATATATTATCTTGCAAAAACTAAGCCTATTTATAAAAAATTACTTTTTAAAGGGACAAAAATTTAATACTTGAATACTATAAAGCAATAATGTCGAAATTTCTTATAACGTATATCAATCCAATCCCACGTTGTAACTATAATATTATTATAATAATTAACATATATTTTATTTGCCACAAATTTTGATTAATAATAAAAAATATTTTTTCTCACAAGGTCAATCAATGAACATTTTTTTTACTATATCGTCTTAACACTCCAAACAAACAATGATCAACAAAAGTCTACCTAATGTAGATGCGGACACCAATTATATATATTATATATTATTAATTGCGATAAGACTATTTAATACCTTTATAATTATTTTTATATCCTACAAAGAATTTTTACTTTTATTTATTTTTTTATGTCCATCAATATTCAATAGAAAAGCCAGAAAAGACGCAACAATCAATACATTTTATAATTTATATGTTATACATAGCAAAAGTCTGAACTGAATAAAATTTTTCTATTCTTATGATAATAGTTCTTTATTATCAAAATATTTAATTACTATAAAAAGAGAAAAACCACAATAATTATTCTGGAGTCTTGAAAAAAGAGTAATATGTGAACCCGTAATTATCAAAAGTCACCTTCAACTTAACAACAATATCTCATTTTTCTTAGAAATAAAAATTGAAAGTCATTAATTAATTTGTTGTGTTGATTTTTTTATTTCATTAATAAATAAAAATGCTATTATCTATTATCAAAATAATTATTGAAATTACCTCCCGAAAAATGTTTACTAGCATTCAAATTGTGAAACAAATGAGTAATTTAGGTAAGTTCTATACCTATGTATAGATTACATTATATTATAACATGGTACATATTATAAAAGATATTATATTGTTAAAATGAATCCGTAACATAATAATGTTAAACATAATATAATGGGTACCTATTATATATTTCAATATTTGATCTACATAAAAAATATATAAACATATTTTTATATATTTAATATGTATATAGTTATTGGACTGTGTTCGAGCGATAACAAAACGACAAACAATATATATATAATGAGTGGCAATTGATTTAAGTATTGGAGAAGGGGAAATCGCTTTAATTTTGTTAGTCAATCAGCATTCTGTCATTTCGATTGCGGCATTGCAATGAACACTTTACCAGTTGTTGTATGAATACCTACCTACACGAGGTTGTTGTATTTTTACAATTGCTTTAGCGCTTCGAAAAAGACAATCAAAAATCAAACAATATTATTTAAAACTAAATAACGTAATAACAAATTAGTTATTAAATCAAACAGTATTTATTTTCCGTAACAATTATTTATGTGAATCGTTCTCATATTGTATTTCCGAACAATTCTGTGACGCACGATCTATTCAATACCTGCTATTATATAATACGAATTACGAGTAAGTAATCAGTTATACCATATACTTATTATACTTTTAAACATAAATAAGATATAGTTTCTTTAAAAATGATTTAATAATCTAATAAAGTATTATATTACAATAGTAATTCTATATAATTCAATATATATAGTATACACTAAACGCGTTTATACCTAAATATCAAATCAGTTAGGTACCATAATTATTTCATCATAATGTAATATGCATTATATATAGGTATATAGATTATAACTACCTACTATCAACAAGATGATATATATCTAATTATGAATGAACTATACCTATGTAATTATAAATATACACTCGGAATGTAATTTAATCATTAAGTATTAGATTTCCACATATTTTAAATACCTATAATACTATACATTTTAATGACAAATTGACAACAAATTATTACTAACGTATATACTGTCCAATATAGCAATTATAATATATTATAAAATCAATGGTAATATTCATACATCACCGATAGTAAGTTATAAGAAGGTTTATACAAAATTTAACGAATTATTATAAATTATAATGTAATGGGTACTCTAACGATTTGTAATTTTATTTTGAACTGTTTATATTTATAATTTTGTAATATGTAGATAATTATGTATACAATTTTATATATTATATCTTATTCACTGTAAGCTACTTTGAATAATTCAATAATATTTCTAGTAAATTTAACTTTAAATATTGTTAGTACATGTACTGCAGTCTGCAGAGTACTGACCTCTGGTTCTTTATTCGGTACTTAATTTCCATTAAATTATTCTAGTTCCAGTTCTGGTTGTTGAAAAATGTAAGTTATTAGGGTTAATATACATTAACGTTAGAGTTCCACTGGTTCTGGTTAAAAGTTTAAACCAGTACAAAAAGCAGTTCCAATAATTGTAGATTTTTTTTATTTACACGGTCCATATTTATAACTAATTGTAAAATGGTTATCCTTACCTATCTAAATGACAGTGAGAATACGACCGTAAGATAAAATGGATCCTCGGGGAATATCAAAATGGTTATTCTAGAAATATTTTATAAGCTATATAGACATATTATAGACTATAGATTATTTTACTGTTATAATTAGTGAGATCTTATATATATCACATATGTACAGAAATAAAGTTTTAATAAAATCATATGGTGGCATATGGTCCTTTTGGTACCATTCTAAAGACGTCCATGAAAAAAAAAATAGTACCCGTATTAACATATTATAATATCTTCCCTAAAAAACGCTTACATAAATAATTGGTAAAAATAGTCCCTCTTGTTAATTAATATTAAAACTGTTTTAAACTACAAAAACAAAATATCGATTTTGTCAAAATCCGCTGTTACCTATATAGTATTACTATATAGATATCTACTATTTTTTTAAATTTATTTCCACGATTATTTTTTTGATTTTTACTTCTGGCATTCCAAATGACAAAACTATATATCTTAATTAATACCAGAACCTATCCTCAAAATTATTGTATATAAAATGAATACAATCATTGAACCAATAAAAATCTTAAACCTATTTTGTTTTTTTTTTCAGATTCTTATTATTAATTTTTTTTTTTTGAACAATGAAATTCATATATTGTGTATTTTTGTGTGGTGTATTATGGAGTTCACCATCACATTGTTTAAAAAAAATACGCGTGGGTTTAGGTGAACCAAATTCACCGTTAACTAAAAATGTGATCGACGTTGAAGACAAATGGTTTATACAAAAACTAGATCACTTTAATCCTACTGATAATAGAACATGGAAACAGGTATAATAATATAATTTAAAAAGTTTATATTTCTTCATATTATATACGTGAATTTAAATTCAATGTAATGTTTTTAAGAGATATCAAGTAAACCAGAAATATTACAAAAAAGATGGCCCTGTGTTTTTGATGATAGGAGGAGAAGGTCCTATTTCAGCCAAATGGATGTACAGTGGAGCTTGGATTAATTATGCTGAAGAATTTAATGCTTTATGTTTTCAATTGGAACATCGGTATTATGGAAAAAGCCATCCTACTGAGTAAGAATTTTTGTAAATATTATTTCAAAGAATTTGCTATTATTACATAGTACATTAGTATACACTATAAAATATATTTAATAGTATTTGGTTTTAGTCATAAACTCAGACTCAAATTCACAAATAATAGTATATATAAAACATATTATTTTTAGATAACAATTAATTTAATATATAAATATAATAGTACTTATCTACCGTGTTTTTACTGTTTATAATATACTGAAAAAAAAATACTAATGAAAACTGGTTTCAGAGATTATGTCAAAATTTAAACTTTTATTACATTCTATTTTTTTTTTTTTTTTTTGTTCTAGTAACCAGTTGTTAATTTAAGTCATATGTATGTATGATATATATACTCGTATAAAGGCGAGATCTAGGGATGGGGCGGACCGAGGCACTTTCCCGGAAGTCTTAGTCGGGCGGGGGGGCATCAATTTACCAAATAACAGTGACATAATAAAGGGGTCTGAATTATGAGAGGGCGCTAATTTTATACTTTGCCCCTGGTAAAAAATAGGCTAAATATGACCCTGCTCGTATATTTAAAACTGTATAATAATTAATAATATTTATGTTTTAGAGATATGAGTACCAAAAATTTAGTATACTTGAGTAGTGAACAAGCATTAACGGATTTGGCGGAATTTATAGTCAATATTCGAACAAAGTATGACATTCCAGCTACTACTAAATGGATAGCATTTGGAGGATCTTACCCAGGATCTTTGGCTGCATGGTTGAGAATGAAATTTCCACATCTAGTGCATGCTGCAGTATCTTCAAGTGGTCCTTTATTAGCAAAAATAGATTTTAAAGGTATGTTATAACTTATAAGATTATAATAGATGATACTGGATATAAAAATGGATAAATTAATTTAATTTTTAATTTTTTTTTTTTAACTAAATTTTAAAATCAAGTTTTAATCTCGTTCAAGTTTATTTTGAATTTAAAAAAGTTATTAAAATTAAATACATTTTAAAATTAATAAACATCGATGGACTAAAATTGCCTGCCAATTGGAAATAAATAAATAATATTTGCAAGTTGCGCCTACACAAAAACAAATAATTATCCTCTAAATATCGAACATGATTTTCCTCATACTATTCGTATAGTAGACAAACGAAAATTTGTTCGAGATATTTAAATAAAAATTTTTAACTTACGAGTAGGTACATATTTCTCAAATTAGTGTTTATCTATAATAATAACTATAGCGCTGTCTAATAAAATTACGAAAAATACAAATTAAAAACACAATTTGAAACATCTAAATATTACGAATAACTAATAGGTTTACCTATTGTACTTCGGTAAAATTTAATAAATAATAATTATTATTTGTTAAATCACTTAAAAAATTATGAATCTAGAAAAATCAATACTCATACTTGTTTTATGACAATATTTAATTATTTTACCCTGTACCTACTTTTATTTTTGTAGAATATTTTAAGGTGGTTGAAAATGCATTAGCAACGTATTCACCGGAATGTGTATTACAAATCAAACAAGCAAATCAAATGATCGATAGCCAAATCAAAACAAGTAAAGGAGCAAAAATAATTGAAAACAAATTTAAGTAGGTACATAATATGTATATTATAAATTAACTTAATTTTAACACATATCTAAAAATTAAACTTTATTGTTATTTTTCAGATTATGCGATCCCTTAAATATAAACACAAAAAATGACGTGGAAAACTTGTTTGAGACTTTAGCTGGAAATTTTGCTGATATTGTACAATATAATAAGGATAATAGACTTTATGAAAATCCTGAACGGTCATTAGTAACATTGGAAACTTTATGTGATATTATGGTTAACAAAACAATAATAACAGCAGTAAGTATTTTATTTATAAGCTAAAATAATGCAGTATAGTTACCTGACACAAAGTTTTGGATTCTACACAGAGCAATATGAAGACAATAAACATAATTGTATTTGTATACAATGTAGCCTGTATGGTAATACTGCGTGAATTTGTATTAACTTACAAGTATACATTATACAATTACAATACAATTGTATACGTTTCTAATAAATTATAAAATATTGCTTTATTATATATCTATATTGACCATATTATTTAATATAGGTAGTAGGTATGCATTTTTGTTGGATTTATACATTTCACATAATACTAAAATACATAACCATTAAATATATTATATAGATTATACACTATTATATACTATACTCAGGGGTGTTCCCATAGGGTATACTCTACATATACGCCGTATACTCTCAAGATTTTTTTTCAATATTATGGGTATACTGCGTATGCTCTCAATCTAAATTTTTTTTCATATTATTGACACGCTCTTTACCGGCTTAACTTCTATAGACCATAAGAAAAATATTCTTATTGTATTAAATGTTTATATTTGCTGATATAATATACACTCAAAAAAATAAATGGGAACACCACTGACTATATTAGTTACCAGGAGTTGTAACTTTTAACCTAAAGTACCGAATCATTATGATAGTACCAGTTTGAATAATAAAAAATGCATGTAAAATGCATATACCAGAATTGGAACCAAAACCTTTAATTTTTAAAATCTCTACACTCTACAGAAACCTAAACCTTTATTATACAAAATAAAAGAATATGTATTTTTTGAGTTTTAATGTTTTATATACAAAATACAATTTTAATATCACATAACATATTTTTAATGCCGGTTTTCGACGTAATACATTGATTGTATTTCCCATCATATTTCATTAAACACAACGCCTGGTAAAAGTTTTCTATTATTAAACATTTTTTTTAAACCAGAACCAGAGCCCAAAATTATTATTATTATTGAACCGAATTCAGAACTAAAATCTTAAAATATTATTTCTGTCAAACCAGAAAAAGTACTGAACTTAATATAATTAGCCTAAAAATCCAAACTCCTGTATATCCTAAGTATAGATATCCTGTCTATACTCAATGGTATAACTTATAATAATAATGGTAAAGTACCACTATACCGTAGTATAGGTAGATTGTAGATACTTTAAATAATATATACCAAAAGTCATTTACAAGATTACTATGTTATTATTTTTTTTTATAAGTTAGACAGGTATGCAGAAGTTAATAACAAACTGTTATCCATTAATAATTTAACTTGTACAGAACACGTCTATAAAAAGATGATTGATTCTTATTTGAATACAAGCTGGAACAGTGATTCAGCAGCAGGAGGTTAGTTATTACTAATTAGTATTTAATTTAAACAAATCCGTAGAATATATAATATTATGTACTAATTTTATGTCGTTATATATTATGCCAGAGTTGTTGGTATTTTTAAAATATATTTAGTTTTATTTGACTGAAGTTTTTCATTTACCAACTAAAAAGTATTGAAAATGTATGGTCACAGTATATTTTTATAAGCGTTCAAATTTAAAATGTTGACCAAATTCCTAAAATCTCGAATATTTTGAAATTATTTTGTAATTTATAAAAATATATCTATATAATATCTGAAAATTAAATATACAAGGTTCTTTGTAAGTTCATCAATCTATACTAAAATACATTTTTACCGGTCAAAATATGATCAAATTAATTTTCGCGATTTTTGACATATTTTGTAAACATTTATGCCCGTATGCATAGTCATTTTATGTGTCACATAAGACATAGTTATGTAAAACATAATTTTTTTTAACAATTTTGTCTTGCACAGTGATATTTATGTGTTGCATAGGCCATAAACAAACACATAAAGTTATGCGCTCCAATTCCGCCACATAAGTCTTAGGTGATACATAAATTTGTTATTTTTTATGTACTATCAATATTTTTCGTGCTCAAAATTTAAATTTTAAAGAGTTGCATACTTGTAGTACTAAAAAATATAGTAGTAGATATGGACGATTTATATAACTTTATTAATTATGTAGAAATGGTTGATGAATATTTCGACGAATTTCATGTTGAACAAATTCCAAGAAAGTATATTCGTAATATGGAAGATCCGTTTGAAAAATACAACAACAATACATTTTTGAAACGTTATCGATTTCCAAAACTGATTGTTATGGACCAGTTAGTAGATTTATTAGGTATTAATTATGTCAATAATCGAGGATTGCGTATACATCCCATTCTGCAGTTATTGACAACATTACGATTTTATGCAACAGCAAACTTTTTTGTGACTAACGATTTTTAATTTTTTTTTACTACGATAAGTACAACTTATAATAAGCATTTTTTAAAGGCATTTAAAAAAAAAGCTTAGAAATATCGAACATTTCAACTGTCTATAAATAGGTAGCTTAAAAAAAGTCAAAATATTTTGAAAATTTAATCATAGATAACGCCAATTTTTTACTTTTGACCCTTTTACCAGTTTTATTTAATTGGAAAAAGGTATTTATTTAAATACACAAGTTTAATTCATACAATTAATAGTGATGTAATTTTGTAGTTTTGTATATTCAGAATTATAGATTTAATATTGTGTTATTTGACTCGTAACAGTTATAAGCTGTTATCACTTTATTATCAAAATAAACATGTTCTTAGTCAAAGAATATTTGATCATTATAATGTATAAAGTATATTTATACAGGTCGACAATGGACATATCAAACTTGTACAGAGTTTGGCTTTTTTCAAACATCCAATCAAGATGATCATGTGTTTGGTAATCAGTTTCCAGCTTCATTTTTTATTGATATGTGCTCTGATATTTTTGGAAAGTTGTAAGTGTTTATTAATATTATTATTATATATATATATATATACATATATTAAAATACCTATACAAATATCTAAATAGAAGGAAAGTAGTTGATGTACCTTTAAGCAATCCGAATTAAATACAAATTACTCAATAAATCAACTAAAAAAATTAAAAATAAACGATTCATAAAAATACGTGCTTTCTTGAAATTGATTACAATTTATTAAGTATTTAAATACCAAAATGTGGTAGCTAGGTATTCAAAATTCACAATTTAAAAGAAATCAAAATAACGGATTGATTGATTGATTATAAGTTGTATATTATTATTTGACTTAAATAGACGTGGGAATGTTCTCAATAATTTACACTTGGAAGATAGGGGCTGGGGTCATTACAACTTATAGATAAATTAAATTAAATTATAGGGGTGATGATGTATATCAATTTAATACTATATGATTATATGACAAACTGCATTACAGAAATAACTGTCATCTAATCATCTAACAAATAAACATACATAATTCATTTATAAAAGGTAAATACGTGGTTGTTGTTTATTGACTCGAAATATAATTTTTAAGTAGTACAAGTACTTGTCCAGCGATATCTGATAAACATTTTAAATTTTGGATATTGTACCACACTCAGAGAAAAATGTCATTTAATTAATGAAAAACGCATGTTAAATCAATGAAAAACAGGTATGATTTTGATCCAATGAAGTCAACTCATTATATTCAAGTTATTGATTTCGTTTAATTAATGAAGTTGATAATTCTTGAAAAATAATAAAATTTCCATTAAATTAATTATGAATATAAACAATTTAAAGAAATTATTTCTTTCATAGTAAGAAATCATATAATA
This sequence comes from Rhopalosiphum maidis, assembly GCF_003676215.2. Taxonomy (NCBI): domain Eukaryota; kingdom Metazoa; phylum Arthropoda; class Insecta; order Hemiptera; family Aphididae; genus Rhopalosiphum; species Rhopalosiphum maidis. The sequence goes on from NC_040879.1 coordinate 57,232,157, forward strand.
GAAACAAATATTAATTGTAATAAGATTAATACTACCACCTTTAAATTGTAACCTTAATATCTTTAAACTAAAGATTTAATGTACTAGATAAAAGTAAATTTTCCTTCAATATAATGATTTTTTTTTAAAAAAATGCAAAAAATTCGAACACCATGTTAATCAAAGCGTCGCCCGAATCCGCCAGAGCGGGATTTGTTCTTGTTACTGTTGTTCCTACCTATGCTTAGAAACTTAATACTAACACCTATCAACTACAGTTTGAATTTTCATTGATGCCAAATCCTGAGCATTTAAGCCGTTATTTCTGAGCTGTTTTTTTTATTTTACGTTAAACATTGTTTAGTTATGCGATTAGTATAATTCATGTGTAATTAAACTTGGATATTCTTATTAATTATCTTTTTAATTTATTTACTATTTATCAACAATATCTGTTTATATTTTCATGTTTTTTATGTATATTATATTACCCTTAGCATAGAAAAATACAGAACATACAATATTTTAATACAACAAATTTATTTAAAGAATTAAATATTAATGTTTATACCTGTTCTATATAATTTTAATAAATACATTATAGCACCGTATAAACACTATAGCTTGATAAAAAAAATTGGAGGGGGAATAATAGAGTACTATAATAATAGAGTCCAAGTACTCTTTTTAAAAATAGAACATAAGATTTAAATAACTGCTTTCCATTTGTTTCAGTCCTAAAAGAATACAGAATAAATAAATTTACTAAACAGATTTAGTTTAAAATGTTTTAATATTAGACACTTCTTATACAAATAAAAGCTATAATAGTTTGCGCAGTAGTAATGTACGCGTTTGCTGCGATCTTACATAATATACCTATGTCATAAAGCGACGCCAAAACTTTTCTACTAATTGACTGATATTTTTTTATCTTAAACTATAAAAATATATTTTCGTCAATATAACGAAAAATACTATTAATTCAATACCATTTTACAGTTGTTAAATTGAGAAAAAACGAAATATTGATAATATTCCATTAACATTAAGATGTTTTCCTTAAAACTAATACTATTTTAGAAAACTTGAATTATGATATCCGATAACATTGATTACAGGAAAAGTAACATTGATGTAAAGATTGATAGTAAATGTATTTAATGTAATAAGCTATTGGTTTTAAACCATTTTGTTAACAAATTAAGTAGGTACTATTTTTCATTAGTACAACATCATAATTATGCGTAAAAAAGAAGATATCTTTTATTGTTTCTAAGTCAGTTGAACATAAAACAAAATATTTTTTTTTTCTTTATTTTAAAGAAAACTGAATAATATAATCAATGGATTTGCCAAAATGTAATTGTATATTTTTATTCTTAAATTAAAGAAAATATTTTTGAATTGATTATGTTATCTTTGAAATGATGAAATTTGTCATACATTTTAAGAAAACAATAAAATAGTAAATCAATGGAATGAAATCATAGAAATTAGAACTATATTTTCTCCGAGTGCAGTAGGGTTTAGAGAATAATTCAAACAACGTCTAATAAGTGGTGAACAATTTTTTTTTAAATTATTGTATGTTAATTATATTACGAATGCTGGAATGCCATATTTTAATTAAACTATTATACTTTAATTGTTGAGGTCCCTGTTTGCTACAAAACTTGATACTTATAAAAATAAATTGAAATTATAAATATGCTTACTGATTCAATATTAAATTATTTTTTATATTACATAGGTAGTTATGTAGATAATAATATATAATAGTATTTAAATATTATAATAATAACACAAATATCTAAGTATAATAATACAAAATACATTTAATCGTTTAAGAAAATTATTTTTCCTCATTTTAATATTAGCAAAATCAATTATAATTTATCAAATGTCTAATTCCAGTATTTGTTGTTTTTCGATGTTGAGTAGTGCGATATTTTGTAATCGGTCTTGACTGGTAGAATTCCTCAAATATATTTTTATTAGCTTCAATTTAGATAATTGACGTTCGGCATATGCTACAGTTACTGATTAACTCAAAAAAGTGTTACAATCACTAAATGACACTATATATTGACAAAAGCTCATTTTCCAAAAAAAACTCACCAAGTTCTTTTATTGTTTTCTTTTTTTTAGTTTTCAAACATTCCTTAAGTGATAGCAGTTGTTAAGTAAAATCGAAACTAATCTAATAATTTTGATAAAACCGAATAAAGTCAAGTGTGGATTTTATTAACTATAATTCTTCAGTTTTTTAATCATTTAAGGAAAAAGGAATTAAAAATTAATTCCATCAAACTTGTTTTGTAGTTACAATCATATTAATTATTTGAAATAAATGTCTGTGACAACCATGTTATTGAATTAGATAGGTACATACATCACGCAATAAATTGTGCTATTTTATTTTATTTTATAGCTTGAAAGGAAAGTTTAATTACATGGAAAATAAACTTGAAATCCTAACTGGTTAATAGCTATATCCACAATAGTATATCATTCACGTGTTAGTTATTTGTTCGTTTTCTGTTGTACATAATTATATTGTACCATATTCTTACGTATTTATACTCAGTATTATTTCATTTGAGTAGCACAACATCAAACTTATCGTGTTTAAATTTATTTTAAAATATCAGTTAATCATTTAATAATTTTAAAATAATTTGATAAAATCCAATCTTTTCTAGAAAGTATCTCTCTGATACAAAAAAACGAAAATTAAAACAACACAAAGAGAATGAACTTATTAATAATCATGTCAATCGAAAATTACATTAGTAAAAAACTCTTATTTTACTGAGTCTTAGATATTTTTGCATCAAGAAAATCTAGGAAAAAATATTTTAAACAATCATTTGTTTGTATTTTTGTATTATTACCATAAATTTTAAATTTTAACTATTATACTTAAATTGTATTTTTTAATAAATTAACTATTTAATGTAAATTTTCTCTCTGAGGAAAATATTTTTCTTATTTAACTACCTAATAAAAATTAATTAATAAATTATTATAAAAATTCTTTTTTTGTAAAATTATGGTCCCAAAAATAAATTCACCCCTGGCCATTAATTTCATTAATTTGTCTCCGACAGTGACTTAACTATTAAAAATTCTAAGAGACCACCAGACACCTATATTTATTTACCTAATATTACTAGTATAAGCTCTCGACATTTAAATCAAAATGTTCTACTTAACTTATATAATATATACCCATAATTCAGCACTTAAAGTGTATTTTTGTTTTCATTTAAGAGAATGCAACTTAAACTATAGTCTATAACTAGTATAAATGCAATTATGCTATAATAAATAGGTAGGTACCAGATGTCCAGACGATGGTTAGTAATTATTTTTCTGAAATGTTAAACTCCGCAACCTACCTTTTGTTTTTTTAGCTATTCAAATAATGGTAATTGTTTTATTTATAATATAATTTTTTTATAACAAACATGATTTATATGTATTTACTTGGATTAGTTGAATTTAAAATAACTGTATGGTAAGTGATAAATTGATAACCTTTTAAGAACGCATTGATTAAAGTGGATAGCGATTACTTACTGTTTTCATCTTCCGGTCATAAAATCTATTATAATATGACGCACCTATTTTGTTATTTTTATTTCGTTATAACTTAAAAATTTTAATATCATTTCTATATACATTTTTTTCGTAAAAAGTAATTAATAATAATTTATTGTTTGTTTTAATCTCGGTTGAAATTATACGTTGTTCTGTCGATTTTAATTAACGTAGTAAAATGGCGTTGATTATAATATTGTTTTTTTTTTTTAATTATATAATTGTACATGAAGATGTAATGTATACTCATGTAGGTAATATAATTTATCTTTCTCTGACCCAGAGCTAGGCAGCTATAAGAACGCAAGATAGGTCCCAATTGGGAAGGTTGTTGCCTGTATTCAATTCTTAATTGTATTATCGATTAGAAAGTAATGATTAGTTCCCTATTGGATTTACACTTATAGGTACAACTCTTCTATTAAAAACTTATTTGTTATGATAAATTTTTTATTGTTATAAAATCTATGATAATATATGTATAATGTATATAATATGTTCACATAAATTTCCGTTTAAAATAGACTCCTAGTACCTAAAAGTTACCTACTAATAAATAATAAATTAGGTTAAAAGAAAAATGAAAAAAGTTCTAAAAGTTAATTTTTGTACAGATGTATATGAATAATTAGCACGCTATAATTATTATATGTATGTATAAACTAACAATTTATATAAGAATACTCATGGATATAATTAGTGTTATTTGCATCTCGATGACACGAGTACAACTCGGGTGTTGGGAGTAGGAAAATGCCCCCAAAACCACAACATATTTATAACAAATACATTTTTTTATTATTTCAAAACAATTATTTTAAACATTATAAATTATACTATCATAATTTAATAAAATTTTTGAATGAGTCAATTATATTTGATACTACAATACTATGCATATTGCATAGTTCAAATATCAATCTGTGATTCTGGTTTTATTTTTAAACAAAAAAAGTGGGCAAGTGGGTATCGCTCTGCTGTATATAGTATGGCCATCGTAAGAACGCTATTGGGCGGCGACCAAAATTCGTCCGATCTCGCGTATTCCCACCACTAAACCTTCCCGAACGCTAGCTGCCGTCAACTCTGACCGCCTCCGCTACTTGGGTGCGCGAACGAGTAGCGTTCTTAGAGTGGCATTATTATAGTAGAGATGGAGAGTAGGTTACTGGTCACTATAATGAATGTGTTAAATTTGAATGCAATATACGAAAAACGATTTTGAACGGACATGATTTGTCAGTTAATGATAATTAGTTGGATATATTATATTATTACCTATATTTCAGTTGTAATACCTATATCGTTATTTTACGCGATTTCGTAAAAAATTAAATTTCATACGCTCATAAAATGTTTTATATATTGATGCTGAAATTTTTTTTTACAATTAATTGAAGGAAATCTTATGGATAACCTTGTATTGGATTTTTGAACCTTAAGTATAAATCACAAAAATTTTATGAATTTTTAATTTCAAAATTTCTAGCAATTTTTCGCGATTTTGATATATTTTGTAAACATTTGAACTTTAAATGCTTATAAACAAAAATTGTGACTAACGATTTTTGATTTTTTTTTTAACTACGATAAGTACGACTTATAATAAACCTTGTATTAAATTTTAAAGATTTTTTGGATAGCCAAATTTTTTTTATCGGCATTTTAAGAAAAACTTAGAAAAGTCGAAAATTTCAATTGTCTATAAGTAGCTTAAAAAGGTCAAAATATTTTGAAAATTTAATCGTAAATAGATAACCATAATATAAACATTTGGTGAAAAATTCAAGTATTTACGATGATTCATTTTTAAGTTACAGCAAAATCAAAAAATCGATTTTGTCAAAAAGTGGTTATGCGTAAAAATTCCTGTTTTTCCGTTTTTTTTTCAGGTTTTTTCCCGACGCTTTTGAAAACTACTGAAAATTTTTTACTTAGATACTAGAGTACCAACTAGCTGAATTTTCATATTCAAAGAGGGGTTGTAGTCAAAAATTGAAGCATTATTACTACTCCAAAACGTGATAACAGATACAAAAATAAAAAAAACACACATCTTTGTAAAATCAATAGATTCATCACTCCGTTCAGAATCTAAAAAAAAAATAGAAAAAAATTTTATTTACCAAACATTTCAAATTGGATTGTTTTGTATGCAATAAAATAAAACACATTAAAAAAAAAAAACCTTCAAATAGGTACTTAAATAATTTTTTCAATATGTATATAATCTATGCCAAAAGCCTCTAAACTACGGCACACGGGCCACATTCAGACCACTCATATGCTTTTACTGGCACTGGCATCTGAAAATAATTAAAAATTAACTAAGTAATTCATATTATTTTGTTCTATTATATATATATATATTTTATAAAAAACGACAAACATAATACTATATATATATATTCAATATATACATAAATACATTCAATAATTTATTAATAAATATTTAAATATATTTTTTTAAGAACGAGGAAAAAACATTATACTTACACTAATTTTAAAGGTATCTTTATCTTTTAAATATAGGTGTTCCGTAACAGCTGTTAATAATTTACACTTTTTTATCATTATATTATGTCCATTGCATTTTTGTTTTGACCTGCAGGGCTGAAGTTTTAAATTTTATTTGACCATTGAGTTTACAAGTTAGGAAACCCCATGTCTATGTATGTATGTGTTGCAATACAAAAAAATAGTAAATACGTTTAGGAATAACAATTAATAAGTCATTATATTACACTTATAATAAACTTGCAATAATAACTATAAATTATTGCATGTCTGCGTCTGCAATCTGCACGCTATATTTAATATTGTCACTTTATAAATTATTCTTTTCTTTAGGTATAATTTTGATATTTTGTCCAATGGAATTAAAAGAAGTAATATTATGTACGGTGAATTGAACATAAAAGAAAACCGAGTAATTTATGTTCATGGATCTGTTGATCCATGGCATGCATTAGGCATAACTCGGACAAAATCAAAAAATAACGTTGCAATTTATATTGAAGGTAATCATTAAAACTATGTATATATATTATGTACTTATTTTTTGATAATATAATTTAATTTAATTTTCATTTACCTAAATAATACAAGAATAACATAATCCTCATATCTAATATTAAATTGATTTACGTTTTTTTCTACAGGGACAGCTCATTGTGCAAACATGTATCCTCCATCTCCTACAGATCTTCCGCAGCTGAAACATGCTCGTGAGATGATTAGAGCATTTTTGAATGAATGGTTGACAGAAAATGACAACTCATCTGAAGTCGACAATATAGAATTTAAATACAAAGTTTAAAATCCAATATTTTTGTTAATTTCAAAATTGAATTTCGATAAGTTAGTATTAGGTAATAAGAATAATAAATAATAATATTATATCATACGTGAGAACGTAGATAGATATAGAATTTTTTAAATGAATAAGTACATTTCTTTTTTTTAATAACAACTGTTTAATGTTTATATTTGTATTAAACACTTATAAAATTACATTTATATTAATATTTATAAAGATGTAAAACCATTTTTATTTAATTTTATTTTTTTGGAGGGAGATAACCCCTAAACTTTCTCTTCTGGTTGTGCTGCTGTTAATACCTAGTAAATAAATTACGTATTATAATAATGAATATCAATATAAATATATGATAATCGAAAATTAATAATATACCTAAACTGACAAATCATCCTCACTCTAAATCGTTTATCGTATAGGTATGCAATGATTTATCATTGAATTAAAAATTAATATATTAATCATTCTACAGAATTCCTATACTAGCTATTCTTAATGACAAGATACTCCTACTGTACCTACACTTTTTGTAGAAAATATCTACTAGAAATAGTTATTAGTTACCCATCTTGTCACTTTTTTTTATTCCAAATTTTTTAGATTCTGAGTGGAACACTGAAGTAATGATTGTTTTGATTTTACAATTATGTGTGTGCGTGTGTGTTTTGTACGCATATACCAGTGGAGTATTTATGGTGGTGGGTCCCCTGCACCCTACCGAAAAACAATAATTTAGTACCAAAAATTAAACATGATGTCATTATATGATAATTAAATTATTACAAATTTTGTTTATTCTTAAAAATTATTTCACTGACACTCTCCTCCATCTACCAAAAAAAGAAATAAGTTTGTAAATATGCCACTGGTGTATAGGTACTGTATATAAGTTATAAACAAGATATTTTATAAGTCTTACATTTATAAATTAAAAAATATCCAATATGCATAATCACAACACTTTTTTATAAGCGTTTGAATCTAGAATTCTTTTCAAAAATTGAAAAATGTTGGAATTATGTTAGAAATTTATAAAAGATATTCTTTCTCTATTTATAAGATTAAGAAATTTAATACAAGATTTTTCAAAAATTTTTCTACCTATGATACAAAAAAAAAAAAATTAGCAAAACATCTGATTAAATGTTAATGATTTTTACGAAATAAACTCAATATTTCCTCTTATCAAATGATTTTTGTTAATTTGTAATAATTCATTAATTCAATAACAATCGTTATTCGAATAAATGCATATAATAATTACTTGAATTTTTACCAAATGTTTAAAGAAATAATAATTTTCTAAAGGTATATGATAACATTTTTAAAATATTTGATCTTTTTTTAATTATTTATAGACAAATAAAAAATGCCGATAAAAATTATTTTGCTACTGTGTCGAAAAATTTGAAAAATTAATACAAAATCTGACATAAATTTTTTTTATGGATATAAATATTTAAAATACATAACTACATAGGTAGGCATTACTTATTTTATGAGCATTTGAAGTATAAATGTTAAAATTAATAAGAATCACGAAAAATTGTCTTGCAGTTGAAAATGTATTACATGTCCAATTTTTAAAGCTAAGGTTTGAAAATATATTATAAAGTTCCTTATAAGTAAGTAGTAGTTCATATAGTAGTTCATACTGAAACTAAAAAATTTAAAAAATATACAAGTATATATTTTTTTTTATAAGTTTAAATAAATAAATTCCTTTATCTGATAGCAATATAAAAAACAGAACATGAAATATATTTAGGTACCAAATTATGATAAATATTAATATTAATGATTGTCAGCACTCAGAATCGTTTTTCGTTCACAAAGATATGTCATTTAATTCAAATTTAACTCATCCACCACAGTGACCAATTACTTATTAGGGATTATTGTACAGCAGAGCATTTACCCACTCGTTTTTATTTTTTATTGCCTTTTTACTTTGGGTAAATTAAAAAACGTGAAAATTAAAAAAGTATTTTTTAATGGAGTTTTTGTCCGCATGACTACCAGACTACAAATATATAAAAAAAGATAAATCAATAGCAGAAATAGCTATTTAGGTACTCACATAAATAAAATTAATATTAAGAATGGGTAATAACCAAAAATGTACCTACCTATAGTATTTGAAAATTATTTGAAGTACTTTTTTAATGTATTGATATGAGTAAGTATTTACCACGGTTTAAGATATAGGTACATAAGTATATAATATATATTGTACGATATATCTCTAATCGTGATTATTAGGTAGGTACCCAAGTATTACTTACCTACCGGACCTATTGTCCATACAATAAATACAATATTTTTTTATATATTTCTGTAAAATATCTCAAATTATGGGCTTAAATACATTTTAAATGTCATCACTCACCATAGAACCCAGGAAAACCGATTATCTATTCAATATTTCAATATCATGGAATCACGTCCGTAGATTTGACATTCAAATTTGATTGTGTTATCAGTGTGTACAATGAAAGATAACATTGTATAATCAATAATTTTTACACGCCGGTAAATGGATTAGTCTTTCTTATAGAGTATATTATATTAATTTTTTTCTATAATTTGTACACCAACGAACAACAACTGACTAACCAATAAGCATAAATAAATGTTCATTAATACACATATTCAAATTACCTATAGTTCATCATTAATAAATAGGAAAATTTAGATATATTAATTATAACATAACAAAACTACTTTAAAAATGTAAGTTTGTTAATATTTTACCTAAAACACTGTAGTTTTGATACCTTAAATTTAAATTTATTTATTCTTACTATTTTATTTAGGTAGATAAAATCTTTTAATATAGGACTGTATTAATACCAAGTTGACATTTATATTTATAATTTTATATTTTATTAAACTATGCTTTATTTTTAGGACCAATTTAATGGATGGTTTAGATTATAATTTATTTGTAAATATTTTGACGTCATTAAAGAATAAAAGTGACTTGAGATGGACATTAAAAACTTTAAATACAGGACAATGTGCATTGAATTCTCAAGGAACACATTTATCAAATTATGAAAAAAAAAAGATACTAGAACAAAATATAAAATTAACAATTCTAACGGTTTGTAGTATTATAAATTATTTTTATTGTTAATTTTCCAACATGATTTTAAGTATAAATTATATTATCTAAATTCTAAAGATTTACTCATTTTACTATACATATTTATCTTATTTTTATTGAGTAAACATGATGTATTTGTACATATTGATAAAGAAAATTCAAATTTATTTTTTGTAAATTTGAACAGTTAAGTTACTTATATTTACGCTTACCATAGATCAATCTATTATAAGTAAAGCGCAGAATTTTATGCACTAAAAAGTATCAATATATGCCATGTAATATGCAGTCAAAATCTTAAAAATATGCAAGAAAATTTTAATTGTTTATATGACAGTTGCTTACAATATTAATAGAAATATTAATATTGTTACTTATATTTAAATGTTGTAAAAAAGGTATTATGAATTTAAAAATTAATATATTTTTTTTACATTTTATTTATTATTAAAATGAATAAACATATGTATTTCTAATTTTTCTTCAGTAAAGCTTTGACTTTTTCTGTTAATATATTTTTAAATACAGATGACAACAATCGTTCGATGTCCAACCAAGTGGTTTGGGCATATTTGAAACTATACATAGTTTAATAATAATATAACTTAACATTTTTCTTTTATTTCATTAATTATTGAAATGCTTTCATGTAATGTCACATTTTAAGTTTCTATATACCTAATTTATTTACTGCTGACATTAAAAATTGCAAATGAGTGTACATAACATATTAATCCATTCACAACATTATCATCTTCAAATTATATCTAGAACTTTGTAAATTTTTCTACTTGATACAATTTTATTTTGTACCTTTATTTATAATGTTATTTAAATCCAATGCAATACATTTTGAATTTTGTAAAAATAAAAAAGTTGGCCAGTAACTTCAAACTATAATAATTTAAAAAGATTACTGACAAAAGTCCAAAAATATGAAAAGGAAAAAAATATGAAATTGCATAAAAATCTCTAATTATAAGACATGTTCTGAATAACCATATATTAATGTAGATGAAAAATATATAATGGAATTAACTATTAAGTATTAATTATTGGTTAGTTTATAATGTACTGCAATAGACTTTTGAACGTTGCACATAATCATTTATCTTGGTCAGGAACATCATTTAAAGGGGGGAGGGTTGGTTTTGTAAAAAGTATACCCTTATTATTTCTGCATTTTACTGGCCTGCTATAAAATTTACAAACATAATGCATACAATTTGAAATATAATAATATAATGTAAAATAAATATAAATATAATGTATAATATAATATATATGGAGATAATGTATATTTATTATTTATTGATGTAGATAAAGATATTGTTATTTATGATAAAAACTATTAAAAACTTTCAACTTCCCAATTTTTTTAACTCATTAATATCTTAAATATACCTAACCTTATCAAACTCTTGCATGCGTTATACATAAACTACATATTTGCTATAATGAAAAAAAAATGGGCTACTTAAATGTTGGCATTCACAAAAATTAAAATTGTTTTACTGAATATGATCCCTGGCTTAGTTTGTTTAATAAAAATTTGGTCTGTTTATATCTACATATGTTATTAATTTGTAGGTAATACCAATAAACAGTATTGGTTTAGACTATGCTACAAGCAAAGCAATGGAAGTACTCGAAGACCTTCAGAGTATTAAAAAAAATACTACTATTAGAATGATGGGATATATTTTAATTAAAATTCTGAAATCAAAACTCCAAGGTTTATATATAAACGAACAAAAATTATTAATGGTAATGTTGTTTATTTTAAATAGTATTTATTATGTATTATAGTTGAAGTTTTATAAATAAATCATATGTTATATTTAATCTTAATGAAAATCAAACTTTTAATTTAGTTAAATATAATTAAATATTAATTAAGTTTAACATAATAGAAGTATGCACTCATTGTATATTTAACATTCTTAAAATATTAGCTAATTTATTCATTAAAACTAAGGTGTGCAAACCATAAAATAATAATAATAATACAAATTTAACTTATTTAAAAATTAAAGTGTAACTGACGTATAAGATATTAAAAATAATTAGTAAATATTTAATTATGAATTATGAATTATTAAGTTTTAAAGAAAGTAACGTAAGTATTTAATTTTGTGATAACTTATTTTGAAAACATAATAGATGAAATCAAACTTTAACAAAACTCCAGTGATATTTGTTCCAAGTCATAGAAGTTACCAAGATTTTATATTAATGGCATTCATATGTTTCAATTATAATATTGATATTCCATATGTTGCTGCAGCAATGGGTATTTTTACAATATTTATGCAATAGAAATAAAAGTAGAATAGTTGATTATAATATAATTTTTATAAGCTTTTTTTCCATAATATGTTTGAATATATTTTACATGGTTGTGAAATATGCCTATAACAGGGATTGGCAACTTGGGGTAACTATAAAGTGAAAATTTGAAACATAATTTTTTATTTTTTAGTATGGAAAATTAATAAAATTATATAGATATTAAACACAATTAATTTACAAAAAAGAACACCATAACATTTTAAAAACGATTAAATATTATTATAAAAATTTGATATCTACTTAAAAATTATATTTTTTAAATTCAATTAATAACAATAAACAAAAACAAGTATAACTTAATAATAATAATAATAATAATAATCTTTATTACAGACATAAATACTATAATTATCAATATACAATGTAACAGTTTTAATCGTGGGTAATTGAGAATGCAATATAATTATACAAATTTAAATTGATAAGTTTTAAAACTTAAAAAAAACTATTTTATGTGTACTTACATTTTACATCTTAAAACAACAAATTAAATAATACAATACAAATAAAATGTAGATAATTTTTAATTGTTAATACATTTTCTAAACTAAAACTTACTATGCTTATTTTATTTTTAGTATGTCATATGTAAGTACTTTTAGTCATTAAGTTGTAACAATGTCATTTGAAAGTTGCCTATCCTTGTTATAAAATACTAGAAAGAAGCTAATGTATGAATTATAAATAGTTTATACTAGTGATATATTTTGAGTTATTTTTCTGGAATGTCCAAAATATACCTCAAAACATGTCGCCAGATCTAAAAACTATTGAGCTATTATTTTTTTAAGTGAGGAAGGTTGTTCAGACATGAAGTACACCTTGTCAAAATATGTCACTGGTATTATATATAAGTATTTGAAAATTATATAATTTATATGTCAACGGTGTTATATAATTTTGTATGAATAACAATTATTACTTTATAGTTTATATAGATAAATAATATTTTATTGATTAAAATATTATAACTATTAATTTTCTACATGAGTATTTATAAAGAAAGCTAATTTTTATTTTTTATTTTTAGTTATTTATATTATTATAAATTGTTTTTTAGTATTTTGATTTGTTATAGAGTATGTCTCAAAAGTCATAATCACTCTTAGTATTTCTGTGGAAAATCAATATATTTAAATGCAGGTTTAATTTTTTTTTAAATACTATGAATAGATATGTAAAATACCAGTTATTCAAAATTGAAATTTTTAATCCTAACTGAAAGCTTCACTAATAATTAAATATTCACAGATTGACATAAAACAAATTAGCGTTCCAATTGAAATTGATTAAATAATGTAATTCGTTTTTGCTAGGTAACATAACTATTATTCTTAGAAGTTCAAAAACATAATTGGCTCTAACTTGATTAATTTTCATTAAATTTTAATATTCTTATTAATTTAAACTTTTAAAATAATATAATCAACAAAATGGCTATCTTGAAAATATGAAAAACTAATTTACATAAAAAAGTTTAATGTTGTGTCATTCAATCAAAATTTTTATACTTATTGCTATAAAAAAATCCGTATTTAATTATGTTGATTTTCCACGGAGATAATAAGGGTGATACAGGACTTTTTGACACACTGTTTAATCAAAATTTTATGATCAAATAAAAATTATTATACATTTTTATTTTGCATGTATGCTTTATTGTTATATTTGCAGTAGATAAATTATTTTTACACCTATTTTTGTTATTTATTTTATCACCTTAATTCATACTAAAAATCATTACTAAACATCATTTGAATCACCAAAAAATATATTAAATGCCTGAAAACTAAGTAAATTAATTTTTTTTTATAGATTTTAAAAACATGAAAATAATGGGGAATGTATTAAAACAATGTGGCGCTTTTTTCCTACATCGAGGGAAAAATGCACAAGATGTTATATACCGCTCAGTATTATATACTTATGTTAAACACTTAATAACTTATGAAAGTTCGCCCTTGCAATTTTTTATTGAAGGTACACGCAGTCGGTCTAATAAGTCTATTCATCCAAAGCTAGGTAAGAATAAAATAGAATAGAATAAAATTTATATTTTAGTATTTTACAAGCAAAAGATAATACAATACTTTAGTCATATAACATTAATCTTAATTGTTTGTACACTTTTCTTAAACTATTAATACATTATTTTCAAGTATGTATGTAGCTAATGTATACATTTATTATTGCATTTAGTTGCTTTTATATGAGTTCTGTGATTTTAGAAACAATTTGATTTGATAAAGATAAATAGCTCAAATTAAAATTTAAGTTTTAAATATATTTTTAAAGGTTTATAATATATTATTATTATTTATAATTGTATTAATTTCAGGGATACTTAAGTGTATTGTTAATGTTTTATTAAAAAATGAAGTCCAAGATATCATAATTGTTCCAATATCTATTAATTATGATCGCCTTCTTGAGGATAAATTATTTAGTTATGAACTTCTAGGAATTCCTAAGCCAAAAGAAACAACATTGGTATGTATCATAAAAATGTATTTATTTATTAACTTATTTAGAATTTTATTTTTACTTGTATTTTTGATTCAGAATTCAAGTTTTTTTTTTTATAATTTTATTTAAAAATTCAATGATTTTTATTGAGTTTTTTTATTTAGATTTTTATTTTACTAATTTAAGTCTATAAGCACTAAAATTTAGTAAATTTAACAAAATTGATCATTACTATTTAAATGAGTTAAAAGCTATGACGTTTACTTAGTTTTTTTGTTTTATTTTTAAATTGTAATTTAGCTATATTATATTGCTAGTACTAAAGACTAAGTTAATCAGACAGTTTAAAAAAAATATATTTTAATAAACAATAATGCAGAAATATTGATGTTTTTTAGGATTACTTATTTGGATTTTAATAATATTATAATCCGTTTCTTACCATTTAATAAATTTAATAAATTTAAGTTGTACAACATATATTTATATACATTTTACTATTGCATACTATAATTTAATTAAAATGGAATATATATTAAGTTTTCTATTACTATATCACAATTTTGGAAGCTCAATAATTAATACATCAAAGCAAAGCTTTTTCAAAGGAGTAGTTTACTAAAATTACTAATATATTATAATTTAAAGCCAATTAATAATAGCTTGTATAATGTATTTATATAAAAAATAAATATGTATATTTGTTTATGCCATAATCACTTGATTCTTAATATTTCCCCAATCAATTGTTAGGTAGGTGTAATTAATTATTTTTATTATAATTGGTAGTGGTGCTACAGATAATACCTGAACCATATGATTAATTAACGTATAATAAATGTAATTGATTATTTACTTTACATAGTCCTGCAAAAATTTCAATGGCATAATTTGCACAATTATAGGATTTTTTTATTTTGGTTTTTTCTGTATATCAGTTTATATATAATAAAATAGAAAAATGTATTCAGCAGTAATTTACATTTTTTATATAGATCTACATAAAAAAAAAGAATACATGTATATTATTTTACTAGACGTGTAGGAAATAGTAATTGAAGATTAATGATTAAAATATATATTTTGGAACTACAAAGAATGAAAACTAATCTTATAGTTCCTGATCAAAGAACATAATACATATGAGTATAGTTTTTATACTTTTGTAGATATCAATATTCATAAGTTGTTTTAATTTACTTATTTAAAAATTGAAAAAATAATGATTAAAATTTAATTTGATATTATAAATATATTATGTTTAACTAAAAAAATTAATATTAATAATTATTTTTTAGGGATTAATTAATAGCATTAAAAATATGGATGACCAATATGGTAACATTTATATTAATTTTGCTTCTCCTTTTTCACTTCAACAATATATTAAAGATATTAATGTAAATGGAAAAAGTAACGAAAATAATATTGTATTAACCCTTGCTCATGAAATTATTTATAGGTAAATTGTACACATTGTTGATTATATGCATACTATAAATAATATAATATAATTGTATTATTTATATTTATAGGCAACAACATAATATGATTTTATCATACTTTAACATTATAGCAGTTGCGTTAATTTATAATTTATCTAAAAATAAGACTGAAGATATTCATTTAGATATAATAATAAATCAAATTAGATGGATAAGTACACTTTTTAAAAAATGTGGGGCTCAAATTGAAGTGCAAGGTAAATCACAACAACATTATTAAATATTTAGTAACATATACTAAGTAACACTTCATAAAATATTATAATTAATTAATAATTTTGTATAATTGCAATATATTAAATAATCTTTGACTTTATATACTTAGAATAGTATACTACTGATAGATAAAAACAAATATAAATGTCAAAGGCTTAAAATAAAAAAAATTAAATTTCATTTTTTAAAACTGACTTAGTAGTTAGTACTAAAAGTTTCACAAAGCTGAAATTAATTATTTTTAAGATAAAATGTAATTTATAGTTAAGTACTTCTCAATATAAACATAGTAATTTAATCAAAAAAATGTTTATTAAAGCTAACATAAATTTGTTCTGCTGAACACAAATTTTCTATATTGTGATGCACAGGCATTCTTTTAAAACATGTTTGAATAAATTTAATTATTTTTATACTTATTAACTAAAATTACGTGATTTTTATTAAAAATATTATATTGTATAGTTAATAGTGCAATATATTTTTTAAATTATATTAAAATACAAATTACAAATTACACATGTTTCAGATGTTGATATTACTAGTAGAATTATTGATACTATTCAACTGCATCAACACTTTGTAACATTGAAAGATAATATTATACATTTTCGAAAGAACTATTCAAAGTACAATAACATTTATCCAATTAATTTATCAGGTAAAAATAATTTTTATTAACATAAATAAATATTGTTTAATATTGTAAAAATTATGTTTCCTATCATTTCTATTATAATTATTACATATCTGATTACAGTTATTTAAAAAATAACTAGTTTAAAAATGTGTGTGTGTGTTAATAATAATGATAATATCTGTTAATTATTTTTGGATTTTGAATAAAGAAAATTATTAATAGGATTAGTTTTACAACAAAATAATATTGGTTAGAATAAATCTCTTAAAGTTACATAAGTTGTATCACATAGATTATAGATATTATTATTAGTCAAGTTATTCTATAATTGCACATTTGTTTATGAAAAATTCATGACCATTTTTAGTCCAATACTACTGATTTTTTGTTGATTTAATATAGCTCCAAATCTAAATAAATACATTTTTCAAAGTTTAAAAATTTTTTACATGCCTAAAACTATACTTAGGTATTACATTGAAAATATTGTTTTAAGTTGAAAACAAAAATTATAATAATTATATGACTAGCATACAACAAGCCATGATGTGTTTTAATATTATCTATTGTATATTTGTATTTTCTGTAAAATATATATTTTTCATAACTTAATAAAATGTCAATTTATTTTTATTTCATAGGGAATTTAAATTTTAAAAATGAATTGTTTGATAATGCATTCCCATTGATTTTAAATCAACTTTATGTCAATCCTTCATTACACTTTATTATAAATATTGCATTTATAATTATAATTTCAAAATGTCAAATAATTTGGAAAAATGGTAAGTAAAGGGTCAATATTATATTATTATATTTAATCTATTTAAGTTTATACCTTTGTTATTAAATAACTTAAATATTTTTAAAAAAATCTAGAAAATAATTGAAAAAATGTAATTTGTTTATGTCCATTTAATTTAATTTAAGTCTATTTTACTTAGCCTAATAATTATGCAAGCATCAAATGTGTCAGGTTGTCACATTTACTAGCTCTGTTATCAATGTACTTGCCTTTTTTCGTCTTTAAATGCACAATCAAAAATGCTTTGCTCTTTTATAACAAAAAATTTTAATGATTATTATGTTCACTTGTACAATGTACATAATATGTTAATAACCAAAACAGTTAATGCTTAATAAATATACTCATATAATACAGTTTCACTTAAAGTAAAAATTAATAAATTGTTATAGAATTATACACTAACCCCATCAAATGCTATAACTAAATCTACCTTGTCTGTATACTATACAATTTAGTATTGTAATTTTTATACACATTTATAGTAAAGGTAATTAATTATTTAAATTTAATTTATATTCATATTATTTGGATGTTTATTGTATGATAATAGAATTTTAGTGTAATATTTAATTGTTTTAGACATCTTGGACTTAGAAGAAAAGTTTATTTTACTAAGAAGATTATTTGAGTTTGAATTTGTATTTTTTTATGGCTGTCAAAAAGAAGTGAGTGTGATAATTTTGCATATGTATATATATTAATATTTAATTTTATAATCTTATAAAATAGACTTTATACTCATAACAATACATATAAAATACATTTTTTTTTATAGGATTTTAAACATAGTATTTCAGTTTATCTTCATATACATGAAAAAGAAAAAGAACTGCTTCGTTATTTAACTATCAATCCATACGTAATATGTTATCGGCTAATATATAGTTGTTTGATAAACGTAATTAATTTTATAATACTTTTAATATTCAACTAAATTGTATTAAATGTAATATAATTTTCAGGCTCCTCAAAAAATAATTTCAGAAGAATTTATTTATAATTCAATTCACACGAAAGTTAATGAATTACATACACATCCTTATGGTTTGAGTAAAGATGTAATCAAATCTGCCTTAGATGGACTTCATAAAATGGAAATAATTGAAAAATATAAAAAGTAAAAATTATAAGATTGTATTAGCATACGGTTATATTATATTCTTATTTTAAGACAAATATTATATGTATAATACGACATATAAATCATTATTTGTACAGTTATATACTTATGACTTGAAGTAAGTTATTGAGTTCAGGATTTTATATACATTCTTTTTGGATCTATAATAACTTTATAATGATGTTTTATTTTTATTGATTCGTTTTTTTATTAGAAGACTGAAAAATACTTCAAAAGTAGTATTTAGTACTTCAATTAGTAATTTTAACTACAATTAAATTGTAAAAAACAGGAATTAATACTTACGCTCCAATTTTCAAATATATGATGTTTAAAATGAATAACTGTAAATAATTTAAAATTTCACCAAGTATTCATATAAACATTTCCTAGATGTTTTATAATTTTAAAAATATTTTGGTTCTTTGAGAAACATTTTTGTGGTTTGGAGGGTGGAAATATTAAACAAACATGTATGTAACTTCATTAGCAATCTTAGCAACTCGACATTAAATAATAAAACTAGAATAAAACACTATAACTTATAGTTAGGAAACGGATTTAAATGCTCTAAAAAACAAGAAAAATGCCTTAAAAAATACAATTTAATGCACTCATAACAGACATTTTTTTAAATGCTCTAAAAAAAGTTCTTATTCTTTTTAATTATTCATTTAATTGCATGTATGTATATATATACCTAATTGTTTATATATACGTGTCAACAATAATTTCGTTTGACAAACTGTATTATACCTGGTGATGGTATCATATTTATTTGATTGATAAAAACATAACAAACAATAAAAATAGAAGTATGACAAGGCAAAATAAATAATATTTTATTTTATTCTTTAGAATGAATTTTAACTAAATTTTTATAAAATTGTATCCATTCTTATATGAAAATAACTTAAAAACATAAGAATGCATTAAGAATGTAAAAAAAAAAATGCAAAATTAAAGTTACATTTTTTAATTCTTTGATGTATGAAATTAATTTTATGCTTGAAAAGTAATATTTTCGGGAAAAAAAGCAATTTGCATTCAAATTCGTTCCTTATAGTATATACACTTGTGGCCTGTGGTGTATTTAGGATTAATTTGAGGAGAGATATGTGTATACTACTGCTTGTGTATCCTTTAAATATTATAGTCATACATCAATGTTTTAATATTTTTATATACTTATTATAAAAATATAATGTACACGTAAGGTGTATATCGTTTATACAGTAAATATTGACAAATACTAACAATTTTGGCAAAAGTTGCTATTTTCATAATATTTATAAAAATGCAAATATTCAGTGTTTGTTAACATGCACTACAGCTTAAAAATATTTGGTGAATGTTAAATATCCTATAAAAATAAAAATGCAAATTTTTGGCATACTGTGGAGTGAGATAAATGTAGCTATTAATAATTGTATAATGAAGTATGTTTCTTTATATGTAATTTTTTAAAATCTTAAAAATTATGCCATATCTATGTTTATATCAAAATTTAAGTTAACATAGTGGTTTGTAGTTAGAATTCTTATTTTATAAAATACCTTGTATTTATACATGCATTTTGGCAAGAAATACCAAATAATTATGATTTATGACAATTATAATGAACAATATCATCTGTTTTTTATAAGAATATTTATTTAACATTTTGATTTTTAATTATTGATTTAATTTAATTTTGATTAAAAATGTCTTTTTAATAAATAAATAAAAAAAAAAAAAATACTGAATAAAATTTTGGATAAGACACAGATAAGAATTATTTTTATAGTTATTATAATAAGTTATAAATTTATAATATCTTATAATTTCAGCCATAAATAAAAAACAGTGAGAGATTACAAAATATATATTACATGTGTGTAAAAAGGAGAAAAAAATTATTGTTTTACCCTTTTAAGCACGCAATTTAAATAATCATAAACATTTTAATGAAATAGATATAATATTATACCTGTTAACTACTCAATATATGTTAGGAATTAGCAACATTATCCTTTTATTTATAATCAGTTAAAATGTTTTTCTTGTATCTTATGTTTCAATGTAACATATTCAATCTTGTTATAAATGTAAATAAATTAGTTGATATATTTTTTTTTTATTTCAGAAACGATATAATATTGTATGAAATAAATAGAACTTCAATAATGGTGTTGATTCAAATATTTGGTAAGATTTTTAAGAAAACTATTATTAATTATTTTGTTTTGTTTTATATTATACAAATATTAATAGTATTCTCTACCTATATTCAAATATTCAATATATATGCAATACTAAACTTGTAATATTTTAAATCATGTGAACAAAAATTATATAACATATTATAGCCTAATCAAATTAGACAAAATTGGGAACTAATTCCCTGAAAGCTGGATTTTGGTATATAAATAGTTTATACTTTCACTTATAGACATACTAAAAGTCCTGACATCTTAGCCTTGTACGTAGTCCCCCAATATTTTCATATTTAGTTATTTATATATTTAATTATTAACATTATACTGTATTTAATTAATTAAATTATGTGGATCTCATTTTCTTTAATGACGGTATATGGTTTTCTTCTTGCTTATACTCAAATAAATAATTGTTCTCGTCTATGTCATCAATGATTGGTTGCTGATTCAAACATGTTCCCCCTTGACAGTGTTCACATACATAGCAATCCTGTTTTCCAACAGCTGCAATTTTGTTTACAGTTTTGGTGCTGGCACAACTACCTAATTACTTTTAAAAGAGTATTCGGTGCTGGTGATTTTTTGTGAAAACTGAACTTCAATTTCCATTGTACACTTTCCAGCTATTATGGTTTTTGGTTTTTATATTTGCAAAATTTTTGATATATTTTTTACCTACCTACCTATATGATGTACTTCTATATAGAAAACAAACATAAAAAAAATGTAATGATAAAATATTTATTTTATATTAAAAAAGTAACCTAGGGAATTGGTAAAATAAGATTCCATTCTAATAAATAAATTATATTACATATTTCAATAGAAATATTTGGAAGGATATCATATTTTAACCACTATTTATAATATAACTATATTTTTAATGACATCAAAATATAATATAAAAGGTCAAATTGAACCTTGTTTTAATAAATATTATATTCTATCTTAATTATAATTTTTTTTTTTATTTTTTTTTTTTTTAGATAATATCATATCAAATGGGAACAATTTATTGAAATCAAATATTTAAATCTAAGATTTATTCAAAAATGAAAATGAATTATTTTTTTCAGTTATGCTTATTAGCTATTATTTATAACTACTTTTTTTCTTAGACATTTTCATTTTTAAGCATTTATATGACTTTATATGACTTTATGTCTATATTATTATATTATAATTATTTGACTATATTAACATTTATTTTTGTAGCTGCTAACAAAACATATTATGACTACAAATATGTTTAACTAGGTATAAATTTATGTCATCAATGAAATAGAACATTAAGTATTTTAAATATGCTGACCTAACAAAATATAATAAATAGTAAATTAATTATTTGCTTTGTTTTTTTTTAATTTAATAACTAAATACTTCTATAAAGTTTTCCTGTGAAATAATTTATAATGATTTAAATTCATTATCAGTTGTTATATTGTGCAGAAAGCAACGAAAAACTGCACTAGTGTACTCATCAGTCGTCAGTCATCCCTATAGTCTCTTAGATTCTAGTAATATAAAGTTCAATTTATTTTAGAGTTTAATTTTTGTCAAATCAATTTGATAATTGTAAGAAAAAAGGTATTATTCGTATAACACACAACTTAGAAATAATATTCTTAGATAAATAAAAATGTTTAAATTGAGTTAAAGTTATATAATTTAAATATTGTAGTAATATATTTTCTTTATGATCTTAACCTTTAATTTTCTTGTTGTCTCCGTAACTTTGTTGTCCGTAAAAAATACCACCTTTTATATGATTCAAATTCTGTTCAATTCGTTAATATCCAGCATGGTAGTGGACCTGTCAGTGTCTGCGGCACTGTCAAAGTAATTGTAACACTTTCGAAGTAAATGCACAAGCAATCCCGGCGGTGTTGTCAATAGTGTCAATACCACCAAAAAAAAAGTGGACACTGTCAGTGTACAAACATCTATGACGGACGAATAAAACTTTACCAACTAGGCATTTAAAACTTATTTCATAATTATCTGTCACTGTGAACATTGTTAGTTCACTACGTCAAATTCCCCACCAATGCTAGTCTTTAAGACTTTTTTTCTTAACGCGATTAAACAACCACATCTTTATTCATTTTCATTTATCATTAACCGTTTATAGAATTGAACATACCAATAATAATATAATAATATAGGTACATTCTATATTATTTTAACATACCTACCTACTACTTCTTATGTCACCCGTCACCTACTTTGTATATTCTATTATTATTAGAATTCTATTTCTTCTAACAACGCGCAACGAGTAATATTGATTGTGTATTCACGCGAATAATAAATAAATATAATTAGGCAATTAAAACGACACTTTGCAATATATTAATTAATTTATAAAAGATAATAAATTAAAATAATTAAATATTAAATTACATACATTTTAAAATAATACAAAATACAAAAATTAATAACATAACAACAAATGTACGACACGGATATTCAATTTTTCGTAACGCCTCGAATCTTGATGGCCATGTACTAATGATACAATTGAAGGGAAATTCTATTATTATCAGCGTCGCGTTTCGTTCAAGCTCCATCACCGCTGGATTTCGTTACCAATTTATCATAATCTCATTTTGATGTTCTACATAGCAGTGATGAACCTTAAATCATATAAAGGCAATAGGGCAACCCAATGCTACTAAAGGCCTTTAGTTATCTTTTTTAAATGAAAATCTAGTGGGCCATAAAAAGCAAAACAAAAAAGTTATATCTACGTTTTACGATAAACATTATCGATTTTATAAATATAATAAATTTAAATACAGAAAAATTCTAACATTTTATATTTTTATAAAGTAATTTGAAATGTAGCATATTGTCAGTTAAAAATGGTACGTGGGCCACCAGTTGTCCATCTCTGCTCTACAGCTATGCCATTGAATTATTTAAAAACTGTTAATCTAATGTTTTTATATTGGTTCATATTTTTATAAATGCTCGTAAGAAAATGAACTTAGGATAAGATGATTAAGCCAGAAACACTCGCGGGAGTGTACAGTGTACTCAACAACAGTGGCGTGTTAAGGGGGTGGCTATGGGGGCATTAGTCCCCCCCCCCCTTGGGACTAAGCTATCTTTTTTTCTAAGGCGAGTATTATGATGTATCAATCAGTGACGGATCCAAGGAAAAGGTAAAAGGGTAAATATCCTTTAATATTAGCTTGAGCTTATTATATTTAAATTTTATAAATTTATAAAAGTATAAAAATGTTGTTATTGATACCAGTTTGTAAAAATAAATTCTAAATGGTGAATATTATAAAAAGTAAATAATATAAGTAATTAATGTATTAATGATATAGGTATATTGCATACTAAAATTACTTAAACCATATTTTAATGTTTAACAAAATAAAGTATTTTCTTTTAATTAGCTATTGTTTAAAATAATTACTGAACAATCTTTGTAAATTTGTAATATATCAATACTTTAAAAAAATTGATCTTAACTCCCACCAATAATTCTAATTTTAATACCTATAAGATTTAATAAACAATATAGTAGGTATAGTAAAAAATTATAACTTCATTAGAAGTGTGACATTAAATTATAACATATCTAAGTCAATTTTTAAATATTTAGGTATTATAAATTATTAAGCTAACATACCCAATAGGTAATTTAATCTAAATTTTGTTTTCAAAGATGTTTGTATTTTCTTAATTTATAATAGGATATAATTAAACAAGATTTAATTCATAATTTTATTAAATATGCGCAGAGGTTGAATTATTTAAATTTTCAATAAATGTATCTAAATGAATACGTTTAACTTGTACAATGTTGTTCAATATATGTATATTGATGGTGTATTGGTGTATACTTGTTCAATATAGTAGTTATCAAATATTTCTTTATGGTTAACGTATTAATTTCAAATATTTGAAAATCTGGAACAATAAATAAAAAGTTTTGTTTAATGAATTTGTCAAAATTATTATTATGCAATCATTATTTTTTTTTAGTAAAATCATAAAAAACCCTGTAATGGTTGTACTTAGCCTTATAAAAATACTTCGAAAATACAAATACAAAATAATAATAATATAATTACAAATTAAGTATTTAGAAAAAAATGTTTTGGTATGTACTATGAACCAACATTTTAAAAATGTTTTAGTATATAAATTAAATTTCTCCTGCAGTATAGGTATTTAATCCTAATTATACACTTATATATACTCGTAGAAGATAATATAAATAAGCTTATTGTGTTCTATACATAAATGTATTTTAATTAAATTCCAACATACGATATTTTGAATGTTGGCTAATTTATTTACTTAGGTATTTAAAAAACAGTATACATTTGATTTTTGATTTTTGATTTTACACGTTTATTTTTAATTAAATATCTATTATTTATTTTTTTAATTTTGTCACATTTATTGCACTATGGTTGTCTTGATCTCTTGGTGATTGACAATGTCGCAGTTATCTAAAATCATCATTTTCGATAAACGGCTATAAAAATATGTTCACAATTTCATCAAAATTAATTAGATATATTATGGCAATTTAATAATTGCGCCTAAAATTACATTTTTATATACTTACCAATAATTGCGCTCTAAACATTTTAGGATTGATAGACCAATTTTGCTCAAAACATTTTACAATACCGAAGGAAAATGTATTAGTTATAATTATTATATAATAAATGAAAACACTGACCTATTTTTTGTGAGTATTAATACAGAATATAATATAAATAAATAATTTTTTTTCGCATTTTACAAGTTATTTTTTGATCGTCAATTATTCAAAATTAAATACCAGTTCATTACCTTATAATACGTTTTATAAAATTCTCGATACTGTTATAAAATATGAATACCCAGTCACTTTAATCAGTAATCAATTGATCAATAAATAAATTTTAATTTGCAAGCATTTTAGTACATATTATACAAGCGCGATTGGAATACTTATCCTAAAATATAAGGC
The DNA here is from genome assembly GCF_003676215.2 of Rhopalosiphum maidis. NCBI lineage: Eukaryota > Metazoa > Arthropoda > Insecta > Hemiptera > Aphididae > Rhopalosiphum > Rhopalosiphum maidis. The sequence continues at coordinate 57,258,459 of NC_040879.1, forward strand.
GCGCAATTGTAGTGCCGGATAAACCGCCGGTGCAAGTGGTGCATTGTACCGGTCACTGGGGCCCTGACTTTAAAATATTAGGGGGGCTTGGAGCTCCAATATTAAGTACATTAAACATCAAAGTACCATAAAATAAAATAGATATACTTGGTGAAATTTGTTTTGTTTTTTTCAAATAGTGTATTGGATTTTGGTTTGAAAGTATTTTTAATTTATTCCTATCGGTGTGAACTTTACCCAAGACGTTTTAATGAAACTAGGTTTAGATACTAAAAAATGTCGAGGCCATGGATACGACGGAGCTTCTGTGATGAGTGGAGCACATTCAGGAGTGCAAACAAGGATAAAATATATTGTTCTATCAGCCAAGTATTTATTTTTCCATGGCATTTCTATCTGTATAGTTTCTACAGATATTTTAAAATAAAGATAAATTATTTTATCATAATACAAATATTATAGTTCTTACTTAGAGTAAATTAAACAAATATAAGTTAAGAATTTAAAATTAGTTGTCATATCCCTTGTTATTTACTGCATCAATCAAATATCCCATGTTAAATTGTAGGTCTATTAAGGGGATCGAAGCCGGTCGAAAAAAACTTGTAATATGTGTTTGGTAGATTTTGATTTAGAAAACAAATTTGAACTTAAATTATAGTTTTTTATGTTTCGATCAAGGTGATTTTAGATATTTAAAAAAATGAACATGTACTTAAGTCTTCATCAACAAAGGAAATTAATTGTGCCTATTGTTATTAATTTATTTTAATGATTAATTTGAGTATGTATTATTATTTGACATAAGCATTATGCTACGTCAACAGTTAAAGGGACGATTAAATATCGTGAGCAATAAATACGTACCAATGAATTATTTTAATTAAAAATAAAATTATTCGTATCTTTTCAAATTCATAACACTTAAGATGAAAAAAAAACTGAATCCATCCTAGTCCATATAGACTAGAGCAGGGTGGCTCGATCGCGACATGCTTTCAACTTAAATAGACTTGTGATCGACCTCTAAGTGTATATTTGTGTTACTTTGTTTAGCCCATGAATATAAAATTTAGATTCAGAAAAAAAGCAATAAATAACTATAAAAAACGACACTACATACAATATACACCCAGATGTCTTTATTAGGCATAAGCTTACGCCCCGCCAGCATTAAAGGAATGATTAAATATCGTGAGCAATAGAGCAATAAGTATGTACCGATGAATTATTTTAATTATTTCTACCTATCTTTTCACTTTTATTACATCCATATACATTTATACAGAGGACTGTGGGCTAAGATTGAATCCATCCTTAATCCTTATCCATAGGTTAGGTTAGATATTAAAGAACAAATTATACAGATAGGTACTCCAAATTTTTTATAACCATTTGAAGTTTATTATTTTTACGATTTTACGAGCCTAAGTAGATTTTTTATTTTAAAAAATCGAGGTTTTATTATAATTAAATCTAAACTAATTAATTAAATTTTTAAACATTAATTTGTTAAATGACTAGATAAGTTTTAAATATTTATCCTAGGAATTATAACTGTTCGAATTTGACTATACTATCCTTTATAATATTTGAATTGCTCTTAAACTCATAACTAAATGAATAATAATAATAATTTTAGATTAAAGCTGGAGCTAATTATAATTCGAAGAACGTCGGTAAATACAGCGAATTATTGCAAATCGAAGTATATTGGGAGAAAATGGCATATCGTATACCCTAGACCAAATTTTTATAAACCATGAAATGTTTGGTAATATTTTAAAAATTATTATACAGAGTGTTCCGAATTTCATGTGACAACAGATTTTAGCATAATATACTTAATTAGAAAAAAATAACCTATGTGAAAATTTTTTTGAATCATATAATCTAAATTAATTTGATATTAAATTTTTATTTATCAATTAGGATAGGATTTAGGGAGGTTCGAGGGGTAACTTTAAAAATTCAAATGGGAACCTATATTTTTTAAATATAGCACAGTTTAGTTTTAAATGAATTTTAACTGGTCGTTAACATTAATGTGTTAATAACTGAAGGAGTTATCGACATCTGAATATTGGTGTTAATTTATAAAATTCTACGGTGAATAATACTAAAAGTGCTTCCGTTCTACGACCTTAATAATCTGAGTATCAAATTACTAAATTCCCAAGTCTAGCTATAACCTTAAGTCTTTAATAACTTTTAATCATTGCAACAACATCCAAGCCCTAGTTATTATTAATTAATATTGGATAAATCATATCTTTATGTTGTGTGAAGGTGATGTTCTTTCAAAAACTGTTTGATTTTTATCCAAAATTTAACTATTTGTTGAACGCGAAGTTTAATACAAGTTTTTAAAATCAATGTTGTCATTTTGCAGTATTTAGAAATAGTATATTTAGTATTAAGTTTATCAAACAAAATATGAAAGTAGATATGTAGTATGTTATTACCTATTATTTAAATCAAAAAATATATTTAGGTACCTAAATTGGTCGAAATACAGGTACCTAATTGTATAAATTTTAAATAATTGTATGCTGTATATTATAGGGTGACCGTTATAAGAAAATAAAAAGCAGTTGTAATACCCCCTCTCCCATCAAAAAATTATTATTATTACTTTACCCTTTTTGAAATAACTAACCTAACCTAAATAATAAAAATGTTCAAATGTTTAGGAATATATTTTTTTTATTGTCATTAATCAACACAATTTTGCATTTTAAAACTAATACAATTTTTTTAAACAATTAGGAAAATTGCTTTTTTATTATTAAACACTAATTTAATTGTTCATTAGCATTGGCGCTTGATTTTTGTTTCACGGAAACTTTTATCTGTTATTTATAACTTTGGTTATAAAACTGTTTCATACTTTCTTAACTTTATTTTAGTTAAATGTTTATAAATTGGTAGGATTAAAAGTTAATATTTTCAATGATGCTATGCAAATAAGGTACCTATATATTTTATTACAAACTTGAGAAAATTATTACTGATAAATTTGAATTGGATATACATAGATCGACAATAGTGCATTCAATCTAAATATATGGTTGAGCCCAAAGAAACATTAAATTTAATTAAAACAACTATTGAAGAATCAGTATACAAAGGATCTATAAAAATAGGAATTAATTTGTCTGCTTTCAAGTTACGCGTGCAAGGCATTCATTTTCCTATCAATAAGGAATTCAATTTTTTTTTTTTTTTTATAAAAGCTTGATATTTTTTTTTTACACAAATGTTTTTTTGCATATTTTAGTATTTTTAGTGCATATTTAAGCGCTTATGTGAATATTTTTTAGAGCATATTATTGCGCCCGTAGCTTATAACCTAAACTTTTTTAGAGCTATAAGTTATGAGCCTTGAATTTATTATGTTACGTCTGTCGTCTTAAACACGCTAAAAGTTATTTTTCATATTGTAAATAACTAGTTAACTTTAAGTTGGATAAATAAAATTTATTCTTACGATATTATATTTTTATTGAGTATGTATATATTATGCACAGGGCCGGTGCTAGGTTTTGTGAGGCCCTAGGCAAAATATTCCCGAGGGCCTCGAAAAAAGTTTTTACAAATCAACAATGAAAAACAAAAAGATACATTTTATAGTATTTTACTATTTTACTATAAATTCATAAAATGATCTTTGTTGTTGATGTTGAAAGTTTTTTTTTTGCTCATCACTAGTCATCACCATACACATTATAATGTTATTATAACCATGTAACTAATATACGAATACGAATTTTGTTTTTTTAATATAATATAATTTATAATTATTTATAAGTAGATACATAAATAAATAAAAATAATTTGCTACACTGAAAGTTTAATTATTGGAATAAACAGTGACTATTTATTAAGTAGGTACACTACAACATTTTGTGCACTACAAAATCACAAATGGGTACTACGGAAAATAAAAATGTGCGCCTATGTCTATAATAATCAAGCTGTAATATTTTTCCTAATAATTTATAAAGCTGTTGCCTATTAATAAGATTAATAAAAATGTAATTTAACTATACTAAATAAACTAGTAAAAATTATTTTGTTAAGAGGCCAACAATAGGACACAATCGACCGTAAAAAAATGTTAAATGAACATGTAAAAACGGTAAAAAAAACGTTTAAATAAAATATTTACAGATGTATAATAACTATAATAATATTATATATCTACCTATATTTATTATAATTTATGACGTAATGGTGTATAATAATTCATTATAGTAGGTATAATGACCGCTACTTAAGTAATTTTGATAAGCAATCTATAAGGAAATGAAATCGTGTATTTTTATTCACTCGTGTGTTTATCGATAGAGGCAAATATTGGGCAAAACCCATGATATTCATATATCGAACAATTTGAAATTATTCCTTATCAAGATTGGACTATACTATTATTATACTTGTACATATTTAATGATTCTGTTGGATAAGTAATTTAGATACAAAAAAAAACCTCACATATCATTATTCATAGTAAAACTCATATAAAAACGCAAGGCCCCATAAACCGTGAGGCCTTTGACGAGTTTGCCATATGCATAATACATAATATAGTAGGTTGTAGGTACATAGATATAACTTATAAGTACAATGGACGCCGCTTGTAAGACTCACTTTGGGACCAACACAAAGTGAGTCTTATAAAGTTATATACAACCAAATGATTCTTATAATATGTGAAGTGGGGAAAAAAACAAAAATTTTAATTACATATTTATGAATTTTATTTGAATTTACTTTAATACATATTACTTATTAATGAATTAATGAAAAAATAAGATTACTAAATTAAAATGTTATTATACAAATTATTACATATATTAATAAAAAATTATAAATTATATATGTACTATGTACATACTTATAATTGATTTATTTCAAATTATGTTACTTTTTTTATTTTTTATTTGTTGTACATACACACATTATATAGCACGAATCGAAACCAGTAATAACCAACAAAAAAATGTAATTTTTTAAAACCAATTTATTTTTAAATTTTAACCAAAAATGTTTATTTTCTACCATTTTTTTTTACAAAACTTGAGTCTTATAACCGAATATTTTATAATGTTTTTTACGTCCTAGACCGTTCCAGACGATTTTGAATCTAATAAACGATTGAAGTTTATAACCGTGAGTCTTATTAAGCGGCGCGCGGCGTCTACTGTATGACCAATTTATGTTTTATGGGGGTTACAAAATATCTAATGCTTGGAGGTATCGCCGGTTTTTGCCAATACCTTTTCCCGACAGTTAAACATTTTTTAATTTTAAAGTTTGGGTATTGTTACGTAAAGATTTAATAATATTTTATATTTTAATAACTATACTACTATAGGTAATAGTATGACATCTACGTATAAATAATTGTTAATATTGAAATATAAAATAATATTAATGTTAAGATATATAGGTATAACGTACAAGCAAATAATTTTCGCTTAGCTCTTGTAAGCATTTCCAAGACATTGAGTTCCAAGAAAACCAGCTCCAAAAAGAACACCCTCTAAAAATAGTAATTAAGAATTATTATATACTCTCCAGATATTTGTTTTATGTTAAATTTATTTATATTCTATAAAGATAATAAAGTAGTATCTCACCTATATATTTATGAAGGCCCAGAGTTGTTTACTTCAGTCATGATTGAAATATTTGAATTCGTTATTGATATATATTTGAAAATTATTCGATGTTTGTTTTAAAAAATAATGAACATGCATTTAAATTGCACTGTATATTATATGATATATGAACAGAATATTACACAGTAGTGCAATACTAATTTACAGACTACAGCAGTCGACTGTTTTTATATCAATAATTAATTTTGGAAAATAATTTATACATAGTAATAAGTAAAAATAATTTAAGCTGTAATATACTTCTATATTACTATATTATCTATCTTGGAGTTAAGACGTTGTGGGGGAAACTTATGTATATAACGTACTGTAATGTCTGTAAGTGTTGAATAAAAAATTACTATTGATAATCATAAAGTTTACCCCAAAAATCGGAGTACAAGTCATCTATATAATTCCATGTCAGTTAAAAATAATATATACAATATCGTTATAAATATATAAATTATATATTATACACTGACCATCAGACATGATGTTACATTTGTTTTTTTTTTTAATTGATTTTAGTTTTATTCGTATTTTTTTTATCTATGATTCTAATTGTTTTTCTATATTTATTTCTGTATATTATCTCCTGCCCATATTTCCTCCTGTTTTCACTGGCAAACCAAAAAAATGTATTGTCTCTCCTTATTTTTTGTTACCTTTATAAATAAAGTTTTTATAATTTGTTTTTTTTATTTTGAGCTATTTTGTGTATTGTCATTATTGTAATATTCTTTGTTATATTCTCAAATGTAGTTTAACTACCTATCAATTCTTTCTCATACATTCTATTATTATTGTAATAGATTTTTTTATACATGTTATGAAATACAATGTTATACAATTATTATAACCAGTGAATTAACCACAATTTTTTTTATATTATTATAATATTTATTTTTGTACTTTTCCACATTATATGTATGAATACAAAATTTTTAAAATCTGTCTCATTTTTGTATTATTTTTTTTTATGATTTATTTGAATGTTGTATATATTTTTGTACTTTTGCTCATTATATTATGTATTAATATCAATTTTTTGAAAATCTTGTATTTTTCATATATATATACATACTTTTATTTTCATGCCGTGTTGTTATTTATTGTTGCATTATGTTTTTTATTTTGTATAATTGATACTACTTTGTTAAAATATTGTAAATTAATAAAATAATAAAAATCTAATTTTTGGTAAAAATGTAGTTGTTTATTTAGAATAATTATGATTAGTTATATATACACGAGGTCCGTTAGAAAAAACGCTTTTTTCAAAGTGATGTGATACAAAAAGTAATTGAAATGAATATATTTTTTTTCTACAAAAAATGCAGAATCATACGCAGTTTTTTTAATACATTACAAAATTTAGATTCTAAAACTAATGTCAGTAGTATGGTGCATTTGAGGCGCAAATCGCAATACAGGAATCCAGGCGCTCGTAAAACGAACCTATCGCAGCGGTCAGCATCTGTCCTGGAACTTTTCTTAACATTCGTGTGATCTTTTACTTCAATTAATTAATAGGGTTCGTGGCTTGTGTTTAAACTTTTGATATTAAGAGATCTACAAGAAACACATGTACTTAAAATCGTCATACAATACTTACAAGCTACAACACTTCCACATAATACTAACATCACCAAGTCTCTCCATATCTTAATTCAATCCTAATTAATTTTTTTTTATGTAAATAGCGCATAAAACAACGATAGGTGAAGATGATTTTAAAGTTTTGAATGAACATTTACAACAGCAAACTTACTATGGAACAATTATATCGGAATCTATAAATAGTGGAACTCCTTCAATAACTGGCTCAATTTAAGTTTTCGCAAAACTAAAAAAGTCAAGAAAAAAATTATAAAATTAAGTTTTTTTTACCCATGGGAAATATTTTAACTTTTCGGTCAAAATGATGAGTTTCATCTAAAAAATTAATATTCGGAAGAAAAAAATGAAACAATTGCGATTATGCTATTCGTCCAACCACGGGTGTCACTTGTTTCTGCCAAAAATAAACTTTCATTTTTCCGCCAAATTACAAAAAACGTCATTCCTTTTTCCGTCAATTATTTATTTTTATTTTTTATTGTTATTAAAAACGTCATAACTTACAAAAATTAAATTATAAAAATTATACATAATTATCTATGTCTTTTAAGCTGTAATAAGCTTGTGTTAGAGATAGAGGGTAATAAAATTTTAATTAAAATGTTTATGCATATATAGCAAATTAACAACAGAAAAACAAACAAATATAAACAAATAGTAAACAATTTAGATACAGTAATAGAAGCTAAAATTAAATTATTTTTAAATTATTAGAGAGACAATCAATATTACATACTAATTTTTTAACATTATTTTGCGACAGCTAAATATTTTTTTTATACTCACATAGTAACATGAGTACATGACATAGAGTTAAAAAATACAGGTCCTAAATAGTTAACAAAATATCGACCAAAAGATTTTCACGGGTAATCAATAGGTATATAAACCGTCTATTTTCCCTTTTGTCAACAAAATCTTGACCGTCAAGGTCTTTATTGAAATTTTCAAAGGTGAACAGAATGGTAAATTTTTTATATAGAAATTTTACAAGTAGGACACCCAACTCTTTATAGTTATGCGAGGTAGAACCTGATAAAGAATATTTATTTAAGGGAATTCTAACTATGTTATTCTGATTTGTTTGAAGATGATTTAAAAAACAATCAGCCGATCCTCCTCAAATTAATAAATCATATTGAAAAATGGATTGGTATATCGCAAAATAAACTACACGCATTGTGTGTTTTGGTGCCAAATTTTTAAATTAATAGAATTTATAAATAAGCTGACGTAACTTTCCTACCAAATTATTTATGTAGATTCCAATGTAAATTATTATAAAATATGATACCTAAATATAGTTATACATTATAGAATTTTAACGTTCTAAACTTCTAACTACTAACACTAATGCGTCTTATTTATGTACGTAGAAAATATTTTATTATGATATTATATCTAATCTGTATCTGATGCCGCATATACTGAAACTTGTTCGATTTATCGAAAGTTATAGTGTTTATTGAGAATTGAGTAGGTATAGTGATCAATGAATAGTGAATTAGTGTGTGATGTGATTTTAAGTAAGATAAGCTCACGTGTGTTAAAATAATTAGTAGTAAACGTGAAATAATACATTAATTATAATAAATAATTTTAAGTTTAGTAAAGCGCGCAAAAGTAAAAATAAAATACATACATCGGAAATGTATTAACAAATATCAAATTATGTAAGGACAAAGTATTCACAAAAATAAATTTTGATAGTGAGTATTTTTTAATAGTTTAAGTAATAGATTTATAATATTATTGTACTTATATAATAACTTGAAAAAAATGTGCGTAATGATTTAAATATAGTTGTAGCCTTGTAGGTATACAAATTATACAATAATTATTGTTTGACTGTTTAGTGTGTATCTATACAAATAACTGGGGGAAAACGGAAAGTTCATTTTTGCAGACACCGGTGACACCCAAACCTATATTAGTATGACTACCCGCTTATTATTATTAACTAATATTATTTTTGTAATTCAATCAATACATTCAAAAATTACAAAAACTGTGCTATACATTATTATAACTTTGCATTTTTTTCGATATTGAACTTCCATTGCGATAATTAAATACTTATACGACTATACCGACTATACCTACCTATGTATACGTACTCAGAAACCGCGAAAATTGAGTAATCTATAATTTGTATAATATCGAATTGCCGTTTTGCCATGTAGACACGGATGACCAAGAGAAGAAATAATAATATATATATAGGTATAGTGTAGACAGTACTGCCAGTACTGCAGTCGCAACTTGTAGGGACGTACACAGTGAGGTGTTTTGGGTGTTCAAACACCTCCCCCCCCCGAAATATTTAGTTTTGTATGGTTATTTACTTATTCTATTTTAATGTTAATTGTCATATTATACTTTGATAGACAGGTATGATATTACATTGTGTTGTGAAAAACTGGTTAAAGCAAAGTGAAATTTTAATACTAACAAATTAAAATAATTAATATAATTTGAATAAAAATAAAAATACTTAACAGGATTTATAAATAAAATAAAATTATACCTATTGTGCATTGGCGTGGGTACGTATTTTCGTAACAAAACTGGCGACGAAAGATTAAATGAATTAATATTGTTAAGTGTGGGTAGGTACATAGAGATATAGGTGTACTAAGTAGCTAACCTTCTACTTTTCAATAACTGATTTTCAAAAACACCCCCCAAAAATAAATTCTGCATACGTCTCTGCGGAAACTTGCAATAGACAAAATAATATAGTATTTTAATAAATTGATTTAATATTTAAATACCGATGTAGATTTTGAATTGTTGGACATACGACGATTATGACGATTGTCGTTGTTTGCATGGAGGTTCATACCCATCTCCTCCATCACTGTACCGCGTCATTTTTATCACTAATAATAGTAATAGTATCTACAAGGGTCCCATTTTGATTTTTGTTTACTCGATTATGTTTCATCATAATAATTTTTTTTAAATAAAATAAACGGGAAGTGAACTTATTATGTTTTTTTCGGGAACTAAGCTAGCCCAAAAGAACTAAACGTTTCAGCGTTACGCATTAATATAAAACAATGCATATCAAACAGGTCAGTGCACGTTACAATAATGTTATTTTGTTTACTCTCGCGTATTACACACTATCGCGTTTACACAATATCCATTGGCTTTTTTTATATTATAAACAATTGATACGGTTCCTAGAATGTTGAAGTTACTTTAAAGTATTATTCTAAGTAAAGAATAATATATAATGATATCGAATACATCGTGATTTCTTGTATGTTTCATCTTAGCTTTAGCATACGGTTCTTTGTAGAATAATATCTACTTATGTACATTTAGAATCAAAGAACAAACTTAAAATTTTCTGAAAAATCTTGCAAATGGTTTCCCATTTGATATCTATTAAATAGTTTTACTTCAACATATTTTAATCAACAACACAATTTTATTTTATTTTTCTTCATTATCTATCATTTCTTTAGTGTTTACAAACTAATGAATGTGTGTATGTTAAAGATTTTGTAGTATTGTAACCTAACCTATAGGGTTTGATATAATTTTACCTACAACATATTAAGTTAAATTTTATGTTGTACAACAATTATTGAACATACGCTCATTTTTAAAAATAATGGTATTTTATATACAGGATACTGTATTATACAGTCGATTAACTTAAAAATATTGATGTTTCAATTCTTTTTTTTGGCTTCTTTGGGTTATATTTTGTTATATTTATGTTACTCGAAAATACATAAGCTGAATTAATGTTTATCCCCATTGCGATTTGAATAAGACTGTATTTAAAATTCTTATTGTTTTTATTCCACTAACATTGCTTTTAATCAACTATATTTGAGATTATTTGTTAATTAATGAAATTTTGTAGATTATACTCTGCTTAAGCTTAAATAAATATATGCACTGAGTATATTGAATTAATTTGTTAATGAGTATGAAAGGTTTAATATTTTTAATTCTAAAATATTAACACTTTCAACGCCGCAAATGGTTTTGTGGGTTATTCTGTGTTTATACCGCGACGCCGCGTTGTTCATACCGGATGCAATGATTCGATAACTCGAATCTAAAAATAATGAAAACCCACCCAATTATAGATTAAAATTTAGAGTTTATTGTTTACAACCAGTGTACATATCAAAGTTTATTAAAATAAAATCGTTTAAATTATGGCAGATACAAATGTACATGTTACTGATGCATAAACGCGTCACTGGCCCAATGGAATAAACTTGACGCGTATACGCGTCAGCGGCGTTGAAAGTGTTAATCAATTGTTATCGATTAAAATTTTGGAAATACCTAGTTGTTCTAATATTTAGTATTGTTACAAATAATTATTTTATAAATCCAGTATAGTTGTCTTGCTGATCTGATATAAAGGATCATGAACTGAGTAATTAAAAAACTAAATAATTAAACAGAAATTGTGTAAGAATTCAAATTTATTTATTTTCAGTACACTTTTATTATATTATGCAGATACATATAATTATTATATCTAACAAGTTTAAAATTTTTATTGAAATTCCAACAATATTATTGGAAGATTTAAACATGTTGAATTATTAAAGCAATAATCTAAAAATAAAATTATAGCTGGATGTGGTAAAAATATGATGGATTACTAAGGGTCAGGGTCGGCCTGGGTACCCGAAGGCCCAGGCAGGAATTATTTTCTGAGGCCCAATAATTGTATACTGTATTTTTGAGTAGCACAGTACAAGGGCCCAGGAACTATAATACCGCAAGGGCCCAAGCAGGAATCCTGACCCTGTCCAGTTTGACCCTGCTAAAGGTGCTAGGCTAATGCATTGCACGAGACCCAACTTTAATAAATTTCAAAATAGATATTCCAAAAATACAATTTTAGCATATTTTATCAATATTAAAAGAAAATATTTTTTTAAATGCTTTAATTAAAGATAAAATGAAGGTTATAACATAGTTTCTGTTTAAAAATCCAGTATCAAACAGGGTATTTTTATCTAAGTTATAATTTTATTTCATTATTTACCAAAATGTTTGAAAATACTGTTTGCAATAACTATTTTATTATTGTAATATTATTAAACTTATTAGATTTTAGATTTTTATAATATTATGAATGAAATTGATTAGGTTTATAAAATTTAATTAATTAAAATTGTATATATTATAAATTTACTAAGAAGTTTACTTTTCATGTTTAAATACTTATATGTAGTTTATAAAATAAGATACATAATATAGATTATTTATTACATGTAAATATTTATTTATTTATAATCTTATATTTATTTATTTATAATAATAGTTACTCAAATTATTTAAAAAAAATTATTTATTTATATTAATCATAAATTTATTTTACATTTTTAATTTTTTTATAATTTTAGGTTATAATACATGGTTTTAAAAGCTACAGAGAGCAGACTGTAGTTGAACCATTTGACAAAAGACATAATGTCGTTGGTATGTAAAAAACATGTATTATTATTTGTGAATTTTTCTTAAGATTAATTGTGTTCATTAATGCTAAAATGTATTAAAGAAAGTACAATCTAAAATTATTTAGTCATTAGTTTTGTTATTGAATTTATAATAAATTTATGTAATATGTTGTCTTTAAAGTATCTTCTTTTAAGTATTTATTTCTTATTTTTAAAAATAAATATGTTTTTTTAATTTTTTAGTTGGCCGTAATGGATCTGGAAAAAGCAATTTCTTTTATGGTAAATTATTTGCCTAGCATTGATAAGTCGATTATTATTTAATATATTTTGTTAATTTTAGCTATACAATTCGTACTTAGTGATGAGTTTTCACATCTTCGCCCTGAGCAAAGACAGGCATTACTTCATGAAGGCACCGGTCCAAGAGTTGTTACAGCTTATGTAGAAATTATCTTTGATAATACAGATAATCGTTTACCAGTATGCTGAAAATGTTATCATTTTATTTAAATATAATTTAAATAATTTATTATTGTTTTTATAAAATATTTTAGATTGAAAAAGAAGAAGTTATTTTAAGAAGAGTAATTGGTGCGAAAAAAGACCAGTACTTTCTAAATAAAAAAATGGTGCCTAGGTCAGACGTTACTAATTTATTAGAATCTGCTGGATTTTCTCACTCAAATCCATATTATATTGTTAAACAAGGAAAGGTATTATCACTATTATTTTTATATTTAAACTAAATACAATATTAGTAATTCTTATATTTATTACAGATTAACCAAATGGCTACAGCGCCAGATTCTCATAGATTAAAACTTTTGAGAGAGGTTGCTGGTACCAGAGTTTATGATGAACGAAAAGAAGAATCAATTGATATACTAAAAGGTAATAAAAATTTATTTTATCAATTATTTTTTTTTTAATAATTTATTAAATTACATTTTAGATACTCAAACTAAACTGGAAAAAATTGTTGAGTTTATTAAAACAATTGAAGAGCGATTACAAACTCTCGAAGAAGAAAAAGAAGAACTAAAAGAATATCAAGTGTGGGATAAAAAAAGAAGGACATTAGAATTTTGTATTCATGATCGTGAATTAAAAGACACTAAACGAAAATTGGAAGAAGTAAATATTTAATTTAAATGTCATATTACATTAATAAAAAAAAATAATATTAAAAAAAAAATTATTTGTGTAGTTGGATGGAAAAATCAATAATTTTGATGAAGAACAAAAACGACTTGCGTCTAAAGTTAAAGATGCTACTGATCAAGCAAAGAAAGCAGCCAAACAGTTACGTGATGCTAAACGAGAAGTACATGCAGCTAAAGAAGAAAAAGAAACTTTAAGCTTGGAACAACAAGAGTTAATTAAACAAAAAACAAAATTAGATTTTACTATAAAAGATTTAACAGATGAAGTAGATGGAGATAATAATTCTAAAGTAAGATTTTGAAAAAGAAGTTAGAACCTTAACTATTATTTAAATACTTTTATATATTTGAATATATTAAAATTGTTGTATATGTTTTAGGAAAGAGCAGAAAAAGAATTGAAAAAACTTCAGGATACCATTAAAGCCAAAGAATCAGAACTTCAAGAGTTAAAACCAAAATATGAAGCTCAAAAAAAAAAGGAAGAAGATTGTACTCGGGAGTAAGATGATTTTAATTATTAATATATTCATATAAGTTCACACGTTATACTTGATGTATTACAAATATAATTGAATTATTTCAGGCTTGCTTTAAAAGAACAAAAAAGAAAAGAACTGTATGCTAAACAAGGAAGAGGAAGTCAATTCACATCTAAAGAAGATCGTGATAAATGGATTCAAAAAGAACTTAAGTAATACATTTTTGTGAACATTAATTTTTATCCCAAAAGTCAATACAGTTTATAAGTTATAAACAAAAAATTCTGTTAAATTTATTTATTTTTTTTTTTTAATTTTAAAGTTTTTCTATTTTAATTTTGTAGATCTTTAAACAAACAAATAAAAGATAAAAATGAACACAAAGATAAATTAACTGATGATTTAAAACGCGATGGAGAACGGCAGCGTGAATTAGAACATCAAATACAGGTATTTTGAGAGTTGTTTAATATAATTGATATAATTAAGTATCAGTATATTGTTTATTTTCTCTATTTCACCCATACATATTGTAACAGATAAAACTTATTCACAAAAATCATTTTTTATGTTTTTAAGTTATTTGAAGCTAAAATCTCTCATTACAAAACTTATGAGAATATTATTTTTGAGGGTATACATATACCATTTTTTTTACGTATTATAATTTTTTCAACTAATTTTTATAGTTAGTATCTTGAGCTTATTACATTACCACCCCTATTGTTATCCTTTAATGCACCACTAATTATAGTTTGAATAATCCAATTTACAACTTATGTGTCTTACTAATGTTCACCCCTCATTTTCACCTTTATCATTCCTAGTTCCATTTCACTGCTATTAACTTGTTTGCACATTTTATATTACTTACATATTACTGTACTATAGGCCTAGCTCTTATTTTATAAAATAAAAATAAAATATAAAAATTTATGATACCACCAATAGTATCATATTATCATAAATATCTTTTTGAACTTATAAACAAATTATATCTTAATATAAAAACAATAACATTGTTTAGATGAACTCTATTGAACTAGAAAAACAAAGAGTTGCTATTGATGAGTACAATAAAAAATATTATGAATTGAAAAAAGCAAAAGATCAACATCAAAGTCAAAGAAAGTAAGTTTAATCTTTTATCAAAAACACATTATTATTAAGCTTATAAGAAAAGAAATATACTGTTTGAATTAATTTAAGTATAGAAATAATTTATTAAAATTAATTTGTAATTAGTGAGTTGTGGCGTAAAGAAAATACTATACAGCATAGTTTGTCATCACTTAAAGAAGAGTTGGCAAAGTCTGATCAAGCACTCCGCAGTATGGCTGGAAAAGTAATTTTATATTTTTTCACAATATAAAATAATGTATATAATATGTATGTACAAACTCATTTGTAATTTTTTTCAGGCTATTTTAAACGGAAGAGATAGTGTTCGTAAAGTATTAGATGTATTTAAAGAAAAAGGTGGAGCTCATCTTGATCTTGCTTCTCAATACTATGGACAAGTTATTGAAAATTTTGGATGCGACCAGAGTATTCAAACAGCAGTAGAAGTTACTGCAGGTGGAAGGTAATTAAAATATAAACTGTTTTTTAAAAACAGTTAAAACAGTTTTTTTTTCGCAAAATTTCAGATATTTAATATCTTATTTATGTCTACATCTTCTGCTCATTTCTCATGTTTGAATGATGTTCCTTAATTTATTTTGGAAGCCAGCTTTAATTTTAATTACATTTAGCTGGCAGACCATCTTATGAATAAGATTTACTTACACTTATGATTCATGGATAGTTAAATAAATAGATATTTAAATCGAACAAAGTTTTAAATTGCACATGTTATAATATAAAAAAAAATAATAAATATACATCAGTGAGACTTATGAAAAGATTTATTAATAAATAATTTTTCAATATTTAGTGATAAATCTGATGTTGATAATAAGAACATTAAATCTAAAATATGAGGCGTGGATAACAAACTGCAATATTTATTTTCTACATAAGTTAGAGTAAAAAAAGCTTTTTTGCAAATATAAGTTGAGCTAAATGTGCTTTAAATCTGCCAGGCAAAATTGTATGTTACAGGGAAGTCTTCCTTTATTACTAATTTCCAAAATTTTATTAAATTCTATAAATATAAAAATAATAGCAATAAGTCCATGACAAATGAACGTATATAATAAGCATACCCAATGCTAACTGGTTGGTATTATAAAATAAAATACACAACAAAATTTAAAGAAATAGTAATAATCAAAAACATAATATAATGTTGGAAGGAAAATTCAAATGTATTAATGGGCCTGGGTTTGGGCAGCCTTAACATAAATGATTAAATACATTTTAATTTAGATTAAGGCGGGAGTTTGCAAGGAAAGTGTGCCTCACAGTTTGAGAACCACTATATTTGACTTAATATTATTCAGTTATTTGATATGAATATATTTTCTTTTTAGAATGTTCTTCCATATTGTGGAATCTGATAAAATTGGTACACAAATCTTGAAAGAAATAAATAATCAAAATTTACCTGGTGAAGTTACATTCATGCCTTTAAATAGATTGACTGTAAGAGATATAAGATATCCACAATCCAAGGTTAATAAAACAATATCTTATATTATTCATATTTTAAAAAAAAAACAAATTTATAATTTTGGTTTTAATTTTTCTAGGATGCACTTCCAATGGTCAGTAAGCTAAAATATGAACCTCACTTAGATAAAGCAATGCGCTTTATATTTGGCAAAACATTAATTTGTCGAAATCTAGAAATTGCTACTACAATATCTAAACAGAGTATGCTTGATTGTATTACAATTGATGGTGATCAGGTGAATATATTTTTTATGTGTTAATATGCAATCAATTTTTATTATTTTTATTGAATTAAAAATTATTTCAAGTATGTTTCATTAACCATTTGTTTTTTTTTTTGTGAAGGTTTCTTCAAGTGGAACATTAACAGGAGGGTATTTTAAAAATATGCGTTCTAAGTTGGAAATCCAAAAACAACGGAATGATTCAATGAGCCAAATAAAAGAAGCCGAAGAAGTACTTGCTGTGTTAAAAACACAATTGAACGAAGTTGAGGTCAATGTGAATGTAGTAATGTCTGACATGCAAAAGACTGAAACAAAAAATAGTAAATCTAAGTATGTATTTAGTCATTAGTAAAAATATTTCAGTAATAAGTGTTCAGTAAATAAAATTGATTCAGTTTTTCTTTTAGATGAAATCTTTTTTTTTTTTTTTATACAAGTTTCTTTAAATTTTTGTTTGTCCTTTAGCTGGTTAAAATATTTACATTTTATTGAATTAACTGATAACATATTTGTGGTATTTATTTTTCTAGGGGTAATTTTGACAAATTAAAAGGAGACATAAGACTAATGAAAGAAGAACTTGTTGGAATTGAGAGATATCGAGCTACTAAAGAAAGGTTGTTAATACAAGCGGCATCAAATTTAGAAGCCATGCAAACTACACGCAGTGGATTAGAATCAGAACTTCATCAGGTATTCATTTTTTTTTTTTTTAAATATTATTTAGTTTACCATTACTGTAAAATAATGTACACTATTCTTAGCTTTATATTGTTTATCCATTGTATGATATTTTTATTTGTAAATACCATTGAATAAGTATAATTTATTCAGTTTTTAGCTAAAAGTTCTGTGGATTTATTAATTCTACTTTATTCTTTTAATCTACAATTTTTTTTTTTACATTTAGAAATAATCTTAAGGTTTTTAATTTAATACTCATATATATATATATATATATTTAATAAACAAATTATTATTTTCATATGTATTTTAAATTTTACTTGTTTTAATTTATTAGGAACTTATGGCTCAACTTTCTGTTACTGATCAAAGAGAAATGGATAAATTAAATGATGATATTCGTTCATTAACTATGGAAAATAAAACTGCCTTTTCTACTCGTATGAAATTGGAAGCTGACAAAAACAAACTTGAAAATTTGTTAACAAACAATTTGATTCGTCGTAGAGATGAGCTTATGCAGGTTTGTTAAAGAATAATTATGTCGTGATTCATTATTTTTTTTAAAATAACACATTGTTTTTAAAGGCGTTACAAGAAATATCTGTTGAAGAACGTAAACGAACATTAGAAAATAATAAAATGGAAGTACAGACAGTCAAAAAAAAATTAGAGGCGTTGAATGCTGATATTAAAATTGATGATAAAAGAGTACAAGAAGCCGTAAAAAAGGTACTGAGTAGTAGTTAATTTTAATTTTATACTCTCTTATTTATTCTAAAATAAAAAATGTATACAAATTGGAAGATATTATCTAGTTGAGTTGCATAAATCATGATTTAGTGATCCGAGATCAGTCTATTTAACTTTAAATTAAATTATTTGATATTATATGCAACAAGCATTAGAATTATCATAATAATGTGTAACTTTTATAACCATTTAATTGAAAGAACTTAAATCATAATTATTGTAACTTAAATTTTTAAACAACTTAGTCAATCTAAATCATCTATAATTCCTTGAGTATATATACCGCATAATTAAAATTTATTCATACAAATGTTATATCTAAGTCTATTTATGTATTGTACTTTATATATTTGAGAGCCTGCTTGTTAAATATTAAATAAATAAATAATATTCTTAGTTAGCTTATTAACTTAAGTAATCTGTTATGATCTAGCAAAAACTTTGTCAAGAAGAATTGGAAAAGTGGAAAGCATTAGAAAAAGAAGCTCAGGAAAAATTAGATAATGAGTCCAAAGATCTTACTAAAGTATCAACCAAGCAAAATATGTTAAGGCAAAAATTGGATGAATGTCAAGCCAAAATTAGTGATCTAGGTGCACTTCCTAACACTGAACTCATTACAAAATATATGTCTTATTCATCTAAAAACGTGAATATTATTATATTACAATCTATGTCTTTTAATGTTTTTACGTTTTAATAGATAACCGCTCATTATTTTATTTTATTTTTCAGTTGTTTAAAGAACTTGAAAAAGCTAACAGTAATATTAAGCGTTATGGTCATGTTAACAAGAAAGCTTTAGACCAATTTATTAGTTTTTCAGAACAAAAAGAAAAATTGGTATCCAGAAAACAAGAATTAGATCGAGGGTAATTTATATTAATTTAATATTACTTTTAATAGTAAATACATATTACATTATATTTATTTTTAATTAATTAGACATCAAAAAATTGAAGAATTAATGAATGTTTTGGAACAAAGAAAATGTGATGCTATCCTGTTTACATTTAAACAAGTATCAATGTATTTCACCCAAGTATTTAGCAAACTTGTACCAGGTGGATTTGCTCAATTAGTAATGAAATCAGCTGGTGGCGAAGAGTCTGCTACACCTATTGTTGGCGATGTAGGAATTATAAATGTATTATATATGTATATATGTATGTTACTGTGAATATTTGCTGTTGAAAAATGTAATGAATAAGTGCATGGCGTACGCCAAAATTATTAGCAAGTGGTATAGTATTGTACCCTAACCATTGACTTATAAATGATGAAATTTATTGAGTGATATTGGTAAATATTAGTAGTGGTAATTGTAAAATTACAGAAAGCTTACAATTATAATATTGTAAAATTGAACATTTGATAAAAGTCTTGATCTTTTTATAATTTGATTGCCTAAGATAGTGTTGAATCAATTATACACTAGAAACAAATCCTAACCTAATCTTTAGTATGCAAAAATAATTTTATCAATACATTTTGTTGTACAAACTCTTGCTTCTAATTAAAAAAAAGTAGAAGACAAGGGTTTACATGATGTAACTGCAAAATAAAGTTTATTGAAAAAATGTGTAACTATCAAAATATTGTTAATTTTTACAATAAAATATGACTTAAGGTTAGGTTAGTTGATATTGTTGCAATAAATAAAATTACTTTAATCTAAATCTTATTAATTATCATTCCTTTGATTTTTTTTAAATCATAATTTTTGTATAAATATAATAAATCTATCTAATAATTGAATATTTTTTTAGAAATTTCTCTATACTGCAAACATTATAGTAACATATATATAGTTGTAGTTTGTATTTGATAATATATTATAAAGTGTTCTTTGTTTTTATATTTAGGAAGATAATATAGATAACTATTCCGGAGTAATGATTAAAGTGTCGTTTGCTGGCCAAGGAAGTGAAATGCGTGAAATGAATCAATTATCTGGTGGTCAAAAATCATTAGTCGCACTTGGACTTATATTTGCTATTCAAAAATGTGATCCAGCTCCATTTTATCTTTTTGATGAAATTGATCAGGTATAGAATTATTAATTTTTACAAGAAGTATAACATTAATATTTAAATGTCTATTATTACATTGTTATGATAGAATATATACATTTATAAATAATATTATTTATACTATTATTATTTTTTTTCTTTACAACATTTAAATTTATGGATTTTTAACATAGTATATTATCTACTAATTAGTATTTTAACTGATTTAGGCACTAGATCCTCAACATAGAAAAGCCGTTGCAGACATGATACATGAAATGTCTGATCATGCCCAATTCATTACAACCACATTCAGACCTGAATTATTATTCAATGCTCATAAGTTCTATGGAGTTAAATTTCGTAATAAGGTATAATAATAAATAATTTAATAATTAATATTATATTTATATTTATTTATATTTTATTTAATTCAATAATTTTCAAATTTGCTGTTATTTAATCTTATAAATTGTTAAACTTTTCAGGTGAGTCATGTGGAATGTGTTACAAGAGATGTTGCGTATGATTTTGTTGAAGATGATACAACTCATGGATAATCATTTTGGTTATGATTGTTTAAATATTGAACGTCAGACTGTAAATAGCTATTAAGTTTACGTATTCAATAAGTTAGCAGAATTATGTTTGGCTTTATATTTAATCACTATTTTCCTATCAATGAGATCACAAATAAGATATCTATTCTGTAAAACCTTTTTTTTCTTCAATAACTTAATCAACTAATATTTATATATGTGTATATATAAAATATATATATACATATATATCTACTATATATGATATTTATTTATATATTTAAATTTATTTAAGATATCATAAGTTATTTTTTAAAAATAACAGTAAATTATTAAGTGTATACTTAAAAAATAGAGATAAGTTTATTTAGTATTTTTAAGTATGAATATTTACATTCCACAATACTCATTTATTTCATCTCTAACGTGAATTATATTTAAATATCTGTTTTTGTATATTGTAAAAGATGTCTTTTCACCAAAAATTAGTTTATAAATATGTTTAACTAACACTTATATTTTATAATACTTTTAAAAAAATAATGAGTATAATTTATTATTTTAAACATTTTTGATTTATTTGATTATATTTAATCAGCATGTATAAAATTTTAATGTATATTTGAGGAATGGTCAATATCATACACTTTATATAACTATTCAACAATGTATTAATTTGTATTTTGAACATAATATTGCAAAATATTTAACTAAATTGAGGAAACATCTGGAAAGAAAATTATTTAGGTCTTTTAATATTTATTAAAAATAGATATCTCTACATTTTACTATGGTAAAATATTTAGTTACAGTTAATTAATTATTTTGTTGTAGCTTTAAAATAACAAATGATGGTACTTTGACAATGCACATTATGATTTACAATGAAAATAATGACTATAATTTTTTTTATTTTGACAAAATATATTAAATATCAGCTGAGCACTATTTATACAACTATTTTATATTTATATTTATAATTATGTTTTTTTATATCAATAATAAGCATTATTCAAATGTGTTTAATATTTAATTTGTTCATTTTTATTTTTTGTCTGTGTTAAATAATGAAGTAAAAAAAATTCAAAATTTGTTTTTATTACAATGTTATAATAGATTCTTGTTAATAGAATTCACTTCTAACTAATTTATACAACTGTCATAATATGTCTTATACTTTATTTATGATCTAGCCAATATATATAAGTTGGTGTATTATATTTAATTAAGATTATTAGACCCTGTTTAAAAACAAAAAAATTATAACATTTGATTTAATTGTTAGATTAGGTTAATAGTTATGTTTTTTAAAATATTTAAAAAATTTGTAATCGCATAGTTAAACAATTTTTTAAATCAGCTATTTTTGTTTCTATAATATGATACCATAAACTTTATTTTTACTTTACAAAATTGTTTTAAAATTTTTAACTATTTTATTTTGTTATGTATGCACATTTACATAATTTATAAAATGGACTTAAATTGATAAACTATGCATAATTTGGTTATTTATTTTCATTCTGAGTGAATTACAATTTTTTTTTTTTTTTTTTTTACTGGTTATCTAATGTATTTCATTAACAAAATGAAAGTAATAAATAGTATTCAACTGGTTCATATTGGTTAAGTAAGTAAGTAGCTTAGTTCCCAAGTAGCCTACTTACTGCAAGTTACTTTTGTATTAGTGTGACTTTTTCTTTTATTCATATTTGGACTGTGTTAAATTGGGAAATAAGTTTTTACTGTTCTATTTAGTTGGCTACTTATCTTCACCTATCAGTGGCTACTATGAAAAATTTCATGAATAAGTTAGAATGGTATTAATCATACTTTTAATTTATTTGCGTCAAGTGTAGATAACCAACTATTTTAACAATTTAACCTGCTTATTTATTGGTATTTTGTGGACCTGGCTTTATTTCAGTTAAATTATTTAATTTCTTTAACACATCTCCTGTAATGTATAAAAAGAACATTTTTAATTGAAATTTTTTTTTTTTTTAATATTGAATTTTGAATTTCTGATGAATATACCAGTCATAATTTACCAATAAGGCAATAAAATATTATAATAAATATTCATGCAACGATACTGATGCATTCAGTGCAAGTTCTGTTGGCCGAATTTTCTCCCACCATGGTGCTATTTGGTATGTACTATAACGCCAAGGTTTATACTATTTATAGATTATACACAAGATTCCCAACCAGGGTGCCGTGAAATTATTTGAAATATATTTTTTAATATAAAACCTATTGTATTTCATATATTTTGTAGAAATATTACGATGTTCAGTCTATTTTAATGTTCATACCGGTTTTTTTGCTATCGCTTTGATGTGAAATACCTGTGACTTAATCTTATCTTAATTTTTATAAATCATGGATCGACAATAGTAATTTAATAATATACTAACAATTTCAGTACAATCAATCTGGTTTTAATTATCATTACGAAAAATATTTCAATCGTCTCTAGATATTTCATAATATATAAATTATATATTTTAGTGAAAATAATGGATACATTTATTACTAAAAAACGAAAATTAGATGAAGCCAAATTTTCATCTAACCTTAATATTGAATCAACATCTGGTGAATCTAATCAAGCTAATTCTAGTTCTACTGCTTTAAATAAAATACGTTTGTATAATATTAGTTACTTAGCTAATTAGTTTATTAGTTCCATAAGTTCCTTAATTTCAAATTAATATTGTAAATCAAATAATAAATAAATAAATAATAATTAAAAATAAAAATTTATACAATGTAATAATTTGTTTTATAAAATGTAATATGTGTATATAGTATTATAGTATATAGCTGTATACACCTTATTACTTTTGTTTATACTTATGCACTGATTAATAAAACCTAAGTAGTCTATAGACTATATAGTATAGACTGTAGAGTATAGGGCCTAAGGTACCTCAGGACTTTAGAAAATGATTAAGGGTGCCGTGAGTCAAAAAAGGTTGGAACCAATGGATTATACTACAATAATTAATAATAAATAGTCTATAAGCCTTGTCATAACACTATAAAAAAAATACGTATCTAGTACGTATATACGAATGTCAGCGATGCCTACCGGCAATCGTTATCGACAGACTTCCGATCGTTATGGGGGGAACCGATGCGCATCGACGAACAAGTTTTTACGTTCGGACTCTTTGGCCGGAGTGGGAGTGTACACATTTGCGTAACTTGGGACTTGAGTGATATGTAGGAGGGGTACTTCATTTTATGAAATGTTAATTTTAGATAAAATTAACTAAAACTATAGTAATAGTGTAATGTAGGTAATAACTGAACTAAATAGTATATTTTATAGTACTTAAATAAAACTCAATGATGAATTTTCATAGGAAACTTTTTAGTCTCATGGTAATACAAACTTTTTTTTCAAATTAAAAGTAACTACTAACTTATTATAATGTATATTGTAAATCAGATTATTATTTAATATTTATCATTTTATTGACTACTTATTGTGTACACAAATACAGATAAAAAAAAAGAAACATATCTGCATATCATTGTAAAATCGATTCATAACAAAATATGCGGTTTAATTCCCACACGATATTTTCGTGTGTTCCCAAAATGTATGTTTTAAAGCACTGAATACAAAAGTGTAATTCAAAAATTCTCGCGAATCATTATTTTGTAAATTATATCTTTCCAAAGTTTACGATTTTACGCATGCATGCGCGAAACGCTGTATATTTTGCTTTCCTACGTTTTCGTATTGGAAGTCGCCTCTTGGCTCTTATTAATTATGTTATTTTACCTTGTTAAAATATTATTATCTAAAGTAGTTTTGATGAAAAATTTAGATTATACTTAGATTATTATATTTAACGACTTTCAAAAGGCAATAAAACTGATAAATAATAATGTTTTATTTCCGTGAATAAATCCTTCATAATAATAAAACAAATTAACACAATATCGGAGTATCCCTAGTCAGAGAATACGCATGTATCGGCACTAGTCGCTACGCTCATCCTAGGCGCCGTCGCTCCGTTCCGCAAATGGAAAATATCCCTTGACTGGTTCGCCTTTGTTATGCAAAACCTCCTCACGTAGATCACAGGTAAAAACTAAAATATGTATTAATATTAAAATGAAAACGTAGGGAAGCAAAGTATACATCAGCGTTTCGCGCATGCATGCGTAAATGCTTAAAAGAAAGAACTTCCAAAATAATGATTTGCGAAAATTTTCGTTTTCAGTGCTTTATAACACATATTTTGGGAAAAAAAAAATCGAATGGGAACTAAACTGCATTTATACCGGTTCGTTTTTTATTGTTCTTAACAAATAACTAGTAAGTTATTAGTACCTAATAACTAATAACATTCGATTTTGGATAGGAAAACAATTAAAATATTAGATACACAATTAAATATCCATGTTCCATAATATATTCTTCCAAGTTCCAGTTCCCGTCACATCTAATTCATTAATTAAGATTATATTTAGAGCAATTAAGATTTTTTTCTATTACCAAAGTGCTAAGTGCCATATTATACATTTTAAATAAAATAAATACTAACCTAATAATTTTAAGAAAATGCTGTTTTATTTCGACCGAAAATGTGGTGGGTACCTAAGAAAAATATTTTCAAAAACATTAATAGATTTAAAAAACGATGAACGTTGTTCGATGGAAAAGAATCGCCACAGAGTAGATGTAGAGAAATTTAAAAATAAATAAGAACATAATACCTATTGTCCGTCTCAAAAAGACAACGATATAAATAGGTAGATGGGTATAATAAATATAATACACCATTAACATATTTTAATCAATTATAATTTAGAATATTAAAACATTAATTAATCATTATTATCGTTTATCAACATGACATCATCCGCCAGTCACTCAGTCATCAGTTCATCACGTAGTCGCAGTTAGTTACAAAATCATAGTGCATAATTATTATAATATCATAATAATAATATATCATTTCACATTATGCAGTGTCGCATTGTCGGGGACCGCAGACGCCAGACGGCAAACCACAGTAGTTGTGCATTAAACGTGTAAGGTTGTTACAGTATTAGTACGGGACACGCTCGTCGCCAACAAACAATGATAAAATATTAAAATATTATGCTGTGTCACCGTCGTACCGCACAAAAATGTCACCATAACCTATATAGGCTATGGCCAACAACCGTAGTACAGTACGCAACAACTACTACTAAGCTGACAAGACGGCAAAGTGACGAACAGTCAAATGTTCACGGTCGATCAAACTGTTAACGGCCAAACGCGCAAGCCACGACAGTTCACCCCAGTCGATCAACTACTAACGCCCCGTTTTTGTCGACCATTTTTTTTTTTACATTTTTTGCGAAAATAAATAAAAATCATTATTTAGATAACGACGACGTGAATGTGATGTGATATAAATTATTATTATTATTTGTTTACAATTATTTCAATCGTTTTTTTATTTGTACACAATTAGGATTTTTTCCACTATTATTATTGTTATTTTTATTTGTATTATTATTATTATTATTGGATTATTCATTCATGAGGTTACGGTTCCTCGCGAATTTCATTTGACCAGTGCAACACAATAGCCAGTGATCGAACAACGATTTTCGCCGCTTTGACAATGTACTTGACATGTCGTTTCTCTACGGACATTCTGTCGAGCGCTTTTCGCACAAACTACTAAATCGTAGGGTGTTGAATCCATTATAAGACTGTCTCTGAAAAGTTCGACATCCACAGCATATGCACACAGTCATGATCTCTGAGCATTATACGTTCATCAACCAAAAACCAACAGCGATGTATCTGTGGTAAGTTGTTAATGATATTATATTATAGACGTAATAATTTCTTTCAAACCTTTTATTTAAGCATTCGGTATTATGCCAATAACGTTTTTAATAATTATTTAAGGATTTTTATGCGAGCGTTTTAGGAGACTATTGCCGAATGCCGGTTGCACGAAAAATTTATTAATTTAATGGACAAATAACTATTGGTTCATTATGTATGCAACTTGGCATAAGTATCTATAAACCTTACAATTATATTAGTATTCTAAAATAAATTAAATAAAATCCTCATATCCATAGTCTATTTAAAAACTAAGTACTTAAATATTCAAGAATATTTCATGTAAATTATCTTCAGTAAAAATCCTTATTAAATTAAATTTCTACTATAGTATATTATGTAGATAAATAAAATTACCATTATAATTGTCATTCATATAATCAATATCACCTAAGACAATTTTACACATCTGGAATCATTATTTTTATGCTAATCTAATAAAATATTCATAATACTTATAACACACATTACATCCATTACAATTAAAATTTATGAATTAAAACTTTAAAGTTATAATAGTTGTAGAAGATTATAAAATAAATGTTTTGATTTTATATTTATGAACTATGATAAATATTGAAATCTTTTTCATAAACTATTCACATGAAAGATAAAACAATGAATAGTAAAATAGAGTCAGTTATTAATAAATGTTTGTTATAACTGTCTATTGGCTACTGATAATATTATTTCAAAGGTGTAACGACTGCTAACTAGTTTTAGGACTAATTGATACTATATATTATAATTTTATTTATACATGATATATATATTTACATTAAATTACAATTAAATATTATTTTATTTAAATTTAAATACAATTTTCACTATTGACATGTTCTTATATTAATTACAGTTTGATATTTTTATAAGTTTTTAAATTTAAATAAAAAATAAAAAATTTTTTCAAGATAAGTATAGCCATTATTATTACTTATTTGAAATATTCATATAATTATATGCTAATTAGTTTTAACTATAATTATGTATAGTAGTGTATAAGTTTATTTTATATTTAACATCATTTCATTTTTAGAGATAAATAAAAATATTATTATCTTATTATCTTTCAATTACCTACTATTTAATAATTATAAATATTATAATTACATTGGTGACAAAAAATATTATAATATCCATAAAATATTAACACTATCTTACAAAATTTATTTAACAAATTTAAAATTCTATCATAATATATATAAATTGATATTGACACTTACTTAACTTATTTTATTCTTTTTCATGAAGAAAAATTCTTATATAAATATAAATATAAATCTTAATATAAAATACTTTATATTATGTATCTATAGATGATATTAAAATGTTGTGAATTGACTAATTTGGAAAATTTAGATCCAATATTTATAAATTAATAAAAGTTTGACTACTACTACTTTGATAAAATTAGCTATGTATTTCAAACATTGCTAGAGCTATAAGTTTATAATGTTATTTATTTCTAAAGAAATAAAACATAATAGTAATTTTTTTTTCATTTCTAGGAAATGTAACTAGAAATAGTGAATTAATATAATACAATATAATTGGCTATACATTTAGCAATGTTTACGTTATCATATTTTGAAGTTTATGAACAAGTTTAAATGGTTTCATATAATATATAATTCAATAAATTGAAAATTAAACATAAATTTTAAAAATTTGAGAATTAATTTTTTTATAAAATAGAATAAAATAAAAAAGTATAAGTAACTGTAAGCTTAAGTTAAGTAATTTTTATTTAAACCATTTTTGCGTAATGGCTTGAAATATAAGTTATCTGATTTACAGTTTTAATTATATTTTAAAATAATTATAAACTACTATCTCCCATTGAGCAAATTGAAATAAATTATATCTATTATACAGGAATTCTTGGATTTGGTTTTTCTTTTATTTTACATGGCTTTAGAATAAAGATTCTAGTGCCTTATACATAAAAATTTTTGTATGGAATGACCTTGCGAAAAATGTTACAAATATTTGTCATGAACATCTTTATTAGCACTGTTTCATTGTTGATAATTTGCTATCACAGTATTATAATAATATTTATAATTTAATTTGTGAATTTAATAATTATATGTTGTTACTATAATTATAGTTTATACATATGTATGCGTGTATATGTCATAAAACTTATGATTCAAGTATTAAAATATAAATAGAGTAATACATTTATATTAAAATTTAATATTGCAACATAATAAACTGTTAATTAAAATTATAATACATAACATTTAAATAAGTTCATATTAGTATAATTTCCTAGGTATGTATTACTTAAAAATACATAAATATATCTTCTGCTTACTTATTTAGAGTTATGCAAGAAATGTATGAGTTTTAAATTGCTAAGGCAGTTTTTCTTTAGTCTATTCAAAAAGTACAAAAATATTGTTACAAATTGATTATTTTAAAAAATATAGTTAAAAAAAATGTTTAGTTTAAGTATGAAAATTGCTATTGAATGACTATTTATCTTAAGTATTTGTTACTTATTATTAATACTATAGTACACAATTGCATTGAATTTCTGAGATTTTGTAAACTAAATAAACTATAAAAAAAATATTTAAAAAAATTAATTTCAAAAAAATTTTTTTTATATTTATGGATTTCAAATTGAATAATTAAAAAATTCCTTATGGATGTTTCCATCCCCAATAGGAAATATCAAAAGTATATATTATAATATTATGGATACTTTTTTATGATTCTATAAAATTAAAGCTTTTCACCTTTGCATGTATTATTAATAACTAAACTATACACAGTAATATTTTCAAAATATTTTACTTATTTTAAGTTATGAAATCATCATACCATTTTATTGTATGTTATAGTTTATTGGTATTCCCCTTATAGTTAAATTAATAACATTAAAAAACATTAATATAACATAAATAACATTAATATCTTATATAGCTAAATTTTAAATAGGTACATATTATATTATTTTTTTATTTTTTATCATTAGAAGATAAATTACAATGCACATTATTTGGTACTTTGGTCCTAATTCGACTGTACCTATATAATTTTTTGACAATAATAATCACTCCAACTTATTGTATTATCAATAGGAAAATAGAAAATATTTATAGAAATTCTTTTTGAAAATTGTATTTGTAAATACAATAATGTACAATGATTTATCATTGAATTTCAACTTAAAACCTTAAATACAGTAATTTATATAATGATGACGAGATATATTCAAAAGTTACTATACTTCTGAGTGAATTCCCTGGTTTCTTAAATATGAATTATTTATGCAAGAAAAAATTCTTATTTATATTAGTATTTTTTAATAATATGAACAATAATATATTTCTAAGTAAAACCATACTGATTTCTCTCAATCTCAATTGAATTAATTCCACTTTTCATTATTAATTCTTGGTATTAAATACTAAAATCGTTATTTATGTTTTTATTAGTTTAAAATATTCTTTTTCATATTTTTAATCAATCAATCTGCCTTATAGACGTGTATGCCTGATTACATACTCTGATTTCAAGGGCTTTTGATTCAGATTAATTTTAAGTTCAGACTATTCTTTGAAAATCATTAATAAAAACTTATTACTTAGAATTTATATAATAATATAATTCAAATTATGTTTTTAGAAAATCTCTTATGGATTACTTATGACGTATAATGATAGAAGGTGTGTCAAGAAGAACCTTAGCAGGATCGAGTGGCACATACAATGTTCGTGCTACCGAATTGGCTGTAGATCGAGGTCGTTTAAAGTCAATCAATGCTACTGTTGTATTTCTTGATGATACTCAGCATTGTTTTAAACTTGACGTAAGTTTAGTATTTAGTAAACATTTTCAATTTCAATGATTGTATTAGTAATATTTAATCATGTTATTATTTATATTAATAAAATAAAATATTTAGAAACGAGCTAAAGGTGAAGCATTACTAGAAGCAGTATTTCAACATTTAGAATTAATTGAAAAAGATTATTTTGGTTTACAATTCACTGATAATGGGCTGACTCCATCTGTATCAAATACAGATGTTTTAGTATGTATATCATTATTGTTATAAGGTAGTTTAACTTAAGACTATGATTAACATTTTATTTTTTATTTCTTTAGAGATGGCTGAATCCAAAAAAAAGTATTAAAAAACAAATGAGAGGTAATTTAATATTATTATTTTTAAACAAATCATTTGTAAAGGAAAATTTGTATTTGTTTTTTTATAATTTAAACAATTGTACAAAAAAAAAAATTTAACAGTTTTAATTTGTAAATTATAAAAGAAATATATATATTATTTAATTACTACTATTCATATAAAATTAATGATGTAATTTTCAATTATCATTTTATGATTTCAGGAGGATTTTTTTATTTTTGTGTAAAATTTTATGTGTCTGATCCAAGTAAACTTCAAGAAGAATATACACGTTATCATTTGTATTTACAATTACGAAAAGATATTTTACATGGAAAACTTCTCGTGTCTCCAAGTACTGCATGTCTTCTTGCCAGTTATACTGTTCAATGTAATTTATAATTTTGAAAACAAAAAGTAATTCATAATATATCAACAAAATATTAATTTAATGTTTTAGCTGAACTTGGAGATTATCACCCTGAAGAACATAAGCCTGGATATATATCTGGTATGGTTCTTATTCCTGGTCAGACAGAACAATTGGAAAATCAAATTTCTGAATTACATAAATTACACAAGTAAATTATATATCTAAAATATATCTTATATATTATATATTAATATCTAATAAACAAATATAAGCATGTTACAATTTGTTTTATTCAATAGAGGTCAATCTCCCGCTGATGCTGAATTTAATTTCCTGGACCATGGAAAGAGATTAGACATGTATGGTGTTGATTTACACAAAGCAAAAGTCTGTATTTTTTTATCATAAACTAAGCCTGGTATATTAATATATGTAAATTGTTTTGTTTTGTTAATACTAGGATTCTTCTGATAAAGAATTAGATATTGGAGTTACGTGTAATGGTTTAGTTGTATTCCAAAATAATATTCGTATTAATACTTTATCATGGGCGAAAATTGTAAAAATATCATTTAAGCGAAGACATTTTTTTGTTCAACTACGAAGAGAAATGGTACAACAACTATACATTGGACTGTTTATACTAATATCTTGTATATTTTATGTTTGAGTTTTAAAATTCAATTATTTACAGTCTGAAAATTATGATACAGTATTGGGCTTTAACATGATGACATATCGTTCATCTAAACATCTATGGAAATCTTGTGTTGAACATCATTCATTTTTCCGGCTAAACCAACCGATTTGTCCATCGAATAATAGAGGATTTAGAAGATTATTGCCAGGTCCGTTTCTTCTAGGTTCACGGTTTTCATATTCTGGACGAACTGAAATACAAACAATAGAAGAGAGTCGTATGTCACAACCACGTCCTCACCGAACATTTCTTAGGCAATTATTGTTTTATTTATATAAACTATTTAACTACATTTAAACTAACATAATTTATATTAATTAAATTGTAAAAAAGCTACTATTGTGGCATTTTATTTTACTATTTAATAGTATTTGGTGCCAAAATTGTTATAAAACTAATAATACTTTATGATTTTTCTAAAAAAATCTTGAATTTTAAAATTACTTTGGCTCATATACTTGATTATTTGTTTTTAGATTCAAAAGTAAATACTGTTCTAAACAACCGGTTAACAACAATACTGAAAGTAAGAGCTCGAAATCAATTCTCAAATCATCTTCTAAGGGATCACATGATAATAAAGTGAAGTCAGTTGATAAAGAACCAAGACCTGCTTGGGGTCCAAATTCATCACTTGTATCAGATGAGTAAGTGAAATATAACTTAAAGGAGAATCATAGTTCTCAAATGTTGTATGGAAAAAACCTTAAAACATTTTAGTTTTAAAGTTATTTTCTGAAGCTATTTCTTTACATATTAAAATAAAAAATTTTAGGAAGATATTATTTTGTAAATCAATTAAAAGCCTAATTTTAGTTTTTTTATTTTCAATAAATGTAAATTGTAAAATGTAATCATTGGTGCTGCTCTTCTCTTTACAACCAAATAAATATTAACATTAATTTTATTTTTTCATATTTGAATTATGGTTTTTAGTGAAGGTGGATTTATATCTTCAGCTGTTCGTCCAAGTAGCAGTAGTAGTGGAACCGGATTAGCAGCAACTGGCCGAAATTATGTCGATGACGATATGTCAAGTAGTATTTATGATATCCCAGCATATGATACAGAATCTTCTTTGGTAAAATTTTATAATTATTAGAATAGTATATTACCTATAGTGTCAAATTAGCTAAATTAATAAAACTTATTTAATAAATAAACTTAACCAGTATTAATGACATTGATTATTTTAATAAACCGTAATTTAATATATTTTTACCGAAAGATATCTCCATTAAATCATTTTGGTTAAATAAACTTTTGTAAAACATATATTTATTTTTAAATACTAACAATATATATTTTGCCTATTTTATTTTATAATTTTATATTACTAGTTGATTATTTTACAGTCAAAACTAAAATAATTCTATATAAATAAAAAACATAATTAATTTTAATTTAATATAAATTTTTTCACAGGGTTGCGAAAATAATGTTGTTTGCATTCACATGAATGCTGATGAGGAAGGGCGATTTGGATTTAATGTAAGAGGTGGTTCAGATTTAGGATTACCAATTGTTGTATCCAGAGTTGTCCCTAACACAGCAGCTTATCGATCACAACCTAAACTTTGTGAAGGTGATCAGGTTAGTAGTACACATTTTATTTATATTCTTAATATTTTAAAACTTGAATTGATATTATTAATTTGATTTCTAAATTTAATTTTCAAAGTTATTCAAACTTTATTTATATTATTTGAATGTACATTATTAATATTATCAAATAATTTAGGTTTTAATGATAAACGGACAAGAAGTCAGTGAAATGGTCCATGATGATGTTGTAAATTTAATTAGAGCCGCTAGAGATGTTGAACATGATGGAAAATTAGTTTTAACAGTTCAACAAAAAGGTAATATCATAAGATATAATTTATTATCTTTTTGTAATTTAAAGATCATTATATTTATAAAATTATTTCTATTATCTATTTAAACAATAGTAAAAAAAACCTATCCAAACATTTAACTACCTAATAAAGAATAAAATAATTTGTTATTAAATTCAATTTACAAAGTATTACAAAAAAGAAATATTTAAATTCTGCAATATTTAATATATTTTTAATTTTAGATAATGTTTATCCTACTGCACAAGTTTTTAATGATATTCAAAAATTTGAAAAAAATTACAATTGCATTTGAAATATTTTTCTGAATAGAATTTAGTTGATCATTATGATAGTGTTTATGTTGCTTAACAATATGTAAAAATATATAGGTTTATTTATTTGTGAGAAATGTAATTAATAGGATCCAGAATTTATGCATTTGTATCTTTTTTTCTAATATTCTCATACGAGGTTTGTCTTCACAGAAATTTGATTTGTGAAGCATAGAATTTTAATTGTAAAATTTTTATTTTCGCATTTTTAGGGAATTATATGCTCTACAGTCACGTTTTAGTATTTTCAGTGCGTTTTATTCATTTTTCTATTTTTCTTGTTGAAAGTTACATTTTATTGTAACGCATTCAGTTTCCATTAGCTTGTCAATTATCGATGCTCATTATCTTTATCTTTTGTTGTTGCGATCTGCATTTATTTATAAATTATAGACAAATACTATTTTATATATTATTATAATACATGTTTTATAATTTAATTAATAATAATTACAGTTTATCATAAATTAATTTTATAAAACGTACATTTTTAAAATTGTTAAGTTATTATAAAGTCATTTTAACATTTTTTTTTTTTTTTTGTGCAGATACGTAGGTCATTAAGTTATGGACCCTAATAATAAAAATATGATATGAATTTGAATTAGAAATTAAAAGTATAAGTTCGGTAAAATAAGATGTTTAATAAAAATAAAGATAATGTTTAAAATAAATTTATATTTACTATTTAATATAAAAGAACTACTAATATTTTTTTGAAAAATAAACTAAAGATTTTTATTCTAAATTTTGGTAACCATGTCAATAAATGATGATTAAACATTTGGATGCATGACAAACAGTTATTATGTTAAGTTGCTTAAGTATATAATATAGTATAATAAATATTTGCAACCTAAATAATAGCTAATTTTTTTTTTTTATGATTATTCAATCTTGTTCATTATGAAATTTTTGAGTATACTTTATAATGCAGAAAAATCAATGTTTCTATAATAATTTATAATGCATAGGTGATGATGATGATGATGATGATTGTTTGAAAGAAAAAGAAGAAGAGCCTTTATTTCAGTACATACCAGAATCTCCACCAAGTATTATGTCATCTGATCCATTGGTTCAATCTATATTACTGCTTGGAGATGGTTTAGCAAGTGGATCTTTATTAACCCAGTTTGAACAACTCTATAGGCACAAACCAGAAACTCCCATGGACAATGCTAGAACCGCCCAAAATATACATAAAAATAGATATCGTGATATAGCTCCGTGTAAGTAAAATCTGTAATTTATAAACAAGGCAATTTATGAAACTTACATATTTCATACATCTAAGTAAAGAAAAAAATGAATAATTTATTGTTATATAATACATATTTTATTTCAAACAAATAATATTTATTAATTAAAAATATTGTTTATAGATGATATAACTCGATATATTATTAAAAATCAAGACCATGATTATATTAATGCCAACTACATAAATATGGAAATACCGGGTTCAGGAATTATTAACAGATACATAGCAACACAAGGTAAATACATACTAAATGTAGAACTTATTAATTTATTCTTTGAGCTTACACTTGGTTTTTATTTTTAATAGGACCACTTCAAACAACAATAAGTGATTTCTGGTGTATGGTATTAGAATCTCGTAGTACCTTAATAGTTATGGTTACTGCGCTTGTTGAAAAAGGCCGTCAAAAATGTGCTAAATACTGGCCACCAATCAATGAAACATTAGAAGTTAACAGCAATATAACATTGAAAATGGTGTCTGAAGAAACTGATACTTCTAACATTATTGTTTATCGACAAATAGAGTTAACTGAAACAAGTGTAAGTATTCTTAAGAAGACGTCATAGACGCATTTTTTTTTTTACAATATAATAGCAAATTTATTATTAACAGTGCATATTTAGTTTCATTTATTTAAATATAAGAGTGAATTAATATAATATCAAAACTAAATTTTTTTTATGTTCATGAATATATTTAAATATATATATTATATAAAATATTATTTAATGTTTTAAATCAAACCACAAAAAATTGTTGTTTTACATTTATGTATTTTTTTTTCAATTTTTAGTTCACAAATTGATTTTAGGTAGGTAAATTAAATATGGGCACTTGTTTAAATATAGATTATTAATTGTATTGATCATCGCTCATCAATATACCATACACTAAAGATAATGTACTACTAATATAGACATTCCGTACTCCCACAAATGGATAAATACTAATCTGCTTAAAAATTAGGCTTTTACAGTGCCTTGAAAATAATGTCATATGACAATATTTTATGATTTTTTAATAGTTGTAAGGATATTTAGAAAAATATAAATTTAAACATTTTTGGTTTACCCTAACTAAATTAATAAGCCACATTATTTTAAACAATGATTACATGTTTTAATTTTTGGACATGATCTGCATTGTATATAATTTTAAAATGTGTATTTTACAGACTAATGAAACTAGAACTGTTACACAACTTCAATATAGTTTATGGCCTGATCACGGTGTACCAGATGATTCAGATCGCTTGTTAAATTTAGTAGGAGCTGTTCGTAAAGAACGTGCAGGTGTCGTTGAACCTGTTGTTATTCATTGTTCAGCTGGAATTGGACGTACAGGAGTGATAATTTTATTAGAGACTGCATTATGTTTAATAGAAGCAGGTCAACCTGTTTATCCACTTGAAATTGTCCGACAAATGCGAGATCAACGAGCCATGATGGTACAAACTTCAGTAAGTACACTTTAAATAGGAAATATACATATACATAAAATTTGATATAAATTTTGTTCATTTTTTTTTCGTATGTGTCATTTTTCACATTATGTAATAATTTTAAAATAGTTTATTTAATTTATTAATATGGTATTACTAATACTTAAGTAAATTTACATTTTTTTTTTTTTTTTTTAGAATCAATATAAATTTGTGTGCAGTTGCATACATTATGCATTTACACAGGGTATTGTGAAACCATTGCCGGAATATAGTCAACAATAAAATAATCCGTCCTTTGGTAAATGCAATTATCCCTTGAAAAATGTATTTATTTATTTATTATATTTTTATTTATACATACACTTTTTTCTTTTTTGACATTTAAACAAGATTAATTTAATATAATTTCAACATTTTTTATTTATTGTGTACCATGACTTGACTTCATATGAGCATCAAACATTTTTCTTATTAGATTTATTATTTATAATTCCTTATTGAATTAACCATTTGTCCCTATTTATTTCTTAATTTATATATATGCTCTTTACTAACTTCATTATATTGCCTGAATTCTGTTCGTTTTCATAAATGTATTCGTATACCCCAAATACTTATATGTATGTAATATATTTGCCCTTTATGTGTTATTTTAAACTCTTTTTTGTGATTATATACTAATAAAATAAACTACTTCAAATTAAAAGTCCTATGATTTTTGTGTTGAATGAAATATAAATGTTTCTGTTATTATGTTACAACTTTTAGATTTTAAAATTATTTTCAGATATAAAATATTTATAACTAAGTATATATTATAATATTATATAATTTTAAAGCTTGTTTTAAAATAAATACGTATACACTTGCATTTATATTATCACTGTTTAGCAAATTACACAAATTTAGATGTCAGTGTTTAAATTTACAATAAATATTGAAATGTATTCCACTTAAAATACTAAGAAATTAAATTACACTATACTTCTGAAGAATCTTTGTACAATAATTAAGTCAAACATTTATATTATTTAAGTATTAAATAATTTAAATGTTACTATTAAATAAAAAGTATTATAATATCAATAAATGTATTTAATTAATATGTTTGTCTTTTAATACAATCATATTTATCAATTTTAACAGGTGAACACACCATTTATGTTGCAGCTATAAACTCATAGATGAAATAATCACAAAATAAAATTCATTAATGAGTAATTATTTTCACTAGTTTGTGTTTGCTGATAAGTTACCATTTAATAAATTAACATTTTCCACATATAAATAAGAAATAATTTAAAAAATACACATTTCATGGATACCAAAAATATCTGTTATAATGAAACGCTAATGAATTAATAGTTGAAAATGTTGAAATATATAGTGACAATATTTTTATGATAGTGTCTTTTACATTTGTGACATAAGATGTAAAATTAACTTAATTTAATCATAACTAATTAAAATGATTATTGAAAAACTTGATTTAAGAACATTTGATGAATACTGCATTAGAATTTCAAACCATTCAATAACCCAGTACATCTATTAATCCTATTTGATTTCTTGATTTACAATATTTTAGTGTTAAAAGTATAATTTTAAAAAGAAATCCATAATTTCTTTTTTTGCAATAAAAATGTATTTTTACGTGAACCTTCATTAATCCAGCAGTCCTCCTTTGTTCTGATATCTGTTGGTCTACTGAGATTCTACTATATTTGAATCTAATATAAATACATAAGTAGTATATATATGTATGACAAAATGAATACTCAATAAAAGAATCTCATAAGTTCTAAGAAAACATGTATTTTAAGTGTATTTACGGCACAAATTTCTTACACAAATAAATTTCATCTGCACATTTAAGTAATTTATATCTGGTGTAATAACTACAATTGGAAACATAAACATGTGTACTATAGGATACAGAACATATCAATAAGACAATATTTTATTATTTTTAATCTAAATGTTTGCCGTTCGTTCTTTATGCAACAGTCTTTGGTGGGTTGAATATAACGTCCAAATTACTAATTTCAGCTGTAACAATCAAAAATACAATAAATAAATAACAATGTTTACGTCAAGCACAAGTTTTGTTGATGGGTAGTATACATTTTGGTGAGATTGCTTTATTAAGAATTATTATTTTCAGTAGTTGCCTAGTATCACTCATCACCAATAGAAAAAAAAACTGTTTTAGAATGCAATTTAAAAATATGGTATCTATTAAGTACAGTAGAATTTATTTTGACATTTATAGAATGGAAAGAGACAAAATGAATATGATTTTGTTTATTGACTTAGAATGAATTTGACAATAAAGGTATTTATTATACCTAGGTTAAAAATATCTATAATAATTATATTTGTTTCTGTAGGGAATATAAAATTTAGATTATGTTAACTAAAGTTACAACATAACTGAACTAGAAATCATTTAGTTAAATTGAACTAATGATTCAACACTAATATTTTTGTTGTAAATTATAAATTTTAATTTTTATATTATTTTAACCAATTTTATTGGCTAATATTGATAAATAATCACCTTCAGCAAATTTCTTCTTTTCTGCAGCAATCTTAGCTTCTCTTTCAGCAATCTTTTGATGGCGGGATTCCTTAGTTCTATCTTCTTTCTTTTGAAGATAACTGTGTCTAGTAGCTCCATAGGTTACACCTAACAACAGGAAGCTCCATCGACCAAACTGAATAACAATTAATATTATTGGTAGTTTTTATAACACATACATTTATAATATATATTGTAGATATATTAATGACAAAACTTAAACACTAGATAAAGCTAGATTTTATTGAATAATAAATAATTTTTACTAATGTATTTATCTGCACAAGATACAGTATAGAGGTATTATCTATTATACAGTGTACTTAATACAAAGAAACCAATTTACTTAATATGAAGAAAAAAGTATTTCTACACTGTATGTTCCAAATTCAAAAATAATGTTATGCTATATACAGCATGTTACACAATATGTTTCTTAACTTTGATAATTTGGTGGACAAGGGTTTTTGAGAAGTGATTGCAATAAAAAATATATGAACAAAAATGAAAATGTCATCAATCAAACATGTAAAATTAGTATATTTTGTATGAATAAATAATAATTAATTTTCTTAGTAATATGTTTTATAAATAATATGGATAATTATCAGTAATTTGTTTTGATAATTTATAGTTAAAATATTCAAACGAAAAAATATATAATAATAAACAAACATAAATTAAGTAATTAATTAATTAAGGATCAATCAGATTTGTATAATTTGTATATCCAAGGTTGTATTTTTGTTTTACATTTGTTATAGAGTTATTTGAGATGACACTAATAACAGATGTATTTTTCTTACTACTTGCAAGTATTAGGAATATAATTATTTTTCAATGTTATGGGTAAATTTTAATTTTATCAACTTTGAATTACAAAACATATAAACTATTCAATTTTTTTTTACTTAGACCTTAAACTTAAACTTAGCTAAATTCAAATGAAATTTTTATTTCAAATATTTACTGACTAGATCAAAATATTGAATACTCTTTTAACTTTTTGTTTTTTTAAGTATTTCATCTGATATCTATACATTCATTGATACATTTAGCTTAAATATAATTTTTATTCAATAACTTAACTAATGTGTTATGTACTCCTTGAAAACATTATTTGCCATTGACATTTATTATTAATCAGGTAAAATTTATTAAATTGTATTAAAAATGTATACAATTATTAATGACCTTCACTTGACATTTAAAGTGTTGTTTATATATATAGATATATATATATACAAAAACATTTTAAATGTACTTAAATACCTATTAATATTATCATGATTAAATCATTGAATTTAAAGAAGAGATCTACATTTAGGTATTATTAACGATATGAATTAAACTATTACTTATACTCAATAGTATCTTAGCTTGGGAGGTTTATAATATGACCTATATAACAAGCATTATTGACAATATATGAATACAATTACAAAAAAAATGTTTAACAAAAATGATAGTACAGTACAACATGTATTGATATTTAACATACAGTAATCAGTACTAAGAACTTATAATAGGAAGTTTAGAGTTCATGCAATACCTATATGTGACGAACATACACCTAAATGATAAGAAATTATTTTAACTAATTTATTATGGAATACAGAACTTTCACAGCAGGTTAATTTTAATAGTGTACATCAATTGCATCTATTAAAATTCGAAAATTGATACTAATAAACACGTTTCCGTGTGAAATTATCAAAAGAAAAATGTAGGCATTTTAATCACCGTGTATCATTAGGAATGAGTTTTTACTTTTTATTGAGGTAAGATGATTTGAAGCTCATAAAAACAGATCGCGTGTTTCTTAATAATACACCAAAAGTATATGAAATGGTTGAAATGGCAAACCACGTACTGTCGAGTGCAGCACAAATGGTTTGGCTAGAAAATAAAAAATAAAACGCTTACCCTGATAAGTGGCGATACGTTGACCGGTGCTTTAAAGTCTCTCGGCATTTTGACGATTAGTGGGACGACGTTTGTGTTCAAAAGTCAACAATCTTTTCACGGTACACCGAAAAAATTTCCGGTCTCACAATTGAAGACGATTTGGACAATTTGGGTGTAAGTCGAATGGCTATGAAAAAATTAAATGTTAATACGCCAGAATCTGATAGTGGGGAACAGATTTTCTTCCAGTGTTACCAATACGACGGTCAGATGTTATTGTACAGTATTATATTTTGACGAATCCTTGGATGAACTTACATTTACATTTAGCTGACATACATTTTGCACCATAAACAAATGTTTTGAAAATTGTAATCGTGTTTTTTAAGATAAATAATTTTTTAATATTATTCAAATCGTCAACATCATTCAGAAATCAGGTTTGGAAATATAGAATACTATTTTAAATGTGTATTGTGTACATGATGTTGTTAAAAATTTTTATTTTTATGTTCTCATCTTTACATCAACAAACTGTCACTGAGTGTCACCGTCGTAATAGTTAATTCAAGTCATAGGCGGAGATTTGATTGAATTTCAAAGGGGGCTTAAATATTTTTTTGGAAAATAAGCCGTGGGTGCTTTGCCCCCACACCTTTTACCTAATATCAATATATACAAGAGACGCCACTTACGAGACTCGCGGATATAATGTTCAGTCGCTTATTAGACTCAACATTGTCTGAAACGATTCGGACGTATCCAAATACATTATAAAAAAATTCAATTATAAGACTCACCACTTTGTTTTTAATACTTAAATTTCGTAAAAAAATAAACATTTTTGGTTAAAATTTAGAAATAAATTGGTTTTTAAAATTACATGTTTTTTGGGTTATTTCTGGTTTCAATACATGCTTTATAATGTGTGAATTTACAACAAATTTTATCGCATTTCACATTTTTTGCAATTATTGTTATTGTAATATGATTACGAGAAATATATGTTCGAAATATTAATACTCAAACAAACCTAAATTACAATTTTTTTTTCATAAATAATAAATACATCATACATCTTTTATAATTTTTTATTAATATGTAATAATTTTTATAATATGTATACCTATGTATTATAATTTTAATTTTTTTATCAG
Source organism: Rhopalosiphum maidis (assembly GCF_003676215.2). Lineage (NCBI taxonomy): Eukaryota > Metazoa > Arthropoda > Insecta > Hemiptera > Aphididae > Rhopalosiphum > Rhopalosiphum maidis. The sequence goes on from NC_040879.1 coordinate 57,301,296, forward strand.
AATTTTTAAATTTATTCAATAATAGATATGTAATATGTAATATTATATGTATTAAAGTAAATTAAAATTAAAGCAAAATATATAGTAAAATAAAATTCATAAATATGTAATTCAATTTATTTCCCCACTCCGCCTATAAGATTCATTCGGTTATAAGACTCGCTTCGTGCTGGCCTCAAAGTGAGTTTTAAAAACGGCGTCCACTATGTATTACCTCCAATACGCGTTAACTATACTAAATAACCAACTAAAAAGAAAATCTATTAAATACGCATTACTAACTACATATGTACTTTAAAATCATTAATTTATAATACAACAAATATTTTATTATTTTAGTATAATAAACCTATTTTGATTAGCAAATATATTAAAAATGTTCTCAATACTGATATTGATATCTTTTTCAATGTATAATATTGAAGAGTTATTAAATTTTTTAATCCGTCGCGACTATAGTAGGTATAATATGTTGTAATAATATCATTATATTGATTAAATTTCGAGAAAAAAAATATTTTGTAAAGTTCCAAGATTTTGGCAGTAATTGTACAATCAGTCCGACGTCCGACCGGCTACATGACTTTGAAAATGTTCAATAATTTTGGGAGGGCTTTCGATCTTTTTGGGGGGCTAAGCCCCCCCAAGCACCCCCTAATCGCGGCCTATAATTCAAGTATCGTGTATTCACATTTGATAAATACACTTTATTTTCTATTTCTTGTTTAATAGTCTTGTCCACAAATACTTTACCCGATGAATTTTAAAATTAATAGGTAATCGGTACGTAAATGGAACAGTTAATTTTTAACAATGGGTAAAACTACTAAATATGTAATCGCTCTGTAATAGGTAGTTAGATACAGTAGAACAGTAGATTTTGAGTGTACTTCATTATTAAGTAGGTCATTGTAATGGATATACTTATATAAAATTTGAATTCAATGATATTAAATAGACATGAAAAATTTTCTAAACAGAGACCATCAGTTCATTTATTAATAATTATACTTAAATTATATCATTATCTAATATTTATTTTACAATTAAAAATCGGTAATCATTATAATATAGTATAAATAAAAAATAACTTAAAAATTAAAATCAATCTAAGTATGAAATATTTTTAAAATATCATTATACTTATGGTGTGTTACCTATAAAAATATATATTAATTCAATATACACTGCACATACAAATTTTAAGTTACCAAAAATATTTTTGAATTGAAAAAAAAACAACTAAAATCGTTATTCTTTGTTAAAATATTCAATTTCATATAAATTTAAACTTCAAATGCTTATTAAAAAAAAACATGCACGTAAGTATTTTAAATATTTTTAAATTGCAAAAAAAAAACAACTGTGATTATCGTGAATTAAAATAATTAAATTGTCACGGTTTTTGACCAAAGCACAAAAATGTTGTCGTCAATATTCGGTTATTTTTTTTTAAATTTAAAATATTTATAAATAGGTAGCTTAAAATTTGAATAAATATTTAAAACAAATTAATTTATTGAGAGTAGAAAATGATAAACTATGTAGATAATAGCAGAATGTTTCAAGTTTCTATAATTAATATTCTTTAAATCTTTGAAAAACAAAAAAAAAAGAGTGAGCAAGTGTGTATCGCTCTGGTGTATAACATAGAAATTGATGATTATTGATTATAGATCACTATAATTGATGTGTTAAATTTGAATATAATGGCAGGTATCATTGTATACGAAAAAAGTTTCTGAACGAAGATTATTTGTCAGTCTAGGATAATTAGTAGGTACTTAGTAGGATATATTATATTATTAGCTATATTTAAATTGGAATATATATCGTTATTTTATGAGATTTCGTAAAAAATTAAATTTCATGCGATTATAAAATGTTTTTTGTATCGACGCTGGAATTTTTTGTAGAAAAATTTATGGATAACTTTGTATTCGGATTTTTAACCTAAGATGTAAATTACAAAACTTTTATGAATTTTCAATTACAAAATTCCTTGCAAATTTTCACGATTTTGACATATTTCTTAAACATTTGAACTTTAAATGCTTATCAACAAAAATTGTGACTAACGATTTCTGATTTTTTTTTACTACAATAAGTATTACTTATGATAAACCTTGTCATAGGCGTGTCTAGGGCTTATTCGTAGGTCGTGCACAATAACGGCATATCCAGCAGGATATGGGGTTACTGCACTAGAATTATCAATGTTTTAGTCTTATAAACATTACAAGTCCACATGATGAAAATTAAAAAAAAATTTTATGAAATTAGAAACTGAGAAAAAAATAGGGTTGTTTTATGCACCACAATTTATAATGTAAGTTAGATCAAATTAGTTCATGCTTGTGCAGGACAGGCTAGACCCCTAAACACGACTATGAATCTTATATTACAATTTTTTACTTTTGACCCCTCATAGGTATCAACTAGATTCATTTTCCTTTTCAAAGTGGGGCTGAAGTCAAAAATCAAAGCACTATCACTATCACTACTCTAAAACGTGATGACAGACACAAAAACAAAAAAAAACATACATCATTGTAAAATTGACGAAAAAACATTATTTTATGTGTAAAATCCTACCAAATCCGTTAAAACTATGTTTTTATTATAATCGCTAAAAAAATATTTATGAAATTAGGTACATTACACTTGTTATATAAATGTTATAATATTATGTTTCACTATGTTGAATTTTCAAACTTTAGGTACCTATATCCACAAATAAAAGAACTTTTATTATTTTTATAATTTTTAAATTTATGGTCAATATAGCCGATAGGTACCTATTAAAGTAAGGTTTATATCAAGGTGACAAGGTATATATATATCCACCTTGGTTTATTAGATAGATAATATTACAAATTACATGTATAGTATTATCCATTTTAATTATGTTAATATGATATATCTGTAATCTGGGGTATTTTCTAGGTATCTAATTTGGTGTGATAGGCCACATAAAACTCTGCGCACGGGCGCAGAGCCGCATCTGATTGTTCGCCTTAACTACCTCGGGTAGAAACGACTCCACAGCGTACAACTTCGTCCGCCTCTACCCAGTCGCGACTCTGGTAGACATCGACATAATATATAACAAGCCACGAACACCAGACCAATGTCCTCACGGACGCTGGCCGATAAAATCTTTTTGTGTGTCCCGCCAAAATGATAAATTTAAAAATTACTAAAAATCAGTTGTTATCTCTGTTATTTTGTATTTTATGATAAGAAATATATTCTTTTGTTGACTTGACTTTCCGAGGATTCAAATTTGAAAAATGAAAATACTTGTTTAGAATGTTCAATTTTTACTAATACAGTAATACACAACTGATTAATTTATTATTCAATCATATCAAATAATTACTATTGATTTTGTAGTTTTGTTTATTATTAATTCATTGAAAGTTATTCAAGTGTTAATTTAACTGACTAACATTTTTGGTTAATTATAAGATTAATTATGGAAATCTCTAGACGCTTTTTTGACATACTCAAGTCCATTAATTACCATGTTGGACACTTACCCAAAGAATTATTTGCAAATGAAGCACAGCTTCCTGAGTTATTACCTATTTTCACGATTTTAATCAATAGTGTCACAGTACAGTCAAATTGTTTGACACCCAAGGAATTAGCACTGTAAGTATCTATATTCTATCATTAATTTATTACATAGACCCATTTCTTCAACATAGGAATTTATTATTGTGATTATAGCTTCTTAAATTACATAATATGTATCTTTATAAACATTGAATAGTATTATAAATATGTTAAATAAGTTAATATTTATTTTGTTGACAAAATTTAAATACAATATTTTATATCATTTATCGTTTACATATGATGTCATATTTAAATAAATGTATTAATGCTTAATGAGTGTTACATAGGTAATTAAGGTAGACTGCTAATTATTCTTGTGAATTTTTTTTTAGTTATTCATAATTATATGAATAATGTACTTATAGGAATTAGGTCGTTAGGTATAAATAAGTATAAAATAAAAAGTATTCAGACAGTTATATTGTACAATAATAAATAATGTTTATATTATAAATATACTATGTACTCATATATTTAAAAAAAAAAAACACTTAAAAACATAATATCAGACTAAAAAGCAATGTCAAAAATAAAGTTTCTATCAAATTAAAAAATAAAATAGGATTTCCCTCAAAAAATTTCCATATATTCATTGATTTTATTAAAAAGTACTAGATTTATTTTTTGGCTATGCTGAGTAATATTATTTAACTCTACAATAACCTATTACTTTTTGTTTTTGGTTATTGCTTGTATCGTTTTAAAGTAGAACATATTAAAAAAACGGAAAAAAACTAGTAAAATACATTACAAAATTACAAAAATAAGTGATCAATTTTTAACCACTTCAATTTCTATAACACTGCTAAATTTTAAGTTATGCTATAAAAAATAAACAAATGCTTTAGTCTCAAATTCTTCTTATAATTAATTAAAATTGATAAGTATATTTTTAAATGTTTTTTTTCTTTTAGATACACTTCTATATCTTCAAAGCATGATCATTTCTCTTCTATAGAAAAAGTATTAAAAGCCATTGATAAATTTTATGATGAAACTACTAAAGATGCAGTAGTATGTTCTTCTGATCTTGAAACTTTAGAAAAAAAAATTTTTAAATCTCAACAAGAATTAAATGATTTAAAAGCACATGGAATGTTGTATGAGTAAGTAAAATAAGGTCATTTAGAGTTAGACGATTATTTTTATTTGCATGTTAAAACTGTACGCTTCAAACATGTAAATTATGATGTGATTAGATTGTTATGAATTAAGGAATTCGTGCTAAAATAAGACACTCAACTACAAGTTCCTATCTTATATTTTAGGGTTTTAGAAAAGTGTGTGAACGTAAAGATTTAAATAGTGTCTTTTTCAGCACGTTGGTGTTTACCATGTATTATCAATTTTTTAAGATATAATAACTGTGTATTATTTACATTATAACTATATTAAAGTAATTGTCATATTTATAATTAGCTTAATTAACTGTTAAGTTAATAAAAAATTATAATTATATAAAATATTTAATAATGTATAACATTTTTATTGAGTATTAAATTATTAACACGTTAACTGCCTTGTGACCACTGGCGGTATATGTATTAATAACAACTCTAACATATTTCTTCATATTCTATGGTCTTTCCTAATTTGTATAACCATTTTATTTAAAAAAAATTTAAAAAATATGTTAATTAGGTACATAAAAAAATTGTAATTATTCTTGCTATGCCACTGTGATTTTTTAGTATATTTTTGTATTGCCATAGAAAAATTAATAATTTGGTGCGATCACAGACATCTACAAAAATAATTGTGTATCCTAATGCTGTGTGGAGACTAACAGTTGATGTGTTAATAATCAAAGATTTTATACTTTATACTTTATTTCATTTGATAGACAAAAATATAACAGAATTCATAACATCAAACTAAAAGTGCTAAAATCAATAACCTCTTTGCTGCACAATAGGCATAATCTGTCAAGTATACTTTATCATTGAATAAGTTACTGTAATGTGTATGTTAAATTGTGGATTTACTATCATTTTTTTTTTTTTTTTAAACCTCCGTTAAAACCTTAAAACAACTTATGAGGAACTTTGTTTGAAACTTTTGAACTATTTTTGTTAATGCCATTGTACAAACTTTTATAAACTCTGCATTACAATCTGCTGAAATACTCTCATATTGTTTATAATAGTAGTATATTATGTAGTATTTTAATATTTTGCATGGTGTACTTAATTATAAATTAAAAATATTTGATTAATATAAATACCTATTAATACTATAATTTCAGAAATTAAGAAAATTTAATTTATTAAATTTAGTTAATTATCAAGTTTAAACATTTTTGATTAAATATTCCACTATACTAATATTTATAATCAGTGTTTTAATTATAATTTTTTTTAATCAATCTCTAAAATTTATTTAATCTATCTATACGTCTATTTAACAAAAGTGATGTATTTTTTTTTAAATACTTATTAAAACAATAATAAAATAATATTATATTAATTATTTCATTCTTTATTTTGTATTGGAAAATATATAAATGCTACCTAATACATTTTGGTACAATAATATACACTAATGTAGGATCATAATTTTAAAATAGCTATTTATAAATTTGATTATTTTTTTAAAATATGTTTATTTAACATATGTAAGTTTAATCATATAAAATTATAAATATAATTTAACATTATAGTTAAATTAGTTAAATCCCTTTTAAATGTATAAGTTATTCTATATTGTTTTAATTAAAAATATTAAAAATGTATTGATATAAATAGTTGTTATTTATTATGCATATTTTGTGATGTAATCTGTATGAAATAATATATTTAATATGAAAAATTTAAATATTTCATAGGTTACTATTTTATAACTGAGTTGCTAAAGGTACATTTAAGTTTTTATTATTTTAATAGATATAGTATATATGATCATAATTTATAACTAAGGTATAAGTCAGAAGTTCCCAACCCATGGGCCTCGGCTATATATAATATATATTTAAAATAATAGTATTACATATTTTTATTATATACCTAATAATATTTCTGGTTATAATAATATTTAATTATTTTATTTCTAATAACTACCGTATGTATTACTAGTATGTGCTTACTTCTATAGGTGGACCTCAAAGATTTTTTTACATAATTAGTGCTCTGCACAACTAAAAAGGTTGGAAACTGCTGGTACAAGCTATAATTATGACTATTTTTAAAAAAAGCTCCTTATTAATAATAAATATTAAATGATCATAATACCTGTAAAAATGCAGTTATTTCAAAGATTTATGTAATTATATTTTATGTATTATTTAATTATAAAATAATTACCAAAGTATATAAATGTATAGTGTATACATCTATTGAAAAACTATAATTATTATTTAATTATTTATATACATTACCTAGGAAATGCTTTTTTACAAAGCTTTATTATTTGATTTGAAATTCAATACTGCAACTTAAATAAAAGAATAAATACAATAAAAAATACAAGCTATGGCGCTTTATAAAAAAAAATTTGATTAGAGATTTTATTAATAATAATAAAAATTCTATTAACTATTTTAAAAACTATTCTACTAAAATACAGATTATTGTATATGTAATTTATAAATAATGTATAAATTGTATAATATAATTTTTACATTTTTTCTACTTACCTGGTAAACAGTACCTCTTCCACGTATAATGTATAAACATAACCAACGTGCCAAAATTCAATGCTAGTTGATTCAGATAACCCGTAATTTAATATTGTGAGATAATATATACTTAAGCATATTTTCTTTCATGCAAAGCTAATAACACTTTCTAAGTTTGTCATCAAAACTGTTTATATAAATAGCCCTATTATGTTTTGTAATGTATTTGTATTATAACATTTTTTTTTTTTAAATTTAATTTGGTTTCAAGTAGTTTTTAATAATTAATTTCAATTTTTAGAAAAAAGATACATTTAATGGATGATGAAATTTCTTTACTTAAACAAAAAGAGGATATTATCAGCTTATCTTGTTTTAAAACAGAAAATAATTTGGATGCAGTTATGAAAAAATTTACTGAAGAAGTTGATACACTTGGTTCTAATGTTAATAAGCTTCATAATCATGTTACAAACAGTATGACAAATGTAAATGTTGTTTAAAATAATTCTTAATAATATAATTGTTAATATTGTTTACTTGTAATAATTAAATAATTAAATAAAAATTAAAATGTTTAGGATTATGAGTGCTTAACAAAATTAGCATCAAATAACTTGATTAATTTGACTGATTTATGGCGCCAACAGATTTTTGAAATGATAGATATATGGTTTAAAGAGGTAAAATAAAATAATTTTAATATACTTATTTTTTGGTATTTTATTTCCAAATAATTTTATAATTTACAGGAAAATATTTCTTCTTTAATAAATGATAAGTTTTCTACTAAAATTCAAACTCTAAGTCAACTCTCACAAAGGTAAAATTTTATTTATTTAGTGTATATCTTAATTAGAAATTAATCAAAGTATACATTGTGTAGTTGTACAGCTTTAAGGATGGCTGGAATGAACAAAAAATGTGAGATATCAAAATTAAATATGGCAGTGAATAATATACTCAATATTAAGAATTATTTTAACGAGGATAAGGAGAATCTAAATTCGAACAATCAAGATATAATAAAGTAAGTAATAATGATTTAAAAACAGTTAATGGTAAAAAAAAAATATATTAATATTACACCTTTGTGTTATAGATAGAGATTGTAAAATAATTTCTTTATAAGATTACAATATTAATGATATAATTTTATTTTAGTTACATTGACAAGCATATAAAAGATCCAGAAGTACTCATGGACATTAATCAACAGTCACAATTTACTGAATATGACAATATACAATCTCGTATATCAGAAACAGTGATCGCGGACGCAACACAAAAACTTTCAGAATTAGAAAAAATTAATGGTCGTTTAACGTTTGTACAAGATTCCATTGAACATTACATCATGATATGTGATGTGTTATGGTGCCTGATGAGAACAGGCTGTTCTATGGCAAATTTAAAATGTGACTTAGTATTACATTGTATCAATGTTCTAGAAAAAACTTTTGATGACATTACATTTGCAACTGTGAGTTCAACAAAATGGTCATAAATTATTTAAACTATTGATTGTTTATTTTAATCTCTAATGTACTTACTATATGTTTAGCAATGGACTTTAAACCACAATGATACCGAAGTACCAAAAAAGCACGACAACTATATATCTATGGACAGTGAATTTGTAAAATTTGATGAATACAAACATTACTCCAGCATTTATACCAACAGGTCTTTTTAATTTTTATTTGTGGATTTAATTATATTGTAACAAAAGGGATACCAACCATTTCTTTCTTTGTCTAACAAGTGTGGAACAACATAGAAATTTAGATGTGGTTTTGCCAAGTATATCAATTGATCGAGTGAAGTGATAATATCTTTGAAAAGATATTTGAATTTTTTGTTGAGTCTACTCGAGATTGATTTTCCCACATTTTTTTTTTATCGCTTTAACTTCTAAAAAAAATTATATTAAAAAGAAAATCAAAATTTTAATTTGTAAAGTGTATGATAGTGTTAAATAGTGTTTAATCAGTATGTTTGACAAAATATACATTTAAATTTTTATGTTTCATGTGTATTCAACAGACAGAAACGTTCAGTATTAAATCTCTCAACACACTTTCTGATTAGAGATGATATAAACCTTGTTATTATTTTTCTAAGTATAATTGATAAATTACAATATTAGAAAAAAAAACGAGTTGACGATACATACCTATTGTATGTCCTCTACTATTTAGCATTTTATATTTTGACCAATTCTCTAAAAATTTAGCAATTTATACTGAAAATATTTGACTAGTTTCTAATAAAAAATAGGGTAAATTAAGTTATACTTGATTTTTCATCTTAACTTTCAAGTCTAAAATCTTTATAATATTTGTATTTAATTTTCAATTTTTACCCATATTCAATAATTTTTTTCTCTTTTGTAAAAAAATTTTGAATCTGATTTGACTATTTTATCACTAATCCAAATTTAAATTATATTTTCATAAGAAACACCTCAATTATCTATCCTAATGCTCGTTTTTTAATTTTCAACTGTTTTATAATTCAGTCATTAAATAAAGGAATTTCACTAATAAAATAATAACCATTTATACTATATTAGCAGTTTTCTTACTTTTTAAGATTTTTTAATTGAATTATACTGTTTAAAGTATGAAAAAGTAAATAATCTACTTATGTGGTAAACTAATAATAAAAATTATCAGTAATATAATCAATTAACTATCTTTGTTTTTTTTTTTTTTAGTAATGAAATTGAAAAATTATCAAAAATGGTACAACAATGGAAGAGTAAATATCATTATAGCAGAGATGAGTGTAACCAGCTTGCCACTTTACAACAAGACTTAAAAATGTATAGTGACACAGTTAATGATTTAATTTTTAAATATTTAAACACAGTGTAATGAGAAAATTTTATTATTTTTTATTTCATTGGAAAACAATATGATAGGTTAAGTAAAAATTTGATATAGTTTTGTATTTACTTAAGTATAAAATAAGTTGATAAGTAACAAATATTACATTTTTATACTAAAACAATCGTTTTTCATATGAAAATAGACTGTGTACATTTCCTTCAAGTTGTGCTGATTGTGTACGTCTTTCAAACCTAAGTTCACCCGATAACATCATCGCTCTGAGATTTTTGAGCGATTTAGTACCAATATCTTGACAACTGTGTCTTAGGCCACATTGTATGTATGGTAAAAACCTGAGAGCGGAACCTTTATCGACAATTGTTCCACTGACACCTTGAGCAACTTTCAAGGAATCTTTCTCGCTGTGAACAAACATCCAATAAAATAAAACATAAAACTATTTGATGGGCAAATATTATTGTAACTTACCTATGGAAATATCGGTTTAATGCTGATCCTTTGGCATCTTTTCTATTCATTGCTTCCAAACTTCCCATTCCACGATACTTCTTTAGCCTCACACCATCTGAAAAGAAATATTCACCAGGTGATTCAGATGTTCCGGCTAACATGGAACCCATCATCACTATAACAAAAAAAAAAAAAAAATTAATTAAATATTGTAGGTTCATTATTGATTTAGCTGTATTATTAGTCTGTAACACTAAGGTTAACTAAACATTTTAGATAAACTTAAATAAATAATAATGAAATTTCTATTTACTTGAATTAACATAAAATTATTATTTTACTGGAAATATAATATTATAGTTATTATAATGGTATTATTCATTTAATGCTTAATTATTTAAATTTAAGTCTATTTTTATTCAATTAAAATTCTCATCATTAATGTTATCTATAAAATCATAATTGTAGGTAAGTATAATTACCTGTGGATGCTCCGAGTGCGAGAGATTTTATTATATGACCTATGGATTGAATTCCACCGTCACCTATAACAGGCACACCAAATTGTGAAGCATATTGAGCAACTCTGTAAACAGCAGTTCCTTGAGCTCGACCAACTGCCATTACTTCTTGTGTTGTACAAATAGAACCACAACCCATACCAACTCTTAGGCCATCAGCACCAGCATCTATAAGAGCTTTTGCTTGTGCCATAGTAACAACTAAAAAATAATAATCATGCTTAATTAAATGATAAAATTTACTCGAATAATTTATTACCATTTCCTGCAATAACTTGTAATGATGGAAGATTTTTTTTAATGTATTTAATCATGTCAATTTGATATACTGAGTTTCCTTGTGATGAATCCTAATAATAAATAAAGATGATGACATATTTTGACAGGCATTAATAGAAAAATTCAAATTAGTATTCTTACCAAAACTATAACGTCAGCTCCGGCTTGATGTAATAAATGAAGTCTTTCTTTGTCATCCTCGCGTGTCCCTATAGCGGCACCAACTAAAAGTTGCTTATTTTCATCTTTTGACGCTTTAGGATAATTACGTGATTTTTTCAAATCTGTTCTGGCAATTAATGCTACTAATTCACCATTTTCATTTAAAATGGGTAATTTTCCTTTTTTAGAATTTTCTAAAAGGCTATTGGCTTGTTCTAAAGTTACCCCAGATTTTGCTGAAATTATATTTTCTATTCTTGTCATTACCTGAATAATTAAAAAAAAATATATTTTTTAAAAATTTTAATTCTAAATTGTATAACTAGTATTTTTTTTTTAATAAATAATAAAATAAATTTAAATAATTACCAAGTTAACTGATTGTTGTAATTGTTCAGATCCTTCAAGAAAATCTATATCTCTAGATGTAACAATACCAACTAATTTACCACCCAATTTACCATTTTCAGTGACAGGAAAACCACAAAATCCGTGTTCTTCTTTTAATCGAAAAACATCAGATACCTAAAATCGGTAAACATCTCATTACTTTTTTGATTTTATAAAAAATTTGAAGTTTTAATAAAATAAAATTTTCACCAATAAGTCTTGAGATATAACTACAGGGTCTCGAATAAATCCATGTTTGTATTTTTTTACTTTCAGTACTTCACTTGCTTGATAGGTAGGTGAACAATTGTGATGAATAATACCAATGCCACCACAAAGCTAAAAAAAATAATATAAAACTGATGATTTGTGTTATTGCATGAGTATTTTTATAAGAAATAAAGTATTGATAATACAGTAAAACTTCCGTTAACAGTCACCTCTATGTAACGGTGAGGTTTTTTGGTCTCAACAAGTGTTATATCATGCATTGTCACCTTAAACTAGCGTCATTATTTATGGTCCCTTCAGTGGCTGTTAATTGGAAGTTTCACTGTACAAATTATTTAATACAGTGATTTCTTTAGGTCCCTCCCTAACCTAACCTTGGTCGTACATTTGTACATAACAATACCAATAATACCTAACCTTAAAAACTCGTATTATATTATATAATGTATGATTAAAATAACACAAGAAAAAATTCCTTATAAAATATTTGAAAAGAACCCGATAACTCTTTCAAAAAAATTATGGAAAATGTTTCAAAATTAGTTTCTATTATGTAAATTTTGACCTTAAAATGCCTCATATACGTATTAGACAGATATTATATGTTATGTTAGTTCCGATAATCCATTAGAATAATTTAAAGTATCTATCTATATATATATATAAATATACACCATTTCTCGATAATTTAATATCCTAGTTACATTCATGGTTTGATGAAAAGTTAAAATAAGTATTTCCACCTCAAGGCTTAATTCCAAACAACTTGCATTTATATAATGATTTAATTTTATTAGCTACGCAATATTCAGCTTAAATGCTGAACTATACATATGGAGAAATCAATGTAAGGACTCAGAAAATGTACCACAAACTGCAACAAATTAATGCAACACTGCAAAAATCTTTTACTAAATATTATATTAAAACACTTTTAGAACTGTTCTCCACATTACCCGTTACTTCTACAACTCTAAAATGCATATTTTCTACTCTTGAATGAATAAAAACCTACCATAGATCATAGACGGAGATTTGATTGAATTTTAGGGGGGGGGGGCTTAAATCTTTCTTTACAAAATAAGCCCCCACACCCCCTCACTAATATCAATATATACAGGGGACCCAGTATATAAGACTCACGGATATAAGGTTCAGTTGCTTATTACTCAAAATCATCTGGAACGATCTAGATGTATCCAAATACATTATAAAAAATTTGGTCTAGTTTCAAAATGAGTTTTGTAAGTGGCGTCCACTGTATTACCTCCAATACGAGTTAACTACTATCAATTAAAAATAAAACCTACTAAATACGCATTACTAACTACATAACTATATAACTACATATGTACTTTAAAATAATTTATTTATAATACAATAAATATTTTATTATTTTAGTATAATAAACCTATTTTGATTAGCAAATTTATTAATAACATTCTCAATACTGATATTAATATCTTTTTCAATGTATATAATATTGAAGTTATTAAATTTTTCAATCCGTCGCGACTATAGTAGGAATATGTTGTAATAATTATTATATTGATTCAATATCTCAAATATCAATACCCAATTTCCGCCTATGGTTAGATCAACAAGTATATTTAATATAATATACTTAAATGTATGATTTTAGTGTTATATCTGTTAAACCCTCTCTTTTGGGAGATTTCTGGTTATGCCACGGTTTAGTTATAACATTAAATTTCCTTTTTGTGCATTTGTGATGTTTTATTACATTGAGAACTTTATATATCAGTTATCAGATCAAAGTAGATTTCATTTAAGATGGTATAATTTTTTAATGGTACCTAACAATTATCAGTTTTTTCTTCACTATCTTAATTAATATAAAAACTGTGGTAAATCATTGTGCAATCAATGGTAATAAATATTTTAAAAATAAAGTTATATAATTAATAGGTATAAGAGACAATTATATTTTTAAATTTTAGACCAAAGTTCAAAAAATAATTAAATTGGCCTTTTTTAGTTCTAGAAAGAAAATATATTTAACATTAACAGAAATAAGATAAGATAAGACAATATATTTTGTTACTTTTATAATTTACAAATCATAAACTATGAATAAGATAATAATACTTATTATTTTATTAATAACATAATTAAAATGCTAATAATTATAATGCAATAGAATTCAACTTACTGCCATTGCTGTAGCCATTTCTGATTCAGTTACAGTATCCATAGGTGATGATACTAATGGTGCTTGAAGAGTAATATTTTTTGTTAGAGGTGAAGACAAGTCCTAGAATCACAAACAATATTAAGATTTACCTTTAGTTTAAATGATATGTTATATTAGACACTGAATCACATTATTAATTCAGAATTTTCAATTTAAACTTAATATGATAATAATATGTTGACATTTTTTTATTATTCATGTGAAAAACATTAAATAATTTATCAAAATATTAAATGTTATTATATTCAATAAAAATTAATAAATATTATAAACATTCTTATTATTATCAAAACAATGAAAAATATTTAAATAGGGCGTTTTGAAAAGGTTTATAAATCAATAAATAATCTGAACTTTTTTTTTTTAATCAAGTATCTTAAGGAACTATGAAAACCGCCAATAATAATTTTTTTTCATGATGGTGTTGTTTATGATTTTTTTAAATTTAAATTTAAATAATATTTATCTTAATGATATACCAATGTTTATAAACTGATTTATTTAATAATGGAAAACTTAACTATATTTAATGGATTATCAGCCCACTGTTGGTTCATTAATATTTATTCATTGTTTATACTACCCAGCATAAAATTTTTAAAAGATTTTTTTTTATAATAAAAAAAAAAAAATGAAACATCTATTGTCAAATTAACATAAAATTTTAGATTTAACACATCATGAAAAACAGTGAGTTCTTTAAATAGTATTTTTTTAATTTTTTTTTTTAGGTAGATACATATCTAAATATAAAATAATGTTTAAGATAACATTTTTTAAGTAAATACCTAAATACATTGAAAATAATTTAACTTGTCATATTTTATTGTTATTAAGGCTATATAAAATTGTTTAATGCTATAACATCCAGTTCTGGTTACAAGTAATGACGTGTTTAACACTTATATGTCCTTTAGAATAAAAATTCTTTGGCTTCTTCTTAATATTACATATTTATACTAGACATTAATAGGTGTATTCTACTTGAATAAGCAATGGTTTAGGTAATTATTTTATAATATGGTAGAAAATAAATGAAGACTTACAACATCTCCTGCCACAAAATCAATAAATCCAGGCAATAATATGAAGTCACTGAAACATAAAACAATCAAAATATTAAAATAATATATCTAATTGAAAGATAATCATATTATTGATTATGTAACTGTGCAACTTTAGACAGTTAATTATTGATACATTACAGTTAGATTTTTATTCCTACACAACCAATTTATATAACAACCAATAGTTGTAATTTTTAGTCTATTGTTTAGGTTCGCATATAAAATACTTAAAAGTATTATTTTAAGTGTTTTATTGATAACACTTTAATTATAATACATGATATTTATATAATTAATTTGAATTAATTATTAAGTATGTGTAAACATAAAAAAATGATAAAATTAAGCTATTTGATTTAATCAAATGTTAAAATATTTTAATTAATTAATTAGGTACAGTTACTAAATGTATACAACAAACTAACTAATACCACAGAGCAATACCAATTGATAAATATACAATTTAATGGTGTTATTAAAATAAATAATCGGGGAAAAATATAGTTAGGTATTTATATATCATAAAAATATTTTCCTATTTTTAATAGATTCAAAATAATTTTAAAATTTAATTTTAATAGAATAAATATTTGTAGACATCATTTGGCATAAAAAGTAAAGTAGATAATTGCAAGACATTAATTATGTACTATAAACCCAAATTACATTATTATTTTAAAAAATTTTAAATTAAAAAAAATAAATATCTTACAAGGTAGTAAAAGGGTTATTGTTAAAGTATATAGATCTATCTTTTCAATGAAATATGTAAGTATTCATTTTTCATAACCGAGTAGATTAAAGAGATGACCTATAACATCATAGTTGTATCATATTTCAACTATGTTACATAAATAATTAAAAGAATTGCTGAGCTGCTATTGAAACCTTCCTCAATTATCATATTACTGGATTTTGCTATAGAACTAATTTAATATTTATAGCTTATTTAAATTATTTTTCTAGTACAATAGAAAATATTCATAACTACACTGCTGAACAATATTATCCCTACAATCCTAATCAACATTTACTACATTTTATTGAACACTGTAGTTGTTTTGTTGACAGAGTAACAAAAGACAATTAATTAACAAAAGTAGGTACTCAACTTTTAATCGAATGATATTATAAGACAATAATACCTAATATATCTCCACATTGAATCGTTGACTATAATGTAGATCAAAATTGTTGTTGGAAGTGCCTATTTAGTAAGTGATTAAAGCTCATTAAATGAATAGTATACTGTATTTATGTTAGTAAAACCAATGAAATATTATATTTTAAAGTGAAAAAAAGGCCTTTTGGAGATATTTTTATGAATGATTGATGGGTCTTTATAAAATTAATATGATATTACTCAATTTCATACCTAAATCTTGGGCTTTTACAACTTGTTTGATGAACATTATAACAATCAATGCATTTTGTTATAATATTTATCACAAGTTCAATTTGTCATCATTCAGACGACTCGTCATATTGTTTCTAACAGTAAATAATTACCGTTGAACACTTTAATACCCATTAAATTATTTCGTAGAAAACGACATGTCGGAATATTATAATCGAGCGTTTCCGCACAATCCCTCGACGTCACGGGGGAACTCTATAAAATAACGATTGTTTTGAGCATTCAATCCGCTACGAGATAAAGCCGACACGAGTGCATTCGGAGTGTCAGGCTCGCTAAAAACGTTTAACCGTCACGAGAGGGGTCGACATTTAAACGTCTCCGTGGGCGTTCGAGGGGATGTCTGTCGACGTCGCAACAGCCACCCCTAGTTAGTTTCTGGACGAGAACTTTTTTTTGTTCGAAGTCTCGGGGGGGTGGGAGTGTTTCGCGGCCTTACTGCGTCTTATCCGACAGACGTTATTATACACCGTATACAGATGTTTATTACGAGACGTATAACATGGCCAATTCACATATAGTATATAATATCATATTCAGCGATGTCGTGTCGACGCGACGAGGGCCAATAACCGGATGACGATTGTCAAAATCACCCCCCCCCCTTCGCCAATCGCAGACATACCAGCCGGACGATCACCCCGCGACAGGGCGAGTGCGTAGTGTACGATCATATTATTATTGTCTGACGAAATAGTACGTACTTGTAAGTGAGGCCTTCGCCGGTGTTGAACAGCTCTTGGGCCGACAGGCCGTCCACGACGTTCGTTACGATGGGCATGATGAATTTCGGCGAGGAACGGTAGTGGAGTGACGAGTGACGGAAAAAAAAAAAAGCCGGTAACCGCGTCGTGTGCGAACCACGTGCAACGAACGGCGTACGTCGGCGAGAAGTGTCGGCGGCGGCGGCGGCGGCGCAGCGACGTAGCCGATTGTGCTGCAGCGGTGGTGACGGGTCGACGGTCGCGCGGCGGTGCGGCGGCGGTGACGGAGCGAGTGAGACAGCCGAGCCGGTGGCGCACCGCGTACGTCACGACCGCAAAACGGCGCGGATCGCGAGTGTGCGTATAACATAATATTTTGTGTTTGGCGGCGGCTCGCCGGCCGGCGAAGAGGATAAAACGTGTTGTCCGCGCCGTCCCGTCCGTCGACCGTCACCATAGCGGCGGCGCTGCTCCGATCTCGTCTCACCCACGACCCGCGGAACAACCGTCGACGCGTTAACCGCCCGTGACCCGACGACGAAATTTCGATATAATCATTATAATGCCAATCAATAATGGACACTATAATAACGTATCAGTGTATATGACGTGACCGCCGCCACTGCGGTACGTTTCATTGTAGCAGTGGCGTATTTTGGATTTTGTCTAAGGGGGGATATACGTTGGCTCGTTGGCAAACATAATTTCCTCTACCGGAGGGGGTACACTCACCATTACTACCGTTTCTCAAAAATGTTGAAAATTTATCTACTTATTATCAATAAGTACCTACGCATAAATATATAAGACTGTATTTTTTTGTTTTGAACATTTATTATTCATTGTCATTTTTTTATAAAATGGGGAAAACCATAAGAATACAATCGTATCCTTGTGCTTATTGATAAATATACAAATATACATAATTGTGTAGGACGAAAACTCAAAACAGTAAAAAGTAATGCGCTAGCCAGTGCTCCGGACTTAAGAGCCCTTTTTTTGGTACTTGGCCGGGGGCCTGGACCTTGGGAAGGTAAAGACTAAAGATCGCTAGGCAGCTACCTAGTTTGCTTAGGTTCGGCACTAGCACTAACGCAAGTGTTCGGTTATAATTTATAATGAATAGTGAATTATTATGCTGGGTTAAAAATGAACTAAAATGCAATAATAAATATGATAAAAATAAGTAATAACTCGTATTTAATGATTAAGTTTGTTTATTATTTGTATACTATTTAATTATTAGAACTTATTGTTTAGAATGCCTATTTATATATACATACCTTCGCTTTGCAATATGTTTTAAATAGTAACCAAACGCATAATAATAGCCGTATTTTTATTGACAATAATGACGATTGACGGAATTTTACAATTTACAATACGAATTGTTTTCAATCATATACATATTTAGCAGTAAGTGATGGTGTATTGACTACGGCCATCAACCATAATATTTCTAAATTCTTAAAATTTTAATATTATAGTAAAATGTAGCGTTTTCAATAATTTTATTCTGTATTTCTGTAATATATGTACGATGTTATTAAACTTATCAAGTAAAAAGAGACCAATGGGGGATCTATCCCCCATATCCCCCCCTCGTAAGTATGCCATTGCATTGTAGTTAACGATAATAATATTGTAATGTATTACATTATATAGGTATTATTATAATATCCATCATTATTTCTTTGGTCCTCTCATAGAAACGATATGTATAATGTATATATTGGGTATGATAGTATGATACCTATTGTGCATACATTGTTAATATTATGCCACACAAACATTGTTAAAAATGATTTGAGTGTGATGGTAATACTATTTTACTGTAAATAAAATACTTCCATTTATACATAATAATATATACGCAGTAAACGAAATGGCTCGAAATTATAAGTGGAGGGATACCTAACAATTCAGATTTCCTCATTTCATCAAAACATTCGTTACATTTTGTTTAACATATTTTTTTTTCAAATTTAGCAATTGATCGACTCACACGTTATGATATACCATACACATCTACTTATAAGTTATCAACAAAACATTTTGTCAAAAATCACATTTAGATATTTTAACATATAGCTACCTACCTACGTTCATACCATGAATTAATTATCTTAATTCATGGTTCCTACTTATATTATCATTAATTTCGTTATTGTTCTGTGATATTTTATTTTATTTTTTAATTAAAGTTTTTTTATTTAATTGATATGCTTTGCTCTCTTACAATTAAATGTTATTTTTTCAACTCAGTTTAAAATAGATACTTACTACCCACTACTTGTGACACAAGTTTTGTGTTTAGAATTTTAAAAATAATCTATTACCACTATTATATTATCTTTTTACTTGCGATTAGTAGCCGCTGCTAATATAACTGTAGATACTAATGTTTTATTTATTAAATATGATGAAATTGATATAATAATAATAAATGCTAATTTAAATTTATCTTAAATAATTAAACTTTCGTTATTAAAATGTGTTAATCTTTGTATAATTATTTTAAATTTGAATACATTAATAGTTAGCTAATAAGGTCAAATGACAACGCAGAACATATTTTATAATCTATGTTTTTGTAAACTATTTAAATTTAGTTGAGACAATCCATGAATAATGGTTTTTTGATATTTAAGAGTAGAAAATGTAAAATAAACAAAAAATCGTATTAGAGTTAGTTGCGTAAAGTATTATATAATTTACTACCTGTCTAGTGTGTATATCTAGCTAGGATAATATATTTATTCAACAACATTTTATTTTTTTGTTGTAATTTAAAATGAACAACTGATTGAGATTTAAATTTTTCACCAAATATTTATATTAAAATTTTATAAGCTTGAAATAAATTTCAAATATATTTATTCACAATTTGAATATTTGAAATCTTTATTCGATTAATACATAAAATATTAGTTTTTGATTGCTTGAAAATTTAATGTTGGGCCATTCATTAGTAAGTTTTTCATACCCCAAATATTAAATATCGTCAGTATATATAGTCATAATTTATTTTTTTTAAACTTAAAAAATGTACTATAATAAATGTATACAAAATTTATCGAAGTAATGAAAATTATATAATATTTTTATACTACTTATACCATTATTTTATATTTATGATAACATTTACAAAATATTTTGACTTTTTTTGAGCTATTTATAGGAATGATAGATTTTTTAGTTTTATCTATATAAATAATTATTAAAAATTAATCGCTGAATATAAATGCTTACAAATTTAATAAAAAGCACCTCGTAAGTTTTTAATTTCTCAATTATAAAAAATATCGAAAATCTATTTGTGCTTACAACGTTTTATTATAAGTATTTAAATCTAAAAATTATATTTTAGTTTCAAATTTAATTTTTTTTTTTCATTCCTAAGATTTTTAATTATATTACAATTTTCTATATGAGTTTTTCAACTTATATAAAAAAAACCGGTAGTCAAAATTGTCTATAAACATTTCAAATTCAAATTTTTACGGCAAAGAATATTCATTTACAGTAAAATAATAATTTTGTTGTATTAAAAAAAAGAAATAATATTATAGGTATTTGAAACTTTCACCGAATGTTTATTATCTTATAATTTTTATTTTTTATTATGATAAAATTTTTAAAAATGTTTTATTCTTTTTTAATTATTTTATTATTTATACTTTATAGGCATTATAGGTATATATCAATTTTTTTTTCGGTTATCGTCTTTAATGTCGACAAAAAATTATTTGCTAGGTCAACATTCTTGAAAATGTAATACAAGGGTCTATGTAAATTGTATAAAATATAAATGTATAATTATATATTTTTATCTGTATAAAAATATTAAAAATCCATAGGCAACATTTTTTTTTGCATGCATTTGAAGTAGAAATTTAGAAAGAATTTGTTAAAATTATAAGCTATTTTTTAAATAAAAATTCATAAAAACTTTTAATTTTATATCTAAGTTTCGAAAATTGTATACACAATTTAATACGCCTCATTAGTAGATTAAATTAAACTAATAAAATCTAAAAATTATACAAGGATAATTTTGCAACTACTTTTTGTATAATGAATTTTTGAAATTTAAATTATAAAAAAATATATATTTATTTATTTCTATATTATGATGAGTATAACGTTGTAAATTATTTTGTTATAATTTTTAAAAAACATTATTCGCCGTGAAGATTTAAATTCTACATATTATACCTATTGGCTATTATATTATTTTGAACTTTACTATACGTCATGACATTTTTGATTTATTTTAATTTATTATCTATAGATAAATAAATATATTTATGTACTATATGAACCTATATAATAAGGCTATAGGAAAAAATATATTTTTACTCTTTTATGGTATTTACAGAAAGGTGTTATTAATTTTTTTTATATGGTATGAAACTATATGAATACATATTATTATAACATTTAAATACAAATAATTAGGGCTGTGAATTTGTTGGACTGCATTTTTTTTTGGTGGTTGTGAAACATAGCTTTTTAAGTATATAATTTGAATTATGTAACAACAAATCCATTTACGAAATTTTTATTTTGCATTTTTTTATATTATTAAATTTTTTAAGTCATTCCTTTTTTAGTTCGTGTTTTGGTATTTTTAATTAAATTCTATTAATTAACATCTTTGAAAATCTTTTAAAAAATTTAAAAAAAATTTTCAGGCAAATAGCATTATTAAAGAATCAATAAATTTCAAAATCAAAATTAAAATTAAATTAACTTTTTATTAAATAAATACAGTTATATGCTTATAATATACTTATATCAATATAAAAATTAAATTAAAAACCATTTTAAGTGCATTTTGTTCTATATTTTTTGAAATTTTAAATAATGCATTTTTAAGGTTTTTTAGTGCATTAAATTCACAGCCCTACAAATAATATAATAAACACAATAATATATTTGGAAAAAAACATATGAAAATATGAAATATACTTATAATGATATAACGTTGTGATATACGCTTACAGTTTGTTTCCGCTTAGATTCATTTTTTGTGTAATACGGTAGATATATCATTGAATTATTTAAATTAAAATTTAACTCATTTGTAATAGTGAATCTCTTGATACTTTATGCACTGTAGAGTGCCTAAGCGGTACTTATATTTGCCTAATTTTTTTATTTATTTTATTATTATACAAAAAATATTAATCGTAAAAACTTGAAACATTCCACTATTACTAATTTTACCATTTTTTACTGTATGGTCTGTATGAATATTTTTCTTCGATTAGGGTATAATGTAAGGCGCTGTTAAGCATTGTATGCGATATTGTGAACATTTTTGCGCGGTTGGAAATACATTTTTATATTGTTGATAATGTTATAATGATATTACGAATGAGAAGGTTGGTGAAATGGTTTGAAAATTATTTTTCAAAAACAATCTATGCCATAAATTTGTGGGAATTATGCATAGGATATGTTAGTGATGATTTTCAAATTTTAAATATTACATATTAAATTATTATACCAGTTATTGTATTATGTATTATTTTAAACATTATTTTTCGGAAGTTGATTACTTATACTTGCTTACGCCGAACACATAGTCATATAGTTCCCATGTACCTGTACGACTTAGTATCAAGTGCAGCATAGTTATTGTACATTATTTATATGCGTTATAATATTATAAATTATAATAGGTATGCGAGCCTTAGTTTCTTTTGATTAAATTCCAGTAGTTCCACTGATAATTATTTTACAAATCGTCGGCTTTCTACTCATTATACTGGTATATATATTGTGATATTGTATTCATATTTGAAGTACAATATTAATTCGTACTTGAAAATCCCAGAAAATATATTAATTCAATTTTTTGTTGTTCCATACAATTGTAGTTAATAACTTATATATAATACTCATCGTGCGGCTTGGTTCCCTGTATTATCATATTTATTGTCTACCATTATATTGAATTCTTAGGTATAATTAAAATTATTAAAATTTATTTTTTATAATTATATTACACAATCAAATTGTTTATTAAAAAACTATATTGAAAATGTTTTGGTTAAAATCAAAACAGTTTTTTCTAGATTTCACATTTGTAAGACGGAGACAAAAGATGCGAGTATAGTGTCCTCTTAATAATTTACAAAATAATAATTAATCTATATACTTTAATAAATTGTAGTTATATCTTTAGGGGGTTAACATTCAATAATTTTAACACAGTAACAATATAATGAGTGGGTACTTATTTAGTTATTTTAAATATCTATAGTTGCTTTATAGACACTAAAAGATCACGCCTCCATCGATATAACAATGATATTTTCTAAATATTTAAACTAATTTTAAGCCATTATTAATTATTATTGGAATTTAAAATGTTCAAGATTATTTGTGATGATAAAAGTAAATATATTTTTTTTATCTTTTGTTGCTTTTGAGTAATAAAATAATAACAAAAATCGTATCAAAATATATATAAAAAGAGTTAAGAGAAATGGACAAATTGAATGAAAAAAAAAAATTAAATAATTAGTTAAAGAATAATAGTATATTGGCATATTGATATGGAGTATGGAAAAAATCTACAGTTTTATATAATAGTCTTATTATAACTTATAGCAGTGTTTATTGTCAACCTTATAAATTATACTTGTCTTAATCACTAGATTCTATAATTCATTGAACGTAATCATAATGTTATAAATAAACGGACAGGCTTTGGAATTGCCATTAAATATTGAATGTTTACGACGAAAACGATTATCACATCCATCAGCACGTGTTCATATTAAAATTATTGTTGAACATTAAATGCAAATAATGCGATATGTGAATATAATATATTATATATATATATACTGTGAGCAGATTAATTATATTTTTAACAAGTATATGAGTAATACTATAAAATATTATTTGGTGATTATGATAAGACACGAAATTTCCACGTAATTAGCATAATATATATATATAAGATTTTGAGTGGCGTAACATGAAAATGTCCGTATTGATTTAAATGATACGTTTTTTTTATTTGTCATCACTCATTTCCTTTGAGAGACGTACTGGTTGATGGATGAGGGGGTGGTAGTGGTAATGGAAAGTAGTGTTGACCGGCCCAACTAGAGGTAAACTGGAGGGAGCTTTAGCTCACTCAAAATTATTAATACTAAAACTACCAAAAAAAAAAATAAAAATAAAAATATTTTAACATTTATTAGAATATAAACATTAAACATATAATATACAGTCTGTAATTAAAAGTTACAATAAGCATTATATATGAGTGTAAACAAAAATAAATAATATACATGTCTTGAAATTTTGAGCAGAGTAGCTACCCTGCAGGCACCCAGTAGTACCTAACACTTAGAAAATAATTTTTTTGGAAAATATCAAAATAATATGGTAGATTATAATTGTAGAAATAGTATGTATAATATTTTATGTACTCAAAATGCCAACCATTTGTAATTTTCCACTCACAGATAATTTTTTATATAATTATTATATTTTTTTTTAAATATAAGCATGTTTTAATTTAAAATAATTTCGATTATTTTTAACCATTAATAATTTATTCAAAATTGTAAATATTAAAAATCTATCCGGTCAATGCACAGGAAATACTTTTCTTTATAAAATATATAATAGGTGCTTTTGCCCTAGACTGAACCAGAGAGTCGTAATCTTGGAAATACGAAATATCTTTGTTATTATATTGGTTATATTATGTGAGATATAGACAGAGAAAACAAATGCTGGTATAGCGGCCCCTTAAGGCTTAAGCAATTGAAACAAACACATGGCCATTTGGGTATCCTATTTCTAAAGGTTAAGAAGCTATTACTTAAGAGAAAATTGAAAGCGGTGATTTTTTGTTTTTGTCTAATGGCAAAAAAACTTAAAAAACATAATAAAATCATGAGCAGTATAGGATTACAGATATGTTTTATATTTCCAACGTACCGATTGAATTGAATTCAGCGATAAAAAGTCTTCTTGAAATTAACTTTTTCATATTTTTGATTTTAGCTTCTCCAAAAATTGAATTATGTCAATTTTTTAATATAATATTTTTAGGATTCTGGGGATAATATCAAAAATGTGGTAGTCATTTTCAAGTTGACTTGACGAATGACGATAAATACAAATCTGTTTTAAGAATTCTTATCGCTTTATTATATTAATCGGAACGTTAAAATTAGAACACGTCTATAATCTTATATTGCGTGTGTTAGAGAAAAACAGGAAATCACCGCTTCCGAGCCTTTTAAAAAAGAACGTATTTTGTAATAAAATGAATTTATTGTGTATTATATAATATTGTTTTGACGTTTTGTTACTATACATAATACATATTACATGTGTACTACAGGGTAAATTCTCATATGACACTTTTCAAATGAAAGTTTAGTCAATAGTTCAATACCTAAGATTTTAGGTTTACTTATAATTGTCCCATTGCATAACATGCTGTATTGCTGTAACAGTGTAACACCCGTGTGTTCATGCATCGTTGACATCGAATTTAAATGAAATTATAATAATTACATATAAACATTATAAGTCATTACTTATAATTTTTCTTTCTGTTGCTTACTATAGCTAAAATGTAATATTTATTATTTATAGTCATTAATAATAATAATATAAAACAATTGTTTATTTGAAATTTTGATTTATGTTGCACTTATTTTGTATAAAAGAAAATAATTAATAAAATATAGACTTATTACTTAGTAGTGTTAAACAGGGGCGACTCTAGAGACTTGGTTGGAGCCGATAGAGGGGGGCCTTAGTTTTAATTTTTCCTATTATTCTTGGTATTTCCGTAATCCATAATATAGAAATGTGCAATAATAAAATAATATCATAGTATATTCTTTAGAGTTAAATGATATTACTGCAGCATGAACTCTAGTGTTGTAGTTTCCTCTTTAGGAGAAATTTATACGTTTTTCGACTATATGTTTGTTGATGATTACATTAAATTGCTCACATATGTTGTTATTTTTATTTTCAAGAAGGCTTTCTCCATTATTTTCAAGTCGTAAAACATAATTTTTAATTTCTTGCATCATACCAGATTTTTCTGCTATCGGCACTAAGTTCGTATCATTTAACGTTAATTGGCTACAAAAGTATTTGTTACAATAAACATGTTGGCCCAGACGATGATACGGCCCATTTGATAAATCTTTTCTAATCGCTGAAACGTACATAATACATATATTCAAAGCTTTTACTTAAAAATAAAACATTTTTTTATGTACTAGTGTAACTATATATACAACTTTTACAACAAAAATAACTACATTTTAACTACCGATTTTTTATTTTCATATTATGGATAGAAACATTCGTTTTTTAAATTAATATTTTTTTCTACAGTTAATGTATAGTTTAAAACCAAACCTTTAATTTTTTCTAATTTTGAAAGATCAACAATATCTTTTCAATGTTTTACTGCTTTAATTACATTTCCGCGAAATCTTAAAATATTTGCAAGTATATGTTTACGAATACGAATCGGAAATTTTGTATTTCTAGCTAAAGCAGTTAATTTGGCGCTATAGTTCCGTAATATATGATTCACATATTCGATTTTTTTTAATTGGAAATGTTGGGCCATATGGTGAAAGTTTATTTAGCTTTTTCGTAACACTGCTATCTCCGTCTCCTATACAATGGTACGTAAATAAAACAAATTTGTGTGATTTTATATAATTCAAAAAGCTGTTATATTATTTACCAATAAGGCGATTATATTTCAAACCATGCATCTCTATACTTTTTTTAAACCCCTCTAGTACGCCGTCTGCTTCCATGGCAGTTGACGGTTTTATCCAATTCAAAAAACACTTGTGTTCAGGAATATTTTCATTTTTTGAAGTATATTTTTGACATATACAATATTTGTTACGTATACCAACAAATAACACCTTTTGTGTCTCAATCCCAATAAAAGTTGCCTAATAAAACCAGTATGATTTTAGTAATTTTTATTTTTATTTTTTTTTAATATTTTGAATATAATACATTCTTATCACTCCAGACAACGCATCATACTTAGTTTTGTACGATCGTTTGGACCACTGTCCATCGGCCACTACGGTACACATAGGGTAGGTATGTTATCATTATCTACATCTTCGCATTCTAATGCCATTTTGCGTTCCTCGTCATCAGCTTTTTTCATTTCTTCGAATGCAGTATTTTGTAAAATAGATCCTACTTCGGTTTGTAGTTTATAAAATTATTACACGATAATGATGGCATTTCTAATGAAGCTGCTAATTTTGAAATTTGACTGTGTCCTATTCCTTGATTTACATAATAATAATAGGTAGTATTCATATTATTTACTATATTCACTTATATATATATTATTTACATTATTTAGAAATTAGAAACATAGGTACCTATTGTTTGACAAGCATTTATGAACACTTTGTTGATTGGAATCATAGTTTCATTATTTTTTTCAGAATATACTGTTTTTTTGGTATTACATACTCTGCATTTAAAAGTTTTAGTTGTTTGAAACCCATTTATGCTTTCCGATTCATAGTCCATATCAACATAATATATATAATAGATAAAGAGATAGATAGATAGATAGATAGATAAATAGCAGATACATATAACATACCGTAATACCTCTATCTACATACTTCAATACTTGTATGTGTCTATGATATAGTCGATAATATATTATACTTTTTGTTTATAATTTTTTATTAATTATATACAGTTTTTTAGAAATACGGTTCGGCGGCGGCTACTAGGTCCACCCCTGGTGTTAAAACTAGTTTCTACTTAACCATTCTTTGTTATAATTTATATATTTTACTTTAATTATCATTATGTTCATGTTTTTATTAAATTATATATTTTTTTCATAATTAAAATTATTTATATTGTTTATTCGTCTATTTTTATAAACTAGGTAACTTACTTTCAATTCAATAATAATAAATAATGTATAATGGTCTAGAGAAATAACAATAAATCTATTTTAGTTGTTTTACATTTATAGTATGTATTTAATAGTTTTTAAGAACCGCTTTTAGGTGATATGATTTTAATGAAAAAAAAAAAATACTCAATATAACAACGTTGGCTTAGCGGACCAATGATAGTTGTAGAAAGACTCGTGAGTCGTGATTAATATTTAATAAAAAGTTGACTTATAATAGTTATAAACTTATAACTTATTATAGTTCCATCATTTCATGTTTATAACTATAACAAATACAGATAGTTGTGTTTATTCTCCACTTCACTAAATATAAAAATAAAATATAATATAACCTGTATATAAATGTTAAATGTATAATATAATGGTCTCTAATTGTATCACAGAGTTTTATCATATATAAATAGTAGTAATAGTACCAAGTAAATGAATACATATTTGTCATATTTATGGTATTAATAGTTCTAAGTTATATATTTCCTTGGATCTAATTATTCTAATATCTATTTCTAAGATAATTGAACTGTTTATTTATTATTTGTACTTTTGTAGTCAATAACATTTAGCTATTGCGTTGAAATCATAACAAGTGTTTTTCACGCAAATTTAAAATATTTTACGTTTTATAATTTTTTTTATACCAAAACATTTTTTCACCATATATTTTAGAAAAATTTACATTTTTATTCTAGGAGTGTTCACTGGAGTATTTAGGTGTAATGTAACGCCGTAATAACTAATATGTATAACAGAGTTCGCTTGAAGCTTGAATGTTACAATGTTGACGACTAGTTGCTATATATGACGGATGTAAGTGTAGAATTTCGGATGGCGGAATTTTAAAAAACTGAGTGAGTTATTTACAAAATGGAAAACCGCTTTTTGAATAAATCATCATAAATTACATAGAATACAAATAATTTCAGATATTTTACATGATTATCTATTCCTTTTAAGCTATTAGCTTGTGTTAGAGATAGAGAGTAATATTAATAATTAAAAACATAATTTATATTATATAATTAGCAAACTAAAGTAATGAATATATTAGAAATTAAAATAATATTAACAATAGAAAAATGTTAAAAATGAGATAATTTTACATATTAAATATAACGAAACATATTATGAAGGTCTTAGATTAATTGAGAAAATAACCAATGATATACAATTTTTTAAATATTAAATTTGGAACAGTGAATATTTTTTTATATTGGCATGGCATACAGTTAAATTATACAGGCCCTAGATAATTTACAAAAGATTTATAAGAAAATCTAACAGGTATATTGTACTTTATATTTTCTCTTTTACAATCCAACAATTTGTAATATTTATCTTAACTGAACTAATCTAAAACAATATTATAACATTTTTAGTTTTTACTAACTGTATTTAATGTAGGTCGTGGATTTTCCTTACTCATTAATCTTTATACATAATAAAGGCCAAACTTTTGAAGGCAAACCATGTGCTTTCATAAACTTCATTCGTTCCTTATGTAAAATAAATTGTTTTTTAAATATGCAGTCATTCAAGAGTCCCTCTAGACATAATGTTAGTAAATAAGTGAATTTATAATACATAAATAATGTATATAGAGTATAGACTATAGCACACAATGAGCTATTTGAAGATTCGAATACTCAACTATCCAATTCATAACTGTGCGCAGGTCTTGTTAGTACGGGAGGAAATACCTTAGCTAAGGAGATCTAGACTCCAAACATCTCTCTCCGATTTTTCCCAGCTAGGATCTTGATGTGAGGCAACGATAATTTAAATAAATCTTCTCAAACCATTGTATTGTTCTATATGGTTAAGAGTTAGGTTCAGGCTCGTAGCAAGGGTGAGGCGACTGAGGTATTTGCCTCGGGTGTCAATGAAATGGGGGCGCTAAACTTTGATAAATTGTTTAAATTAAAATATTATTCTACCAATATATAGTATTTA
The DNA here is from genome assembly GCF_003676215.2 of Rhopalosiphum maidis. Taxonomy (NCBI): domain Eukaryota; kingdom Metazoa; phylum Arthropoda; class Insecta; order Hemiptera; family Aphididae; genus Rhopalosiphum; species Rhopalosiphum maidis. Next base: position 57,331,764 of record NC_040879.1, read on the forward strand.
AGGAGTATTTAAAAATGTTTTACTTAAAAAAAAAGTATTTAACTATTCAATTACACTACTTGTAACTGTCACCGGGAGCGCTAACTCCCGATGAGGGCTCAAATAACATACTAAAGTTTGTATGACACATAATGCATTTCAAGCTCACGTCTTCTGCAGTTGTATTCCCTGCTGTTTATTTATTTTATTTTTTTCGGGTAACCCAGAGTTATGTCCAGGCACAAAACACTTAAGACTTTAAGTGTAGTCTAGTAAAGTATTCAAATACAGGTATTTGGAAACTAGTATTTAAATACATTTTTAAATATTTTTATGGTATTCCAAATACAATTTTTTGAAGTATTTTTAAGTATTCTGAATAAATTTTAGAAATATTTTTATACTTAATACTTGTATTTAAATATTATAAATAAATTAGTTTTATCAATATCTTATAAAAATAAATAGTAAAATGTTAAATATTAAAAAAAAAGTTCAGATAAAAATTTCGAAAAAATTGACTTTATAAAAGAACATATTTTAACTGTTTTGGGCCAATATGCTATTATCTTTAAAAATATTCAGAGAATTGATTGTAAAATGTTTAAAATGTACTGTATTAGGTAGGTACGGTTTAGGTATGTAGATCTGTAATAATTAAAACAAATATTTTGTGAGTATTCGTAAAATACATTATTTTATAAGTATTTTAAAAGTATTTTTAATACTTTTTCATGCGAATACACTAGTATACAGCAGTATTTTAATACCTTTTTACAAGACTACTGAAGAAGCATACTGGATAAGTAGAAAAAATAAATTTTAAACGACGTTTGCATAAAAAGAGTATAAATTATTATGAGATTTATTTTATACGTGTCAATTAAAATGAATTTTAAAATAAATACTAGTTGACTATTTCTCTAATAAACAAATATATAATAGTTTAATATTTTCAAAATGAGATTTTTTTGACGGAAGGGGGGCGCATTTACTCAAACTTGCCTCAGGCGTCAAATGAGTTTGTTACGGCTTTGGTTATGTTAAACATAAAATGATTAAAACAGTTTTCAATAAGTCCTTTTTAATAATAACGTCTTTAACGTCTTAACGATCAAGAAGACAAAATAAAAAATAATTAAGAATAGGTACATAATAAAAAAAAATTAATAAATAAGAAAACATAATTTGAACAACTTTTAAAGTAGGTAATATGTTTTATTAAAGTTCCATATACGTCGTTTAGTGGTAGGGTCTAATGTTTTAAAAATTTTAATTACTTCTTCATAAATTTTAAATGTGTATTTTGTTTTGTTTGGATCCAAAATGAAATTTTGTTAAGGATTGCTAACGTATGTATCACACTAATTGTGGATTTTAATACTATTTAATATTTACAATTTACTATTTTTTAATAGCATTATAGTTACTAGTATATATACATATATATATTGAACATTTAAACATATTAATATTCAAATATTATCAAATATTGGTAGGTATTAATGTATAATACAAGATCTTGAGGAAGCGGAAAATCTCGTGGCGGAGGCAGTTGCCTCCTCCGTGCGCACGCTTATGATCCAATTTATTAAAATATTTAAAATAGTTATAAAAATGATAACACAAAAGGACGACGTGACGATTCCAGATGTTGTATTTTCGTATTACAGACATTATATTTCGTGTGTATCTATATATATATATTTATAGACTTACCTATAGCTTGTTAAGAGAACATATTAAAATACGACTTCATATAATTTGTATTTAAAATACGTACCTATTTAAATACTTCATTTTAAAAGTATTCAAAATGACAAAATACTTAAACTAATATTTTTTTTTTTAGTTCAATAAATTTTATATTGAAATATTTATATATAGGTAATTTGCAAATAGATAGGTAGATTCTATTATTTGCTTATTTAACGAAAGCTAATTTTTAAGTTACAACCGTTAGGTATAAAAGAATATTTTATAAACAAAATGTAAATAGTAATCAAGTACTTAGCAAGACTTCAGGCTAATGATATTGTATTTAATATTTATAAAAATTATTTATAATTACTTGAGCCAGTCCTCTGACTACGTTTTATCTTCGCCATTCCTCGTCGTAATGATGCATTAAGGATGATTTTTTTTGTTATGTTCATTTGGTTTCGAATTCATTTTTTTTGGTCAAATCTTCCCACGCATCGGATTTTGCGAATTTATTATAATACTTTGGGTAATTACTCCTTTTGGGAACTATAGTAATAACACCGATTTATTTTTGTAGCTCTCAACAAGTTTTATAATTCTTATATTTAAAAGTAAGAATATTATCTAGACAATGACATATGTTTTGAATGATATTATTTTAAAGTGAGTTACAGCTATTTAAAATATAACAACTTTAAAATGTTCATAATTCACTTTAAAATGATAATATCAATAAAATCATATGTCATAGTCTAAATAATATCCTTACCTTTAAATTAGATAATAGGTAAATTTACTCCATTATTAAAGCTAACATCACAAAATGTATTCTGCTGAACGAAAATTTGTTATGATGTACGTTAGTAAGACAGAGACATACATGCGGGTATGGCGTCCTCTTAAACGTACACATTTGCCATTAATATTGTAACACAAGTTAAAATACTGGCCCATATATATGCTAGAGTACTTAAATTTTAAGGACCTAATTACAGTCGGTGGGTGCCCAGGCACACTGGGCATCCCTGGTAAGCACACGCGTAGGATTATACTTTTCACGTCTTTTCCTTGTTCATAAAAAAAATAAAAATACCTTAATGTATTACTGATGTATGAACGAATACCTATGTAAAATACAGATAGGGTGTATGTAATTGCGCCACATCTAAAATTAATTTTGATAATTTGCGATACTTTTTAAGATTGTAATTTGTGCCATATAAAATTAAATAAAAGGGCATCATGTTAACTGCACCATTTTGAACCTTCAAAAATTGTTATTAGCGCCACTTAAATAATTTAACAATTTTTTTTTTTACAGATTGACATTATATTTTTTAACCATTGATCAATCAAGTTCATTTTAATAGTTACATTTTTAGTAAATTATTAAAAAGTATATAAAATAAGTACAATTCCGGTTATTAAAAAAACGTCTCAAAATCATTAAATAAATGTATATAAAAGTATAATGTAAGTAATAACAGAACAATTTTTTTTTACAGATTATTGTATTTTTAACTGTCGATTATTAAGTTAATTTTAATAGTTACATTTCTACAATGCACATCCGATTAATAAAGGGCAAGGGCAGGGCTAATTGTAAATATCACAATGCTGCTGTTCAATATTGTTTGATATATTTTCTTTATTAGATTAGACCAGATTAGGTATAAGTCGATATGAAATTAGTAAATTTATCAGCTGGTAAATTCCAACAATTACAGTTTAAAGTGTAGCGCAAATTACCAAAATTAATTTTTAAATGTGGCACAAAATACATGTTATATTTTTATATTTTACAACATATGTACTTACATATACCTATTGATGGCGCAAAATACCAACTCCCGTCTTACTGAATCATAAACAGGTTGTTATTTGTGATGTTGTCACTGGTGGGTGAAGGGTTACAGTAATCATAATATAATATTAGTATTTAGTAATGATTGTTATACGATTAATAAAACTATTTTAGCAATATAGTTCTTTGTTAATTGAAATATAGACACAATTAATACTGTCTACAAAGTTTATGTTTCAGACAAATATACTAGATTTGGCTTGATGAGAAATCAATAAAACAATTAACAAATATATTTAATAATTGGACCAAATAATTTATTTTTTTAAACGTATTTTCTCAAATTATTAGATGGCCAAAAATAATTATTTATTTGAGTATTAAAAATTAAAATAAATGAGGATGAATTGTATTATTAAATAAAAAAGATTATATAATATAGATATAAAATAGTTATATTAAATAATACATTTGACAAACAATAAGGCAATGAACATTTAATAAAACATGCATATTATATTAGTATTAATGTTTGTATTAATTTCTCAGGTTTTTAAAATGATAAGTTTTTTCAAAAAATATATTAATCAGGACATGATGTAATTAGTAATTACCTTGATAGATGTTTGTTGTAACAAAATAAATTTAATACTTATACTATGATATATTTTTGTAAGTTTTTAATGATACACAACTCAAAATATTTTAGGCACTTGAATTAGATAATTTCAACATAATTTAACATAGCATTACATAATATAACATGTGTATCATATATTAAGACATTTCTAATGAGTTGTGCCTGCATAATTTTTATAATGCAATTATAAATATGACATAAATAACTTATACGGAAATATGTTTTCAGAATTTTAGGAATAGTTTTAGTTGATATCAATTTGTATATAAATCTACAACTCATAATCATAATAAATGAAATTAACAAAATAGTACATCACTTAAAAATATTATGATATTTATAGAAATTTGATCACAGTTTTAATTTCGATTAATATTTTGGACTAATGAATGAAAAACATAATTTCATTATGAATTGTGATAATCATTGTTGAAAATATTTTATGAACATTTACTAAAAAATAATTTAATCATGCATATTTTTAGAAATTTTTTTAAAAGATAATATTTATGTGTATGTTCATTAAAACTTTTGCTCATTGATACTTGGCCCATGCTGGATTTTCAACTTTTCTAGCAGTAGGAGCTACACTTTTTTTAGTACTATTGTTGCCTGAAAGAGTTGGAAACATTTCTTCATCTTTAACATCTAAGCTGCTAGATTTATTTCTTGGTGCGCTTCTATGTCCACCTAAATGACAGATAGTAAATTAAAAAATTATAGTATTTAAAATAGAAAATGAAATTAACAATTTACCTTGAAAATTGTTACGTTGAGCTGGTGGAACATATACTTTTTTCTGTACTTCAGCAACTACTGGAGGAGCAGCTAAAAAAATAAAAATAAAATAAATGGTATCATACTACAGAAATTGTTTGATAATTAAAATAATTTTGAGTGGAAAAAAATTATTAGTTGCAAAATTATTTATATTCCGAAAAGTGATATTCAAGTAGTATGAAAAAGTATAATCTGTCAAGCAAGAGAACACACAGCGGCCTGACAAAAATGGGTTCTTTTGCACATCCCTACTCGATATTGGTTCAACTATAGCAGATCACGAATGAATAGATTTAGCATGCTATCTCATTGAATAGAGTAAAATATAATATTCAAATGTTTATCTTAAAATAATAAAACTTATTGAAATAATATTTGCATAATTTAATAATATCATAAGTTGTTTTTTTATAGTATAGTAATAATATTAAATAACACATAAATATGTATATTTTGTAAATGCTAGTTTATGACATATGGCATTCAAAGTTTGTTTATAATACTTGGAACAATCTTAAGTAAATATAGGTACATTGAGATTTAACTTTGTAAGCCACAAACACACTTTACTTTTATTTATTGATATAAACATATTATAATATTATATTCTCTAGTACAACATAATTTTATAGAACAACTGGGATTTTTCAACGAAGGTTAAATAATTATCAAAGATTTATGTTTAGAAATTTTACGGTATAACTGTTAATAAATGTCACAATAAAATTTAAATAAAAATTTTAAAGAACATTATTCTAAATTGGTTATAAAAACTAAGCTTTGAAAACCACACAAGAGTATAAATTGTATTAATATTTTATTTTAGTTGCATAAATGTATACTATTTAACTAATATTCATCTGAAATCTGACTATATTATTAATGTTTTTTTTTTACAATAAATTGCTAAATATTATAAAAAAATATTTACTTAATAACAATGATTTTTCTAAAAGAATTAAGAAATAATTTCAAATTTTTTTTTTGGGAAGTTTTTTCATTTTGTAAACTTTGGAAAAAAAGGAGTTTAAAAAAAACTGGAAATATATATAGGTATCAAGTGTTGAATACTTTTACACATCAAAAACCTTGGAAAAAAGGTATATAATTATATTACAATAAAAATAAAAATAAAAAAAGATTTTCAGAAACTTTTTTAGTACCAATTCCGTCCTAAAAACAAAATGCTACCTATGTACCAGTTCTATCCAGCGTCCATAATTAAAAATAAGTACATAGTACATACTAATTTTGTCAGTTTAAATAATATGGTTTAATATAATATAAAATATATAACAAATATACTAAATAAATTGATATTATTAAAAATTCACTGTAACAGGGATCAGAGTGTTTTGTCTCTGTCGTACTAAGAATTAACACATAACAAACACACGTGCAAGTTTTTATTAGAGCGAATTGACTTATAAGTTATAAATAACTTATAATCGATCTCAAAGGAATTATCTGTTTTATTTTAGTTTTTACAATATTTTAAATGATAGCTTTTTAACCTTTAAGTTTAAGATAGGTCAATTTACTCTAAATTTAAAACTAACAATATAAAATTGGACTTGTCAAAAATAAATTTATAATGTTATCGGTTTTTAAATATACGGTTTCTCTACAGCGTCAAACGGCAGAACAGTACAGCGTCATGATGGAGGTAATGCCCAAGTTAGACAAATAAGATTTCCTGTCATGTGGTAAAGTGAGTATTAGAATTGATATCATGATTAGATGATCAGTGAATTTGGAGATATGTCATGTGTGACAGAAGCAACACTTATTCTCAATGAACAATTTGATATGCCGCTAACATAATAACCAAATATTATTTTACTGGTAAATTAATCAATTAGAATTCTTTCATATCGATCCAATGATACAATTTAGAAATTCATAACAAATTTGAATAGTTTTTCGTATTTTCGTAAGATATTTACTATTGGATATTAGAAAACGAATATAACATTTTTAAAGTTGATAAGTGTAAATCCAAAACAATACAAAGAAATTAAACATTGTTTTAAAGTCTATGCCATATAATTATATCGATCAGTTGGAATAAAAATAGGTCTTTTTAGCAAGCAAACAATTCATTTTGAATCCACTAAATATAATTTTCTTTACATAATATTTATATTATCCGTGGTAATGAACTAATTAATATGAATTATAATATTATAATATATATACATTTGGATGGAATGGTTTACAATTTTTTGTAATGTGCAAAGTATTGTGTAAAAAAGCGGTCCTTGACGTGAAAAAAATGATGATTTCAGGAAATGTAAAATTATTTATTCTAATCAGGTTATGAATAAATCTAAGTTTTTGCTAAATGGTTAATTTTCCAAAAATGTATAAACATATACAATTCAGCAGTATAGATTTGAAACAATTATAATAATATAAACATTTTTATCTAAGTTGTTAAGATAATGTAGGTATTATATATTATGTGTCACAAATAATTTTGGAACTGGGGCAGAAATCAGATATCCCTTTAAATTGTTCATGACAGAACTAACCACAGCCTAATGGACAAACTTTCAGTGACCGAGTGTCCGATTTTGGGTTTCACTGTATTATATTACTTTAGGGATGAAACTAGTAGATATAGTAATATATATTACATGAAAGTACATGGAGAGGGGGGGGGGTTAAATACCTAGAATTTTCAGATTACGTCAACTAAGTAGTTCATCAATTTACCTCTCTAGCCTCTCAATAAAAAAAATGGTAGACAAATGAGTACTGCTGCTGTACTGTAGCTGTACATTAGGCGTGGAATGGATCTTATAGGTGTGTTTAATTTTAATTTTATGATATATTATTGTATACGAAAAACAATTCTGAGATGGAGACGGTTTATCAGCCTATATCACTAAGTATATTTTGTGATAAGTTCTTTTATGATAATATAACTATGAAAGTAATTTATTTTACTTTTAGTAGGTACGTAGGTTAATATATTTTTTCAAAAATATTGCAGTATTTAATATAATAATAATAATATATATATTTTTACGATGTAAAATTATATTAATTTACATAACTCAAAATATAATGTCTTTCTGTAAATACCACAATAGTGTAAAAATAGGTTTATAATATAAATAGATTATATTAAAAAAAAAAATCAAAAATTTCATTACATATAGTAAAATTCAAAATAATATTATTATGTAAAAGTTTTAGCCCACATGAATAATGTTTTTGAATTATAACATTAAATTATTATAAAATAATTTAAAACATTATTCATTGTTAACATAAATATTTTTTTTCAATATCTATAAAAAAAAATAATTGTCTCAATCAAAAATCAAAAAATTGTGTCAATGAATTTTTAATATTTTCATAAAGATATAGGTAATTACAAGGTATGTGGATCTTGTAAGAATTTTAACCCAGCAAATAACTTTTTGTTGTTTTTTGTTGACAATAAAGATGATAAACTAAAATTTTATTTTAGTTTTTAATTTATCATGTCTTTAATAGTTAAAAAATGTTGAAAATGTTATCATATAATGAAAATTTCAAGTATCTAGTGTTATCTATATGTTTTTAATACAACAAAATAATTATTTTATGAGTGAATCCAACGCCATAAAAAATTTGAATTTGAAGTGTTTATTAAAAATATTGCTTACCAGCAGAATTTTTTTTATATAGGTGGAAAAACTCATAAAAAACTTTGTAATATATTTCCAAATCTTAGATATAAAACAAAAAAATTATATTAACAAAATAATTTGCACATTTTTTAGATTTTGTTAAAATTCTAACTTTAAACACTTAAAAAAAATATCGTTATGATAGTTTTTTGATAATTTTTAATTGAGAAATTAACAACTTATGAGGAGCTTTATAATAAACATTCAAGTATTTCTACACAGTAAGTAGTTTTTAATTATTATTTATAGAAAAAGAAACTACTAAAAAAAAAAATTAAAAATCTCTCATTCCTATAAATATATGGGAAATAGTAAAAATATTTAGAAAACTTTATTAAATATAGTAACTTATAATTATACTAGGTGAATATTTTAAGTATGTAATGTTATTCGTTTTTGAGTTAAACCAAAAAAAACGAAATTGACTTTGTTGAAAGTTGAATTGGCATAAGAATTATCGGTTTTCCTTAACTTTTTTGTTGTTTTATTCCATTATAAAATAAATTATTAGCAATTTTTTATTTTGAATCGAATTTGTAATATTAATAAATATAACATAAATAAATGTTTTGACTGAAAAGCCTTGAAATACTGTATATCTACTTAATTTTACAATAATTATCAACTTTAATGACGAGTTTATTCTAAGATTATCTTTCCAGCACAAAATATGAGTCAATGAAAATAATATTTTCGATAAGTAAAAAATAAAAAGTTACCTTTTGGTGGTGGAGGGGGTTGTTCAGGTTCGTTTAATTTCCAAGGTCCTGCATTTTTTCGTTTTGGTACCATTTCTCCTGTTTCGTTTTCTTCAAATTCTATTTCATCATCTTTATCGTTGTTATCTATGAAGCTAGAAGGACAGTCAGCTGTCAAATTTTGCATCTTAAGTGTAGTATAGTCTTTTATTTCTTCTTGGTATTCGTTCCATTCTTCTTCCATCTATTAAAAAAAAAAAATATAGTTTCAACAAAAATATTCTAATGTAAATTGCAATATTCTAATTTTAAATATTAGTCTATTTTAAGAAGATCAGTATAAATTAATTAAAGTATTTTAAGATTTATAGTTTTTAAAATGATATTTTCACTAGCTACTTAATATATAACAAATAGGCCTGTAAAATTAAAATACTTGTTTTTAATTTGATCTTTTGTATGCCTAAATATTTAATTAAAGGAGAAAAGAAGTGGCCCACACATAGTAGTATAACATTTATTGATGATAATAAGAGAAGTAGGTACCTACCATCACATTCAATTTAGATTTATTGTTGTTGTTTAAATTCCCCCAAATTATTATGTATTTAGATTACATTACTTACAATGCACAGGCATTACAGTAAGTAGAAATGTACAACAGTTAATAATAACATATAAAACATATTTAACAAACGTCAATAGTACCAGATTTATATATATATTAATTTAAAATAAATAATATATATGCAATATGTATTTTATTATACATACTGCACATGCTTTAAATGATAAGAGTTAATTAATATTGATTAATACCATTTTGGAACTTTTGTTGTCATTTTCTGTCGCATAATTATTTTGAATAGTGAGCGATCTTTCAGATCTTTCTTTTTTCTGTTTGTCTTGTTTTTTCTGTAATTCTTCTTGTCCAGTAGCCATATTATCTGAGGAGGTTGCAAATTTCTGGCCTTTGGTTTTCTTGCGGTCTTTCTTTGCGAAAAAATTATCTAAATCGGCCATGATTGCTTCTGAGGAACCAGAAAAAAAACGAACATAAAATAAATTACCTAGCAAATAAAAAAACTTTTACTAATGAAAAATAAGATAGTCTTCATCGGTCCCAACTGTATGAGGACCGTTAACAACGGCACAGTCGTTACTAGTCATAGAGACTAGGATAACGTTGCGAATGTCGTAGACGATATTTTACAATAGTTTATTACGCGAAACAATCGGCGAAAAAAAAAATAAAAAATAAATTTACCAAATACGTCGGAGGTCTGCGGATAACGGGATCGGGCACACCGACGACGGGAAAATACTATTAAATATTTTTAATTAATTACGTGGTCTCAACGCGCGCGCGCGTATGTGTGCGTACCAGTATATAATAATATTATAGGTATTATTATTATTAATTACTGCGCGAGCGGAGGGCGCGACGACGGTATTCGGTACTTTGGCAAATATCTCGCCACCTCGGTTGTTAACGTGGAAACGCGACAAATCACATGTACCACCACTTGCGAACGGCGACCGGACCGCTGTGTCCGATTGGTTATCATCGGACGATCCCGTTATCGTGACGATTCCGAAACGGATTCGCCGCACCGCCGGCATGAACGTAGAAACGATTCCGGGCCGGGCCGTACATATTAATTATTTTTTAATTCTCCAGGCGGCGGCTGTGGCGGCGATTTCTCGGAAACCCTATCGGTCAACACTGGTAGTGGTAGCGGCGGTAGTTGTGTTAGAGACTGGTGGCAGCGGCGGCGGCGGCGGCAGTAGCAAGTAGTGCCAAGTACAACTTACTGTCTATAGCATTATTATTGTCTGGATAAACGCACTCGCACGCGCACGATCGGCAGACGATATTTGATATGTTTTCATTTTACTCAGTACGATAAAACACGTACTTACGTGTATAGCGTGTGTGTGTTTGTGTGTGTGTGTGTGTGTACTCAAAAATTATATTGTATTATATCATATATCAGAGATAACACTCCTCGAGTTAGTACTTGGCAGTGCGTGCATAACATCAGATCTGCCACCGACTGATTTTTGGAAAATAATTTAATATATTATAAACATAGTACGAATTTCTATTATCACTTTTAACGCGAGTGTGTGTGTGCGTGTATATTTTTCCAAAAACTCTAAGGGGATCGTCGTGGGGCGAACCGGTTGGAAAAAAAAACGTGTAAACGAAAACACTACCCGACTCAGCCACTTGTCGCGTTGGTCCGGCGACAATAATATTATAATCGCAGTGAGTACTCAGCTATTATACCTATACGGAATTACGGAATTATTACTGTCCGAGCACTATGCACCGTACCGTGACGACCAAACCTACCTATCTGTTTTTTAGTATTTTTTGTTTCAAGTGTGTAGATATTGGCAATGTAGTGCGAAAATGCACTTGCAATAAATTTAAGGAATCTGCTACATTCTACTACATTCTACATAATGATCTATTAAAAATTCAAAGTTGATGGTTTACTTATACTTTTAATGCTGTAAACCTATCATTAAAGCCTCATAAGTTTCTATCATTCATATACCGTGTCAATGAATAGGATGTACATAATGTACTGATTTAATTATTGTTCTGGTTGGCTGAATTTTGTATTGTATTGTGTTTTTAATGTTTCAATACAGAAAGGTGCATATATTATTATTATTTTATGAATCTTAAATGTATTTAATTTAAATTACATATAAATTGTAATTTATTAGCTAATATTCTGTGAATCCATCAAAGTTTTTTTTTTTAAATTTTTTTGATACAATTAAACTTTTTGTAGATTAATAAAAAATATTGTTTGGTATTAATTAATTTAGCATAATGTATTTAGTATTAATTTTAAAATAAATTCATGAGTAATTGTGCTAAAATATATTAAGTTATTTAGATTTATAAATATTTGTTGATATAAACTTTCAAGTAGTAATGTTAAATAATTGTTACTCAGTATCCGATACCTATGCCTATTGATATGAGAGTGTAAAAAGTGTATTCAGTATAATGATATAGAGTATTTGGTACATTATAATTATAACACATTATAATATTAATTAATAATTAATACAAAATATTCTTATATTATGTTTCTTATTATTTTTGATACCAAAATATTATATGCATTTTAGTATGTTCATATTGAATATATGCACAAATATGATTGTTTGAATTGAGATGAAAATATAGGTGTTTTAAATTGAACTAATTTCATAGACAGTTTAAATTCTATAATATATTTGCATATTTTGAGGGTTAAGATGTAATTTGTTAAAATTGCATATTGGATTTTTCTTATACTTTAAATAAATAATTGTATTTTTATCTTTAATTCTAATTTTTTATTATTTAAAATATGTAATAACATTGTATTAATAAAGAATAACTCGTTTAAAATTTACTAATTTGTAATTTATAAGTCTACGTAGGAATATATACAACAGTATTGATAAAATTTAAGTTATCTATAAATATGCTTATCAAATCATCAATTTTTAAGGTTTAAAAATTGTATTGTGAACAGATTATAGAATTGAAAAATTCCAGTGTTCTTTATTTAATATTTTAAAGTAAAAAAAATAGATATTATTTATATGCATATAAATAATATTTTATTTTGTTAAAATTTAAAATTACCATCCATAAATACCAATGTACAGTATGGTACCTATTATTACTAAAGAAGTATATTACTTATTGATTTAATTAAAAAATATATTATTTATTACCTAATTATTTAATTAATTATAGTTTACTTTATTATTATATTGGTAAATATAATTTTTTTTTTCGGCAAATTATTAGCCTTTTCCCCCATGCATATTTACATTATATTTTATAAAACTTTTGATCTTTAGAGTACATATAATCCTGGCTTCTAGTTATTATTTATATTCTTCTAAAATTACTATTTACATATTGAATATTTTTATTATTATAACTATTATTTTTAGATGAATGGTTTGATGGTATGACATTACACTGCAAGTTGCCATCCTACATCCGCTATGGTTATAGTAACTAGAGTATGTTTAAATAATTTTTTTCATTTATTTTAAATAAATTCACTATTAATTTATAAATATATATTTTAGGGAGATTATATTTGGATAGAGCCAATTTCTGGAAGAGAATTTGATGTTGCAATTGGCGCTAGAGTTATTTCAGCTGAAGGAAAGCGTATTCAAGTTAAAGATGACGATGGAAGGGTATGTAAAAATATTTTTTGTAATAAATTATAAATAATTAATGTGTATTATGAAAAGAAATAATTATTTGTTTAAAATATAATAACAACAATACTCATAATATATCATTTTTCTTCTTTATATTCATTTTTTTAAATTTTTATTTATAACGTAGATCAGTATTTTTTAACCTTTGGATCGTGCACCTGGTATTTGTAAATTAATTACGCAACTATATTGATAATAATATATAAAAAAAAACCTGGGTAATTAGTAAGATCAATTTTGTGTAATTAGCTTAAATATTAGAGTGAAATTACCTATTATCAAACTTAAAGGTATAATTTTCATCTTTAAGTTTGATAATTGGTCATTTCACTCTAATATTTAAGTTAATTACACAAAATTGATTTTACTGAACAAGAATTTTATATATTATACGTTTGTTAGACAAATATAACACATGTGGGAGTGATGTTCTTTTAAGTTAGTTAAATCAAAAAATATCAGTGTAAACTCAATGATGAAATTTAAAGGTTTTAAAATAGTTATGCTTTGCAGATTTTTTTGAAAACAGATATTTTTAATTAATTGTTTCTTTTATTTCTCAATGTTTTAAACAAATATGTACTTTAAACTTAATTCTTAAACTATAATTGTTGTTCCTATTTTAGATAAAGTAAAAATATTGTAAATATAGAATTTTATTATTATTATTATTATTGCTTTTATTACAACATTTAAATATAACAATTCATAGCAAATATATGTGTATAAATTAAAAAGTTATAAAAGTGGGTTATAAGGGTGTTTTAAAAGTCTTCATCCGATTACAAATTTATATAGCTCGGCAATCGTTAGCCGCAGGTAAATTACCCATATACTTATTGAAAGATAACTTAAAATAAACTTGGTAATCTAATCTTTTCATTAGTATATGGGTCGTTTACTAGTGGCTAACGTTTGCCGAGCTATATAAATTTGTAATCGAATGAAGACTTGTAAAATTCCCTGTATAATATGATAACCAGATAATTTAATGAAGTGAATAATATTTGCAATAATTAAAAAAATACATTAATTCTTAGTCTCAGGTAAATTATGTAATAAATTATACTGTTAAATGTAAAGTATTAAATTAAATAATTTATCGTTTTGTATTATTATTGAGTAATAAATACGTTATAAAAAATATTTAGCTATTAACCATATATCAACTAATTAAGTATTGGTTATATTATAAGAAGTTATTTAGTTAAAGATTTTTGCTATAGAAAGGTCTCACTGTAAATGTTTTTTTTAAGTGATTTAAAAAAAAACTTTTGAACATTTATAAAATATATAAATTTCTTAAAATAATCTTTTTAAATAAACATAAAATAGAAAATTAAAGTACAGTTTTTAAAACATTCATTAGATTTTTCTGTTATGTTTATCAAAATATACAAGGTGATATTTTAAGCATGCTTACCCCATTTTTATGCTTAAATTATGAATATATTCAAATCTTGGTTCTTATATAGTTTCAAGTTGTTAAAAAATTATATTTTAAATAATTTTTATCCTTATATTTTTTTAAATGACAATATAGTTTTAATTTCATATTCCAAAGCAGAAAAATTTTCTGAGTGTATTTTGCTACATAAAAATCGAATTTAGAGCGAGAAGTTTATGATTTATAAGTATTTAAAGTTTAGATGCGCGGTGTCGAGTGACCTTTTTAACAACTTTGAAACTATGTAAAAATCAAAGTTGGAATATATGCTTAAAAAATCACCTTGTATATCACAGAATTTCATTTTTAATGTATTTAAATTACAATATTTTTACCTTGAAAAGGGAAGTGACTTTTAGAAATTAACGATATTGATTTACCATTTACTTAACTATTTTTATCATATTCTATTATACAACAAAATATGAAAATTATACTAGTTTTTCTAAGTATAATATTGGTTGTTCAAATAATTTTAAATTACAAGGTTATAAACAAATTGTTGATATTATTGTAACCCTCTCTAAATATAAAAATAAAAAATTATTATAAATTAATGAGCTAACAATGGTTGATATTGTATATGAGTAAGAGTGTATTTTAGTGTTTTTATTGTGTTGTAAAGTTATTTTCTGAATTGTTTTAATAATTCTAAATCTGAACTTATAAATTGGCAAAATTAAAATTTTCTTTTCTAATATGTTCAATGCTTAAACATAACAAAAGTTGGGTTAGGTAGTAATAGAGTAAAGCAAGAAGTATACAAAAATTATTTTTATTATTATTAAATATTAGTATGATCATTGATCATTGATCATAAAATAGAATATTATAGTCTATTCTATAATCAATGATATTATACTAAAAAAATATATATTTGTTTGAATTGTTTTAGTAAAATTTAATAATTCAACATTCTTCTCATTTATTGAAATATTTTATTCAAGTTAACTCAATTTTTAGATTAAATCATTATGCACAACAAATTTATATTTTATTTTTACATTTAAATAAAAAATAGAACAATAATTTGCTGTACTTAATTAATAATTTGTTTAATTTATAGGAATTATGGCTTACGCCAGAGAGGCGAATTAAAGCAATGCACCCTACTTCAATTCATGGAGTAGAGGATATGATATCATTAGGCGACTTGCATGAAGCGGGGATATTGAGAAATTTACTTATTAGATACAATGAAAATTTAATATATGTAAGTTTTAATTTAAATAAACATAATTTTGTTATTTATGTACATTTTGAGCTTATTAAGAAATTATCATTATCAATATTCTTTAATTTTAGACTTATACTGGTTCAATTTTGGTTGCGGTTAATCCTTACCAAATTTTACCCATATACACAGCAGAGCAAGTAAAATTGTACAAAGATAGAAAAATTGGCGAATTACCTCCTCATATTTTTGCTATTGGTGATAATAGTTATACTCATATGAAAAGATTTGGTCAAGATCAGTGTATAGTCATTAGGTATGTTAAAAAAAAATGTATAGTTAATTTCAATTGATTAGTTAACATTTTTTATTTAATTTTAGTGGTGAAAGTGGAGCTGGTAAGACTGAAAGTACAAAGCTAATTTTACAATACTTAGCAGCTATTAGTGGTAAACATTCTTGGATTGAACAACAAATATTAGAAGCAAATCCTATACTTGAAGGTAAGATATAAATATTGATAGCTTGAAGAGTAATATTATTATCACTAATTTTATTGTGTTTTAGCTTTTGGTAATGCTAAAACTATAAGAAACGATAATTCTTCGAGGTTTGGTAAATACATTGATATACATTTTAATAACAATGGCGTTATCGAAGGAGCAAAAATTGAACAATATCTTCTTGAAAAATCTCGTATTGTTTCACAATCTCTCGATGAAAGAAATTATCATATATTTTATTGTCTATTAGCTGGTCTCTCTGCTGAAGATAAAGAAAAATTAGAACTTTCTGATGCATCTCAGTATAAATACCTAACTGGTGTAAGTTAATTTTTACATATGGTTTTAAACACCACTATTTTATGTTTTTATTTTTCATTTTATAGGGTGGAAGTATTACTTGCGAAGGGCGTGATGATGCTGCCGAATTTTCTGATATCAGATCAGCCATGAAAGTATTATTATTTTCTGATCAAGAAATTTGGGAAATATTAAGATTATTAGCTGCATTACTTCATATTGGAAATATAAAATATAAAGCTGCTATAATTGGTTAATATTATTATATTATTTTATTTGTGATCAATATTTAATAATAGTAACTTTTAACTGTAGATAATTTGGATGCCACTGAAATTCCTGAGCGTATTAATGTTACAAGAGTAGCAAATTTAGTAGGAGTTCCTGTTCAGTCATTAATTGATGCCTTGACTAGAAAAACCATATTTGCTCACGGTGAAACTGTGGTATGTATTGAACTTTATTAAATTTTATATTTGTCAATTATTGCTAATTGTTCACTATTTGTATTTTTTTAAATAAGATTTCAACATTATCAAGAGAACAGTCTGTAGATGTCAGAGATGCATTTGTAAAAGGAATTTATGGTCGGTTATTTGTACATATTGTTAGCAAAATCAATAATGCTATTTATAAACCAAAAAGTACTACTAGAAGTGCTATAGGTGTTTTAGATATATTTGGGTTTGAAAATTTTCAGACAAATAGGTAATTAAAAATAAATCTAAGTTGTTTTTGATTAATTGGTTAATTTACATTTTTTTATTTTTTAGTTTTGAACAATTTTGTATAAACTTTGCTAATGAAAATTTACAACAATTTTTTGTTCAACATATTTTCAAACTGGAACAACAAGAATACAATCATGAACATATTAGTTGGCAACATATAGAATTTGTTGATAACCAAGATGCTTTAGACCTCATTGCTACTAAACAACTTAATATTATGGCTCTTATTGATGAAGAGTCCAAATTTCCTAAAGTAAGAAGACCCTTTTTAAACTTAATTATTATAATATAATGGAAGCCATGTATAATTATTTTATTTATATAAAGTCCATTTTTAGATATTATGATATTATATTGACCGCTGTATTTATATATATGTAAGATGACAATCATAAATTTATATTTTATAGTAATTCATATATTGTATATTAATTAAATATGCGGTACTTAAACTATGTTTCATTAAATAGTTAATAATAACTAAAGATGTTTTTATATAGTATGATAAAATAATTATTTTCCTAAAAGATCTCTATTATAACATATTAACACATAATGTGTAGTTTTCTTTATTTAAAATATTTGGTTTTATAATTTCTGTTTTATAAGTGAGATATATTTATAAAGAGTATTTGTATTTTTAAAATGACAAGGACTATGTTTACACTTTTTTATTTTATGTGAAATGTTTTGTTTGTTTAGGGTACTGATCAAACCATGTTGGCTAAAATGCATAAAACGCATGGAAATCATCGAAATTATTTAAAACCTAAATCTGATATGAATGCGTCATTTGGATTAAATCATTTTGCTGGTGTAGTTTTTTATGATACTAGAGGTAGTATGATAAAATAATTTCAAATTTATGTTATTAATTAATTATTTTTAATAAAACAGGTTTTCTGGAGAAAAATCGTGATACTTTTAGTGCTGACCTTTTACAGTTAATACATATTTCAACAAATAAGTATTTAAAAGTTTTATTTGCTGAAGACATTGGAATGGGTTCAGAAACTAGAAAAAGAGCTCCAACATTATCTACTCAGTTTAAAAAATCTTTAGATCTTCTTATGAAAACTCTGTGTACTTGTCAACCTTTTTTCATTCGATGTATTAAGCCAAATGAGTTAAAAAAGCCAATGGTATTTATTTATTTTTATTTGATGGTACAAAAGTTATAAAATAGGTGATATATGTTGTATTGTTTTAGATGTTTGATAGAGGTTTATGTTGCCGTCAACTTCGATATTCTGGTATGATGGAAACTATACGAATTCGACGAGCTGGATATCCTATTCGACATGGCTTTAGTGAATTTATTGAACGTTATCGTTTTTTGATACCTGGAATACCTCCAGCACATAAGGTTTAAAATATTTTTTCATTAAAAATGTCCATAGTGAAATTATTGTTATTTTTATTTTTAGACTGATTGTAAAAAAATGACAGCTCATATTTGCCAAGCTGTCTTAGGACAATCCGATTATCAATTAGGAAATTCTAAAATATTTCTGAAAGATGCCCATGATTTATTTTTAGAACAAGAAAGAGATAGAGTTTTAACCAAAAAGATTATTATCATTCAAAAGTCAATAAAGGGTTGGGTGTATAGAAGAAGGTAAACATTTTCTTATTAAAAACAAAAAAACTCAATATTAATTTAATATTATAATAATTCAATTTTAGATATTTACAAATGAGATCAGCTGCAGTTTTGATTCAAAAACATTTTAGAGGATACTCTCAAAAGAAAAAATATCGACATATGCTTGTCGGTTATCTTAGATTGCAAGCAGTTATTAGGTCACGTGTGTTATCTCATAGATTTAAACATTTACGTGGTCATATTGTAGGATTACAAGCACAATCTCGAGGTTATCTAGTCAGAAGAATGTGTGCTCATAAAATGTGGGCTATAGTTAAAATTCAAGCTCATGTTAGACGAATTATTGCTCAACGGCGTTTTAATAAAATAAAGGTAAGGTTTGCTATTAATTTATTATTTTTTAGTTTTGTTATTAATTAATAATAATTTTTTTATTTTAGTTTGAATTTAGAATACAGATTGAAGCTTTAAAGTTAAAAAAAAAAGAAGAAAGGGAACTAAAGGAAGCTGGAAATAAAAGGGCTAAAGAAATTGCTGAACAAAATTATAGGGTTAGTATTTAACATAGGTATTTGTTTTTGTAATATGAATAAAATACTATTTCAAAAATATATAGGAACGCATGGAAGAATTAGAAAGAAAAGAACATGAAATTGAAGAAGAAGAAAAAAGGCAAATGGAAATTAAAAAAAATCTTATTAGTAATGCAGCAAGGAAGCAAGATGAACCTGTAGATGACAGTAAACTTGTTGAAGCTATGTTTGATTTCCTCCCAGATTCTAGTAGTGAAGCACCTATGCAAACTAGAGGAACTTCTGTTTTTATGGTATGGTTATGTAATTTTAAATAATTTAATTGTAACTTTCTTAATGTTGGTTTTAATGTGCTGCATTTGTTAACAATACAAATTTATAAACAATTTTAAATTACTCTATTATATATAAAAATTTTTTTTAATAAAAGCATTATAATTATTATTTTTTATAATTTATCACAATAATTGTAGCTTCTAGATCATGTATTATATTATTAAATAGTAATTTTTATTGGAAATTTTAGTTTTATATAATATGTAGTATTTATAAATGTATTTAAATGAAATTTCAATAGTAATTATTAAATAATTTATTTTCAATCTAGGACCTTCCTACTTCAAAAACGGATGACCAACAAGATATTATTAGTGATATGCAACCAGTTGTTGATGATACAGAAGACTTGAGTGAATTTAAATTTCAAAAGTTTGCTGCAACATATTTTCAAGGAAATATTACTCATCAATGTTCAAGAAAACCTCTCAAGCATCCTCTTCTACCATTACACGCTCAAGGAGATCAATTGGTTTGTAACAATTTCGCCTTTTCATATTAATCTAAAAATGTTGTTATCTTATTAAAAACAATTTTTTAGGCTGCTCAAGCACTTTGGATTACAATTTTACGATTTTGTGGTGATTTATCTGAGCCTAGATATCATACAATGGAAAGAGATAATACTTCAGTTATGTCAAAAGTAACTGCTACTTTGGGTCGTAACTTCATTCGTAGTAAAGAATTTTATGAAGCTCAAATGATAGGAATGGATCCAGTATGTATATTTTATTTGTGTAAAAATTTGAAATATCTAAATGATTTTTTTACTTGATATGAAAGCAGGAAAGCTTTTTAAAAACAAAACCTCGATCTATTCGTCATAAGTTGGTGTCACTTACTTTAAAACGGAAAAATAAACTAGGAGAAGATGTACGCAAAAGATTGCAAGATGATGAATATGCAGCTGATAGTTATCAGTCTTGGTTAGATGCACGCCCTACATCTAATTTAGAAAAATTACATTTTATTATTGGTCATGGTATTTTAAGAGCAGAATTAAGGTAATAAAATATAATAGTTTTTCCTATAGTTATTTTGTAATATTATACTTATTTTTTAGGGATGAAGTATATTGTCAGATTTGCAAACAATTATCTGCAAATCCTTCAAAATCGTCTCATGCTAGAGGATGGATTTTATTATCACTTTGTGTTGGATGTTTTGCTCCCTCTGAAAGATTTGTAAACTATCTCAGAGCATTTATAAGGGAGGGTCCTCCTGGGTATGCTCCTTACTGTGAAGATCGTTTAAAACGTACATTTAATAATGGTACACGAAATCAACCTCCTAGTTGGTTAGAATTACAGGTTTGTTAAATGACAATATTTTGTAAAGACAAATACAATTAATACCATTATATAAATAAATTTAAATTTATTTCAGGCTACAAAATCTAAAAAGCCTATAATGCTTCCTATCACTTTTATGGATGGAAATACAAAGACACTGTTGGCTGATTCTGCAACTACAGCTCGAGAACTCTGTAATCAGCTCTCTGATAAAATTGGACTGAAAGATCAATTTGGATTTTCCCTTTATATAGCTTTATTTGATAAAGTATATAAAAAATATAAAATATTTTAATTTGTGAATGTTAAAAATAGAAATTATGATAAATTATTTGTTTAGGTATCATCATTAGGAAGTGGTGGCGATCACGTTATGGATGCAATTTCTCAATGTGAACAGTATGCTAAAGAACAAGGAGCTCAAGAACGCAATGCACCTTGGAGATTGTTTTTCAGAAAAGAAATCTTTGCTCCCTGGCATGAACCTACTGAAGATCAAGTAGCAACTAACTTGATATATCAACAAGTGGTTCGTGGAGTAAAATTTGGTGAATACCGATGTGATAAGGTTTGTAGAATATTCAATATATTTTTAAAAAATTCACACATGATTTTAATTTAATTAATTTAAAGGAAGAGGATTTAGCCATGATTGCAGCTCAACAGTATTACATTGAACATAACACTGATCTTAATAATGAGAGGTTATTAAATCTTTTACCAAATTATATACCTGATTATTGTTTGACAAATGCTGAAAAATCAATAGAAAGATGGAATATATTGATAATTCAAGCTTATAAGAAGGTAAGAAATGAACATTTTGTTTGATTAAACAAAAATACCAAAAGCAATAAAGTATTTATTTTATTTATAACTTTAAATTAAACTGAAACTAGTTGGTTTAATGAAACTTCTGATAAGGTTGTGGTTTTTCAGTTTAATTTAGCATTTCACTATGGTTGTGGGCTGGATGAATTTTTTAAAAACTTAGAACTATGTTTTTTTTTTATAAGTTTAAGGTCAATGGATGTGTTTGCTTCAGGGACAGTTAACAACTGAGGTAAGGTAGGCTAATGTGTATATAGCCAAAAATTCTTCAATAGTATCTATTTTTCTGCATGCAAAATTAACAGTGTGCTAAAAATAACAATTTTCTAAAAACCATTCTAGATTTCTAAATTTATTATATTTTATTAAATTTCTACTGCTTATTTAAAAATTATATAAATACATTTAAATGTAAATTCATTCTTACTATGACCATCTATTAATTTTATATTTCCATCAAAGAATTGCTGCTATAATAAAAAATAATACTTGAAGTTCTTATAGTAGAATCATTTAAAATTTATTAATTAGAATTTAATTTAAATGGTGGTTTTATAAAGTGTATATTAATTTTTAATTTTGTATGAAATACAGATGAAACGAAAAGAATATTAATTAACTACAATAAATTAATAAATTTAGTACTGTTTCATAAGATTTTTATCTGGTCTGGTTTGTAGACAGTATATTTTAATAGATCTAAGTAATAGCACAGTATAATAATTATTAATATATGAGAAATATTGCATGATTTTTTCTATTAGTGTGGAAGCTGATAAGGTTTAAAAATTATAATTTAATTATACTTTTCACTTGCATGATTTTGATTATATTAATAAATTTATCAAAAAATAGTGTAAAAAAATTTCATGTTTCATACAAAGTTTTACCATATTAGTATGTATTGTGATTGCATACAAATCATTAACATTTGTTAAGATAGAAATTAGTTTTATGTCACTATGATTCATTACTTTGCCAAATATTTTTAAACGTATGATTGTTTGGCATTATATGATAAAGATTAGAACTTTGTGGTTAAAATGGATAGTTTAAAGTTATGTTTACAACTAGAATTATTATCTACCTCTAGAACAATTTTTATTATTAATAATATTGCAAAACCAGTTTAAATGTAAGACTTACAAATTTATAATTTAAGTGTTTGATTAAATTTTAAAATTTGTATGTTTTTAATACATTTTTGCTTTGTGTTGAATGTTATTCAAATAATTTAGATGTTAAAAGAACTATAATATAAACTATGATTTACAATTATATAAACATAGGTACTAAATAGATTTCTGGAGCCAGTAAAGATATTTGCCAGACATGATGAAATGTTATTCTTATGAATTTAAATAAAATATAACTTATTATTGAGTTATTGTTTTACAAGTGTTTTTTAAGTGTATTAATAAGACATAAACAGATATTTCTATTTATGTTTAATTTGTATTTTTAATGTTTATAATTAATAATTTGTTCGACATGAAATTTTTATATATTTTGATATAATTATTTATAAAATAATCAGTTTTTAGATTTTAACAATTAATATTTTTTTGTAATATTTTGATTGTAATTTTTTATATGTTCTGCATGTTAAACAATTTTAGAGCTATTATTTGAAAGAGAATGTTGCTCAGTTGAGAGTAAAAGAAGATGTTGTGAGCTATGCAAAATTTAAATGGCCATTATTATTCTCCAGATTTTATGAAGCTTATAGAAATTCAGGTATCGTAAATCAATATTAAACTTAAAATTGCCCATTTTATATTATACTAAAGATAATTGATAATAAATTGTCTCTTGTGTTTTTATGAAAAAAAACTCATAGAAAGGTAAAGTCTCACTCTTAGGCATATGGATATATTGTGTAGAAGAGTATTAGACTATTATTGTCATTAAATAGTGTATTTATAGATGGTTTTAGACCCCAATGATTACAAGTGAATGTTTAAATTATTTCATCTACTGTGGTTATGTAGCGTTCTCAATTCAGCAATTTTGGGGTAGATATACACCTCTAATAATGATGTTGAAAGTATTTTATGAGAATCCGATTAATAATTGTACAAAGAAATTATTGGTGATAGGTAGAATAGAGATGTTTATGTCTTTGCAGACTGTGATTAAAGTACTACCACCCTTTACATGACTGTATGTTGTAGAAGAACTATTACATTATATTAAAATTAATAAGATCTAATTTGTTTTAGTTGAAGTAAAAGAATTATAAACAAATGGTTATAGCTATGTTACAATTGAATATGGCAAGTTTTGTTCAAAGTCCACATTTTTGATAGAAGTCAAGGAAGGTAGTTAACTAGAACGAGGTTGTTTAGATTGAGTTGCAATTAGTGGTGAGAGAAAGGAGACACGCAAGAGTTTTTTTTTTAATGTATTATCACATTATTAATGATACTAGGATACAATAATATTAAAGAGCATCAAAGTCAACTAAAATTTTTTTTAAATATATATTATCAACATATGATATCTATTATATTTATTGAATCTATTTCATTGAGTATAGAATTAAAATACAAGTTATGGAGTACAAATTTTATTGTCATTGTAATTTTAATGTCTTTATTTTAAATTGATTGAAAATGTTTATTTAATTATAAAATGTTTTATAATAATTTTATTTCAATTGAATTAAATATTATTTTATTTTACAAATATATGTACGGTGTATTCTTACTGATTACTAATCTAATTAATAATTAATAGGTCCAAATTTACCTAAAAATGATGTTATCATTGCTGTAAACTGGACTGGCGTTTATGTAGTTGACGATCAGGAGCAAGTTTTGTTAGAGCTATCATTTCCTGAAATAACTACGGTCTCTAGTCAAAAGTATGTTGAAATGTTATTTTATTTGACGTGATATTAATGATTACAAATTTGTATTCTAGAACTACAAAAGTGTTTACTCAAACGTTTACACTTTCAACTGTGCGGGGAGAAGAATTTACATTTCAGAGTCCAAATGCAGAAGATATAAGGGACTTGGTGGTTTATTTCTTAGAAGGATTAAAAAAACGATCGACATTTGTTATTGCAGTTCAAGATTACAAGGCTCCTGGTAAAATATAATTATATTATGTGATCGAATTTTGCTACATTTTTGTTTACATTTTTAGGTGAAGGAACTACGTTTTTAAATTTCCAAAAGGGTGACTTAATTATTTTGGAAGACGAGAGTACTGGAGAAACTGTTATGACTTCTGGTTGGTGTGTAGGATATTGTGAAAGAACTGGTGATAGAGGAGACTTCCCTGCAGAAACAGTTTATGTACTACCAACTTTATCAAAACCGCCAGTTGATATATTGGTAATTATTTTAATTTAATTTATATGTATTCCCAAGACAATTTATGAATGCAATTGCAAATATTAGTCATGTGATGAATTTATATCTTTTAGGCACTATTTAGCTTGGAAGCTGCTGATCAAAGTCGTAAATTATATTCACAACCATTAAATGGTATTGAACCAAGAGAAAAGCCCCACAATTTAATGGAATATGCTATTGATCATTTCCGGTAAGTAAGGTCACATACATGTAGCTTTATGTCTTACTTAATTTTCTATTTATTTATGTTTAGAGCTCCTGCAAAACGTACAGTTTCTAAAGCATTGACTTTGAGTTCAGCAAGACGTGCTAACAATGATGATTTGTGGAGACACACAAGAGAACCAATGAAACAGCCATTGTTAAGGAAACTCGCCGGTAAAGAGGAATTAGCTGAAGAAGCATGTTTTGCATTTGCAGCAATGTTGAAATATACTGGTGATTTACCAGCAAAGAGACGATTACCTAATGAATATACAGATCAAATATTCGATGGACCCTTGAAACATGTAGATTAATTTTTATACTTATAAATAGATAATAAATAAATTGAAAATTTAATAATTAATTAAAACAAAAAATATAAATAAATATTTTTTAATTTTAGGAAATATTAAGAGATGAAATATATTGTCAACTAATGAGACAGTTAACAGATAATAGGAATAGATTGAGTGAAGAAAGAGCATGGGAATTAATGTGGCTGTCAACTGGTTTATTTGCATGCAGTCAAAATTTATTAAAAGTAATATTACTAATATATCATATTTTAACATTAATCATACAATTTTCATTTTTCAACAATTATAATATTTGAATAGGAATTAAATTTATTTTTGCGCACAAGACGTCATCCTATATCTCAAGACTCCTTACAGCGACTGCAAAAAACAATAAGAAATGGTCAAAGAAAATACCCACCACATCAAGTAGAAGTTGAAGCTATACAGCATAAAACTACACAAATATTTCACAAAGTATTCTTCCCCGACGACACCGATGAAGCATTTGAGGTTGACTCATCAACAAGGGCAAAAGATTTCTGTACTAATATTTCACAACGGTTGACGTTACGGTCTAGTGAAGGTTTTAGTTTGTTTGTAAAAATCGCCGATAAAGTAATATCTGTTCCTGAAGGTGATTTTTTCTTTGACTTTGTCCGTCACCTTACTGATTGGATTAAAAAGGCCCGACCAACTAGAGATGGTTTGTACCATAATAATATTTGCTATAAATAATTATAACAGAAATTATAACTATCTGTGATCCATAGGTACAACTCCGCAGTTTACTTATCAAGTATTTTTCATGAAGAAATTATGGACAAATACAGTACCTGGCAAGGACAGAAATGCAGATTTAATATTTCACTTCCACCAGGAACTCCCAAAACTCTTACGTGGTAAGCACTCAGATAATATTAACGGATTGGGAACTATTAATCAATAATTTTCATGATCTAATTAAACTTAATTATTTGATGTAATGTTATCAACATTTTAGGATATCATAAGTGTTCAAAAGAAGAGGCTACTAGATTGGCTGCATTGATTTATAGGGTTCGTTTTGGTGAAAGCAAACAAGAACTTCAGGCTATACCGTAATATATTTTAATATTTATAATTATTAAATTCATACTGGATGTAATAGTTTAGCGTTGTGGGTAGATAATGTAGATAAAATAATAATATATTTATATATTTACTTTAATATAACATTATATAGAATTTATGTTATAAAATAATCTCACCATAAATTGTTCTTTGAAAAAAAATCTATGTCCATCATTGAAATGCACAGTTTTTTCAAGTTTTCTTATAATAGGCTTGTGTTTTAATTTTTAGAATTTGTATGTTTTTTTTTATAGTCAAATGCTACGGGAACTTATTCCTGGAGACCTGATTAAAGTTCAAAATTCAGCAGAATGGAAACGAGTGATTGTAGCTACTTACAACCAGGATATAGGTTTGTACATTGGCTAAATATATTTGTCATACAACTATTGATGGTTTTTTTTTTTAATATATATTTTTATTATCTAGGTATGAGTGCTGAAGATGCAAAAATTACATTCCTGAAAATAATTTACCGCTGGCCTACATTTGGATCAGCTTTCTTTGAAGTGAAGCAGACTACAGAACCAAATTATCCAGAACTTCTGTTGATTGCTATTAATAAGCATGGGATTAGTCTTATACACCCACAAACTAAGGTATGCTTTTGAGGAATTCTTAAGAAGTTTTCTGGGGTAATAACCATTTGTATGTAATTCATACTGTGATTATTTTAGGAGATTTTGGTTACGCACCCATTTACGAGGATATCAAACTGGTCATCTGGAAACACTTACTTCCACATGACCATTGGCAATTTGGTTAGAGGGTCAAAGTTGCTATGTGAAACTTCTTTGGGATACAAAATGGACGATTTGCTAACATCATACATATCTTTGATGTTGTCCAACATGAACAAACAGCGAACAATTAAATAACGATCAAATATCATAATATTGACCAAAGCACTTTTACAGAAAAACAAAGTTTTATTATTTTTACTTATAAATATTGTATTGTGTTAGTCATAGTCCATGAATGCAAACGTCAAAACTATATGGTTGTTTATTTATTTATTTATTTATTTATTTATTTATTTATTTAAATAATATTTATGTTTAAAATTATGTTTTATGTGCCTATTATTGTTTAGTATAGTGTGAAACCTTAAGTATTATGAAATTAATAACAGTTATACAATTAAATATATTATATTGTTTAATAATGGCTACTATGCTCAAGTTTGTTATGACATATTGACTTGTGTTATTATTATTATTATTATTTTCTATTTTGTACGCATATTTTTGTTAGATTTATACACTTTATATGGCAATGATCAAATCGTATATTAGGTTAGATATAACCATGTGCAAATTTATTAACACTAGTGCAATTAATTATATCTATTGGGAGGGATTTTTTTTAACTTATCATTATTGAATGTTTTGTTTTTATATAGCAGCTGTGTTCTACATTTATTTATTATAATGCATCAAACATAAATAAATTTATTATATATATACATCTTTTTAAAATGGTCTTGTATTTTTAGTATTTTCTGTATTTATTTGAAAAGGATAAACATCTTAGGCAACATTACTTAACCAAGAAATGCCTTATAATTCTTGGTTATAAAACCTGATTCTTAACATTGTGTTGTTACTGTTAAAAATTGATAAATCAAAATAATTATTGGATTTTAAAAAAAAATTTAAAAATAAAAAGTTCATGTTGAAATCTTTAGTGTCATTAACTCAGAATTATTGAAATGAGATATTTGTAGTAATAATATACTTATTCGCTTTGCATGCGATAAGCGCAGATATTATTATTTCTCTAATTGTTCTTATTTTTATTATAATTAATAATATTATATTATGTGTTTCATCGGCATTGCACTTCTGCGGTTTTGCGTTTCTTGCTGGTCAGTACGACATGCCTCGTATCTCTCAGTTTATTTGTCTCTTGTGTGTGTTTCATTAATTAGTGTGACTTATTTAATATATAAACCATCCGATGAAAATTCAAACATTGTGTCTTTTCTCATCTATACCCATAACCTTTTTAAACGTCCACATCTGTTATTCTGTTCTCTCATAGAATATTAAATATTCTATTAAATAATAAATTTTATTATCGACTGTCGTTTTGAGAAAACATAATTACCAAAAAAATCTAAATTTTTCTAAACTGATGGAGAAATACTTTATTTTTGTTTACACTTCCATGCATGAGTACAAAACGGCCTTACATAGTTTTCCCATTTATTTACTTGTTTTTTTTTTTTTTTATGCACGATGGTATTGTAGTGAGCCGGATTAGAGCGACCGTTGAATAGTGATATAATGATATAGAAGTCGCGGTGAAATAAAAAGATGATGAAAATATTTCAGTGTTCTTAAATCGAAAAATTGACAAATGTCCAAATGACAAGTTCTAGCATAGGCTAACGTGAAGGCTCTCGCTCTAACTCTGGTAGATCCCGTACTCTGTCAGTGACCTATCTGGGACTCTCGTGGCAAGGTTTATAGATTTATTGTTATTATAGTATAATCTATAAACCTTGGCGTATAGTACATAGCGAATGGCACTATGGTGGGAGAAAATTCGGCCAGCAGACATCGCGCGCGTCAGTAACTATGCGCGGTTTATGGTCAGACTCTCGCGTGCCTGAGTGTAGCTGGTTTCCGACTCGGGTTTGCTTGTACACACCTTTAGTTATAAGACATAAGTATTGTAATTTGTAGTGTTATTGAACCTAGCTTTCTCTCGTCTTATTACACTAGGGGTCCAGGGACATAATATTATCTAATATAATATTATAGGTAATAGATATAATACTACGTCGTAGTATATTGTTACGAGTATAATATGTTTGTGGAAGATCAGAGCATTCAGAGCACATATTATAGCCACATAGTCACACGTAACGTCAGTATTATATGCACAAGGGTTCAGATCCAGAATGAAAACCTGCCAGCTACTCAGCTAATTGGGAAGGGCTCGTTCGTACATTTATATCAAATGTTTTTTTCGTACATTTTTTATCATAATGGTATCTATTGTATATTAGTAAATTTCTATTTTTTATTTTCATATATAATTCGAATAAAACACCGGACACACTATATAATATATTATACAAATATAAAATCGCTTAAATTTATCTAAAAAAAAAAAAAAAAATGGAAAGTGTAATTTGCTTCGTTAGGGGAAGGAGGTACGTATAATACCTTGTATTTGCATAGAAGTCTAGATCATATTTTACAAGTACCTACTACAAATATTGAAATATTGTCTTTAAACCCATAGTACGTTCTTCTATGCTACTCTATTCACACTGTACCATATTATATGATCTAATTCAGCGGTCGCCAACCATTTGGACCTTGCGGACCACTACAAACCTTACTCTAAATTCTACGGACCATTTATAGCTTACAATAGCTTTTTACATAAATATCATTCCACTACTGATTAGTCTTATAACAAATTAGTATAAAAATATATATATATATAAATTAATAAAATAAGATATATACAGCAACATAATACAATTATACTGTGTCTTTGTCACAGTGATTATACGATATGCACCACTCGCTGGAAGGCTAATAAAATAATATTGCAAATAATGTTCAAATTTTTCTGCGGACCACTGGTTGGCGATCGCTGATCTAACTGATCTAAGTCACTTATTACGTTATCCATTGAAAAAATTGTTTCCGTAAAACAATTTTAAGTATTAATACACATTGGACATTGTACAATTTATTTGAACATAAGTTATTATTATCTATACAATTACAATTAATTGACTTTAGTCTAAAATATAATTTAATTTTAATACAGGCCCACCCACTAATAAGATCTAAACCGTAAACAATAGGAATAGCAACATAATATGCTAATAGCTACCTAAACATTCCGTTAATCAAATGAATAATTTATGAAATCCACTCATTGCACGATAGATTATTTATTTGATTGTATATTAGGTACTTGAATAATAATAATATTGTTGCCTATACAAACTCATATTTTACTGGGATTGTAGGCATCTAACCAGCGGTTTCCAACCTTTTTATATATCTGCGTACTTACCACTTATTCATTTTGAAAATGTTTCACTTACCACTTGACGTAATAAAACATTTTGTTTTTTTACTTATCATTTATCAAAAAATAAAACGGCAGTATATAGCGGTAAAACCTAACCGTTCGGACTTGACGGCTTAAATACCGCTGCGTATTGCATGGCCATTACGTATAGGTCAATTTGTATTGAAGTACATTTTTATAAAAATCTTTTTTTTGTCAATTCAAGAGTGTCTTTGCATAGCTAGTCCGGCGCGTACCTACCTAATATTATTTATATTGCGTATTATATAGGTACTTGTGCGTGACGATCCGGGGCAAAGTGAATAGACCGAATCGTCGAGCTAGGGAAAAACGTTGAAAAATTTCCAAAAAAAGAATAATGACATGCAGTTAAATTATGTTTAAACTATCATAATATTATTTAACATAATCGCATTTTCAGTCGAAACAGAAAGTAATAATAATGAACAAATGTGTGGGACCGCGATCACGGCGGCGATCTGTGATGACGCAGAGTCGACGATTTTAGTGAAATTAAAACTCGGCCGCGGTGCAGCGGTGGTAATAACCACGTCGGTTGGGGTGGGCGGTTATAAGAGTCGTGGTCGTGGGATGCGGGCGAAGACGAGACGTCAGATATTACTTTTGAACGGTTCGACGGTTTTACGGTGACTTTACCATTGTATCGCCGTCATCGGCGTAGTATTTATAATATGTGTGTGTGTGTGTGTGTATATAAATATATACATATAAACATCGGATGACGATTATTATTATACGCGCAGGCCGCGAAAGAGATTAATAATTATTTTTCGTAACATCCGTCTTTCGGGTGTACGAACGCGCGATGAATGGGAGACGCGCGGGAGCAAACTTATCAATTCAGCGGCGCGCGGAGGCGTGAATCGTCGTTGTTATTACTATTTCCGGATCCGACTAGGGCGGGCGGCGAGAGGATTTTTAATCGAAAGATGAAAGTATTATAATACTTTGCGTTCTTTATAATATATATATATATGTGTATAGGTACCTACACCGCCGTGACAATTATCATTGTAAAAATAATTATAATAATAATAAAAAATTCCGTCAGTAATTTCTCGCGCTTTTTAAAAAAAAAAAAAAATGTATGGTAATGGGTAATCACGATCACCGACGTTTACATCGAATTTTTAATATTACCGCGGCGTAGTGCTGGCAGAGCATTTATATTATCACGCGTATAGCCGAAGGCGCACCTGTCTATTATTATTATTATTTATACTTATATCGCAACTGTCGAGTCGGCGAGGGATAATGAATTGTTTAAATTATCATCGCCCAACTACACCCCAACTTATTTTTAGCAAACCGACTTTGGATGTCAGTTGTAACTTGAACATTCCTGTAAATTATAAAGAAATGTTTCGACACTGGTTTTAATGACTTTTGTTTACACGGAATGAAATTGAAATTATTATTACTATTATTATAAAATTGTTTTGAACACATCAAATGAAAGTTTTATATGCTTGAATTTTTAATTTATGTACCATACGTATAGCTGGTATAGTCGTATAGATATAGTAGGTACTTAAAGTTTTTTTGGAATACATACCTACAACGTATATCTACTATTTGATGGTGCAAAAGTTATAAAAATTTGTCTGATTTTGATTTTGTTTATCGTTTGTGTCCGAAAAACGCCTTTGAGTCAGGATTATAACTTATAATCATTCTTTGGATAGGTATAGTGACTACTGTTATAGTTTGTATGTATATAGACGGTAATATAATAAAGGCACGTATTATAATACATATAGGTATACGACCGTATACATTCAATTAAATGGACGGTTAGGACTTTGAAAATTGTACAATACACACAACGATGAACACTTATTACTACTTATTACTAAATGTTTATGGATTAATATTGCACCTGACAGTTTTCAAAATATGTACTATTATTCTCATTCCTTTGAATTTAAAGTATAATAAATAACTCCGGAAGTTTTCATTCAAATTTCGATTATAATACGTCAACAATTTCGAAAAATATTACTTGATTCACATTTTGCTTTAAAACATAATATATGTTCTCATTAGAAAAACCAATGTTGTTATCGCTACAGGATAGTTCTAAAATGTCGTGAAAAATCTAAGTACTCGAAACTATGGTTTATAATTACATTTAAAAATTTCAAAACTCAGAATTTGAATGCGTACATAATTTAGGCATAAAAATGGGGCGAGCATGCTTAAAAAGTTACCTTATAATATATAGTATACTTATAAGTTATACGAAACGCGATGTGATGGGTGGCGCGGTGCGATAAACTATTTATTTGTCATACATTAATTTTATACAAAATCCTTCTATTTTTAGATAATAAAAAAATAATTTAATTTCTAAGTACACAGAATTGTTATTATTAGCATCATTGAATAATATCGAATAATAATACTCCTATAGTCTAAAAATTTTTCATTCTGATCAGATATATAATAAATTGTAACCATAATAATATTAAGAAAAAAAAGTTAGTTTTAAAAATGTAGAGCCCAGCCGCCCGGGGCCCAGGGGTTTTGTGCACCCCTAGCACCCCCGGTAGTTGCGGCACTGAATGAAAGTAATGAAAGTAATAACTAGCAATCGCCAGATGTGTTATGTGTATTATGAATATTATTGTATTTATCTGCCTACCTATAAATATTTTTATACTACGCTATTTTAGCCCAATTGACAATTGTACACTTAAATAAACGTTGACAGCAGAGGAGTAATGTTGTGCACACAGAGTATCCTCTGCGGACGATTTATCAGAAAAAAACTTTTTCTACCCATAACAAATAAAAAAAGGTACAAGAAAATCACATTAATTTTTTTATGAGTGTTTGAAGTTCAAATTATCAATTCGGTTTTTGATATTTGCTTGTAATTTAAAAACGAATAACCGTAAATATTTGAAATTGTCACAAAATGTTTTAAACTATCACTTAATTTGTATACATATTAATATGTTATAATAATTGTCTAAACACTTTGAATCTTTTTAAATTATTCATAGAAACTTGAAATTTAAATTTTTTTCTTTATAAATGTTGCTAAGAAAAGATTTTTTCTGCGTCAAAAAGATTGACAACTTAACAGTTTAACACATAAGATTTCTAATAAGTCGTTATTATAGCCATTAAAATATATTAAAGATATCTATATTTTTAACAAATTATTTTATAGTTATGTATAAAATAAATATGTATAAATGTATAAAATATTTAAATTTTATAGCTAAGATTTAAAAATGTTATCCAAAGTTCCACGTAGGCAGTTCGTACTTGTAACAAAAACCTAAAAAACAGTGAGCATTTAATTAAGAATAACGGTTGTATTTATTTTGTTATAATTTAAAAATATTATTCGTGGGTAACGGGTAAGTACTTGACATTTTTAATGTATATTATTATTCTTTATAGTTTATAGGTATTATAATCTTTGCAATTTTCAATTATTCAGATTAATTTTATGATATTGCTTAATGCTTATTATATCGTTTATACCGTATTAGTGTATTACTATAAAATATAAATGGTAAATTAAAGTTATTATAAATTTTAATAATTAAAGGTAATATATTTATTATTTATATGATGATCGACTGACGTCTATATCTACGCTCAAAATTGTTTTTCGCATGCAATGATTTATCATTGCAATTGAAAATTACATTGTACATAATATACATATTTAATATTTATCATATTATTTAAATTAAAAAAAATATTTTGGTGCTGTAATCACAGATATATAAACATAATAATAGGTATGTTTATATATCTTCGGCCGTAATCGACTGTATTTAATATTTATAACGAAAATTTTTTAATGATAAAATCAAGTCATTATCAATTTTATATAATTATGTCACAGTAAAAAAACTATTTATAAAATTTAATATAGATCTCTGTTTTTCTGATCCAGTTGAAAGGTTATTTTCATTTGCTGGGTTCATTCATTGTCCTACTAGAAGAAATTTATCTGACAAAAATTTTGAAAAATTAGTTTTTCTTAAAGAAAATTAATCATATTCAGTTTAATAAAAGATAATTCATACAATTCTTTTATTTAATTTTAAATTCAATTTTATTGTTATAAATTGTATTACCTATCATATTATATAAATACCATTTACTTAGTTAATAATTCAATTACTAAAAAGTATAAATACTAGTATTACTATACATATGTTGCATACACTTATTTTATAAGAAGACTACTAATCACTAATTCTACGACTGTTACGCCAGACAATTTACAAATGTTTTAAAGACTGTTATATAAACATGTTTTTTATTGTGATTTATTATAAATTGGTATGTATTGTCTCTTATGCTTAATACATTAAACTTTTAAAATGTGTTAATTATATTGTAATGAATGAATAAATACAAAAATATTTTATTTATCAATGCAACTTTTAACTTTATATGTAACTTAGTTACATAACTGTAATTTGTATTCAGTTACGCAGCATAAAATTATCTAGTGACTTGTAACCGGTTACAATAAATAAAGTAACTTGCCCAGCCCTGCCGATTGTGCAATTTTTAAGTAACTTTTGAATTTAGTACATTAAAATCTCAGACTGTACAGTAAGTAACAACGTAGTAGCCAGCACATTTACCTAGTATAGTACCTATATAGTACCCAGTGTAGGTGTATCTGTATAAACGTCCATTTATCAAAAAAATAATACCATTAATACCAACAATGTACCGAGCAATGTGAATAGTACTAACTTAATACTCAAAATAAAAACGGCATATTTTATTCATATATTATATACTTTACAGACAGGATTTGAGTAAAAATCGATCAATTTAATGGACCGATTACGGATCGTTAATACTATTAATCGCGCAATCGCGCTTTCAAACTCTAGAGTAATATGCTCGCTCACTATATACGACGCATTAAATGTTTGGCGATTGTTGTTTAAATACGACTCGGAATGGACGTGCCGCAACCCCGCGATAACAATACATCGCCTAACATAATATATCATAATATACGATTTGTGTAGGTGACGACATGCCGCGGCGAGTCACCAAACGGTTTACCAATTTTACCGGGATTTTCACGCACAACACTCGGACCGAGCCACCACAATTGTCCGCACGACCGTTCGTAGGGGTCACCACCACACACTCGATTTTCGTTTATTACTTATAATACTTATTTTAGATTTGTTTCCTTCCTATTCTTCTTCTCCGTCAACCAATAGTGCTATAACGATTAATTCTTCTTGGCTAAATTCAACCGCGACGAATAGAGGAACTCTTGACATCTTGACCGTCCGGACTGCACTGTACGACTGCGTTACTGCAAGACGTGTACTGTTTAAAAAATGAAGTGAAAACAGACGACAGCCGATGTGAAAATATTAGATTTTACGAGATCGGAACGGAGCCGGCCCGGGTATATTATATGAAACAAGTCCTCGGAAACTACACGGAATGGAAAAAAATCTGATCGGACTCGGACCGGATGTGTGTGAAACGACCTTAACCGTATAATACCATATAACGTCATACGCCGTAACGTTTGTTTGTTTCGCCGTGTGTACGCGGACGAGTGCGTGGCAACGACGGGCCGCGCGGCGTCTCCGTCGGAATAATAACTCCGTTGCTCGGCGCCCGCAGAGTCGCAGTGGACCCAACAAACAATGGCGGCGATTATCGTGGCGAGTCTCTTGTGTCTGCCGTCGGACACCGGTCAGATATCCGCCGCGACGACGACGACGACGACCACTATCACCGCGAACGCGGCCACCGCCACGGCCACCACACCGTCGCCGGACGACGCGGAGGTGGCAGTGTCGGCGTCGACGACGACGGCGGCGACGGTGGCGGCGGCGACGCCGGGGAAGACGTCCGCCGCCCAGTTTTCCGTGCACATGATCCTGCCTTTCAGCAAGTCCACCATCCGGTACAGTTATACGGAACCGTCGGGGTCGGCCACCTCGGCCCGGACTCCGGTCCAGACGGCGGACGTCGATCAGGCGCACAGCATGAGCGTGTCGCCGTACGGATGCGGTACCGCCGCGGACGGCGACGGCGTCCGCGGCCCGCGAAAGCGGAAACGAGTGCGGTGGAAGACTTCAACGGCGGCGGCTCAGACCAACACGGCGATGCCGTTGCCCGGATATCCGACCACCGACGGTGGCCGCGGCGCGGTGTTCGAAGCGGCCGCCGAACAGTTGGACCGGCTGTACACCGTCAGCCGGGTGGACGGGGCGGTTAGCAGCAGCGCGGACGACGGAGAAGCGACCGACTCATCCGCCGAAGACGTTACCGCCGCGTGACGCGCACGACCGTCGCCCGACGCGACCCGACACACCGCCCGCCACTCCGCGTCATATATACCATTACGTTGATATTGCGTTTACATCGAGTTCTTGTCGTGTACCGTTTGTATTTAAAATCATGTGTTCTCGTATAATGCGATAAATATTTCAGTACTTCTCTCGTTGAAATCATTTATTTTTATTTTTTATCCACCAAGTGACGGTGGTTTTCCAGCTTTTTTGATTCGCGTCGTCGCTGTCCGCGATCATCGATGCGCCACTAATACGCGCGTTCGTCTACCATCGAAATAATGTCGAACATTTGAACGGCAGATTTTGGAAAATCAAATAAGACGAGCGACTATTATTTTATTAAAAAACATGGATTGCGCGAAAAAAAAAATAAAACAGATTTCGTCGAGTCATAGGCGGTTGAACATAATATAATGACAATTTCAAATGTCCGAATCTACAAATTCAAAAAAAAGCTGTTGAGCCGCAGTTTTTAAAACGTGAGCTGATGGAGCGTTCGGTCGTTCTTCGGTTTCACGGTTTCTTTTTCTACCTCGCAGTCGTCTGTTCACAGTACTATGGAGACAAAAGACACCCGGGTTAGGTTAGGTCGTCCTATGCGAGAATCTGCCGGTCTGGAAAATAGTATTTTAAACGTGTTTGCACGGCCTGTATAAAAGCGACTTTTTACGATTTCCGTGATGGCAGGATAAGAGTTTTGACTCGGAATAGAGAAATACATTATTAACTAGAATAATACATAGTACGTTTTTCTATAAATTTACTGTAAATGTTGCTAGAAAGAATAATTCACAATGTGAATTGATACACAATATAGGTACTTACCTAATGGGTAAAGCGATTTTAGACAACTGGTTAAAGAATACTCAATAAATAGGAATGATCTAAAAATAATATGACGTTAATGTTATGCCCACTCGGTGTACCTATATTATTTTAGTATTAGTTAATATTTACTTTTTATTTCTAATGAAAGGTTTAACTTTATTAGAAAGTAATTTCTAAATTACTGGCAAATATAATATATAATAGATAATTTAAAAACTTTTTATAAAAAATATTTAAAAGCAGTGGCGTCGCGAACTTTCTATCATTTTTAAAATTATTTATTTTAATTTTTTTTATAAATAAAAATTATGCTATTCAAATAAATAATTTAATAAGGTATCGATTTTGAATTTTATAATTTATCCACTAACTTTCATTGTTAACAATCCGTTACACAATCTATATAGAGTACCTTTAGGCACATATAATATTTGTAAATCATACAGCTGTACAAGTTGTATACAATCATATTAGTTAATGAAGATTGGTAGGCGGTTAAAAGTTAAAACTGATTATCATTATATTCAGTGATAGCATGACTTGCACGTGATGGGTATCATAATTAGGTACGACGTACTAGACATAAAAAACAAACGATAAATAGTACACATATTGTTTTTCTTAAATTGGGCCATACTAAACGGTTGAAAAAAGTACAGTACAAAGAGCATAATTAATTTTTACTACCCGTAATATGAATATAATAAAACAGTAGCCTATGTTCACGATAATAATTCATCAGTTCATCACTTATTCATCAAATTACGTTGTCATTTGTTTAAATTTAATTATTTTACCACATCAACCTATACATCACCTACTTATACCCACCAAATTATATCTTGCGATAATCGTCCCATAACAGACGAAACCGCATATTAATTGTAATGCATTTTTTTTAAATAATATAAAATATGATCAGTTATAGGAGAGGGGAGAATGTTAACATACCATTTACATATACATATATTTATAATCTTATTAGTTATAATAAAGAACTCGTGAACTGGTAATTTCTTTGTCATTTTCGTGAAGTAGGTTAGTTTTGTTTTTTGGTTTTCAAACAATTAATAAATGCTGTTTAGTATTTATTGGATATAACATATTGCTAAGTATACTCACTTAATACTTATTATCAAGGCACGGTTGTTGTTGCATTTGTAACTTTTTTTCTACTTTTTCAATATATTGTTAAGTACGTTTTAAATGCATGTGTCATGTAAGTACGAACTAAAATCTA
This sequence comes from Rhopalosiphum maidis, assembly GCF_003676215.2. NCBI lineage: Eukaryota > Metazoa > Arthropoda > Insecta > Hemiptera > Aphididae > Rhopalosiphum > Rhopalosiphum maidis. Next base: position 57,371,514 of record NC_040879.1, read on the forward strand.
AAAGTTTCAAATACAATTTTTTGCAATTTTTGGATTTTTATTGCAATTTTATTTAATTTACTCATTTATATTAACCCTCGTAACATCTATGTTACCTTATAGAATAAATATAATTTTAAGTCGATTGATTAGGTTAGCTACTTCGAATAGAATACTGAATTATTTATATTTTTGATTATAACAGTAAATTTATAACAAAACGCTGATATTCTTTAGTGTAATTATATTTTAAATGCAATTTTTGGTATTTTTTAGCGTAACACTAATACTGCAATCAATTTTACTAGATTTTTAGTACTACAACATCCGTGTGCTCTACCTATTATATACTTATAAAATAATATTTTGTGACGAGTCGTGTTAGACATTTTTGTATATAGAAAATCAGAGCAATGGGCTCATTATAGTGTGTAAACCATATACAGCGGTATAGTCAGCAGTTTACTCGTTTATTTGGTTATTTGAACTTTAATTAAATTTTTTAATTATTCATCGTCATTTATTTTTATCTGATTGTGTTTGTATTTTTTACCTATTTTACGTTATCATAATGTTTTAATATTTTATTAAATTATATCCTCAGTAAAATCTTTGTAAAAATTGGTCATATACTTTTTGTTAATTCTTTGTCTATATTATATTCTTATTCAAACGCAAACACTCGTATACTCAAGTCTTTCTTAGTTTTTATCTCTACACGCACAAACACTGCGGAAACGTCATACTCTGCAAAATACCTATGATAATTTTAGGCCAAGAATATAATTATTTTACACAATATAAATTAATTGCACGCTGAATTAAAAATAAGTAAGGTAAGTATGGTTCAAGTCATTCTCATCGAACATAATACATATCATTAGTACTTTTTGCAAATTTTAAGCTTAGTGCATATAATAGTTTTTTTTATATATTTGTTTAAATATTTAGAGAAACAACCTTAGATTTAGAAATTTAAATAAATACCTATCCATAATATTTGAATGTAAAAGTTTATTTTGAATTAATTTTTTATAAAATATGATTTTTATGACGCTTATATACTTTTAAATTAATAATATAAATTGTATGATCATTTGAATTTGTTTATAAACAATTTTTATATTTAACACATTAGTATTTTACAAGCATATTTTATAATAGTAAATTTATTTTATTAATTTTCATTTGTATAACTCCATTTTATTAAAATTTGATATCTGGTGTATATTTTAGTATATATTTATTTCTCTTATTTTCAGTGTAAAAATAAGTTCATATTTCATTGTATATAAATTTAATATATTAAATTATTAATTTTAAAATTGATGATATTTTATAGAACTATAATATCGTGCAATAATATACTAAAATATATACAAAGCTATGTTATGGTTATCTATACAATTTATTATGATATAAAGGAAATCATTTTCAAAACATAATGTTCTGTATTTTTTATAGTTAAAATATACAAATAAATACCTACAATCTTATAGAAGACATTTTTCTCAGTACATGGTAAAAACTAAAATGTCAATCGGTATTTAAATTCTACGATTCATTTCAACCTTTTTTTTTATAAAATTCTCTCAATTTTTTTTTTTTTTATTGTAAATCATTAAAGAAGAAATCCGAGTACAAACAGAGCATCAAACAAAAGAAACACGCATTTTTATTTTATTTTTTAAAGGAAAGGCGTAATTTATTGATTTGTTTTAGCTTTCAGGCGAGGGTTGAGACTTCTTATCGTTGTTCTTTAAAATTTGCGATCCGAGACATTTTTCCATCCACGTTGTTTGGTCTAAAAAAACCTCACATTTTTAGGGTCTACTAATTTTACTAATTTTACAAATATTATTTCTAATATGACTGCGATTTAATGTTAAATACATATTCTACTACTTTGATGTATTACTACAACATTACGCTCAGGTAATAAAAATTAAAGTTCATTTATGTATTTAATTGATAAATATAGCCTATATATAAAAGTACTAATTTACATTTTGTATCAATGTTGTTCGTTCAATAAATTTAAAAATGTCTGAGATATTAAGTTATTCATGTTAAAAACAAATCATGCTGTATATACACGGCAGGCCGTACACATTTAGCGTGTGCCGTATACAATACGCACATATTGTGCATATTTTGGTATTTGCAGGGTTATACACCTGTGTACAAGGATTTTTGTTTATATTTTACTAGCTAGGGCGTGGGCGGAGAATCGGACGCTGCAACAGAAGGCTTTACGCGAATCATCAAATTCTAATCAACGATTGCAGTATACATATACACAATATAGCAAAAGCTCGCGTGCACTAAATCACACACGTCGTCGTATTCGCGTCGTACACACGCTCCGGGGTGGGGGGAGGGGGGTAAGAGATAGAACGAGACAGAAAGAGAGAGAGCGAGAGAGAGAGAAATCGCGCACAATAGAAAGCTAAAGGTTACTTTAAAGGCTCACTAACCCCCTCGTCGTCTATATCTCTCACACATCATGCACCTAACCCTGCGAGTATTCCACCACTTCTACTACTACCACTATACTGTCTACTACTACTACTACAACGACGACGACTTCTGTTACAACAGCAGCAAAACTTTATATAAAACGTTAGTTTCGAGCCCCCCGAAATTTTGTAAAACACAATAAATATATACACGGCGGCATAATACGCACCGATGTACCTGTATATATATATATATATATATATTAGGAATGCCAGCAATCCGCACTCGCCCTCTCACCGCTATGGCCGGACATCTGTTACCTATAAATAAAATACGCCGCCGACGCTCATTATTTCCGAATTACACAACCACCCGCCTCCCTCGCATAGGTAACCGTTTAATTTTTCGACTAAGGCGCGGCCGCCCGCACCTGGCACGCCTCTTATCCGGTACTCGTAGTGCGTATAATATAATATATACTGTATATTACACAGGGTGACTCGCCGGGGTATCCTGTTTTGATTCGCGCGAGGGAAGTTGCGGTCTCGACTACCACTCGTTGGATAATAGAATAATATGTATAATACTATTATATGATACCGTTTTTCTTTACTAATATACATTTTTCAATGCGTTTAGTTGTATTTGAGACAAAATATGTAAGTCTCGACGACGAGTTTTCGAAACGGTCAATTGATACGGATGATAATATAACGCTTTATTAATATAGCCACTCTATAATGTTGTAAATGCGTAAAAATTGACTTAAAAAAAAAAAAAAAATCTTACAAAATCTTAAACATTCACGTTATCGTTAAAATTTGTTCAAAGGTCACAGATATAAAGATTGCGACGGGTCGCGGGTTGAATACCGCACTGGTCAAGACGGCGTTTTATGTGCTCCGCGGCCGTAAAAATTTCAATAATAAAAAAAAAGGCCTCGGGCCACCGTCATATTATTATTGAAACGATACGGTACCATCGTACACGATGTGCCGACTGCGTCAGCGCTCCTGAGAGAAATAATATATGGTGCCATAATACAATATATATCGTCTGTATAATATTATGATATTGTAATGCAGCGAGTGCCTACGATTGACGACGAGACATAAGCTTACGCGTTCGTCATATTATACTTGCGCGTGAAATTTTATATAATATACATATATACCTACTATGCTGGTGACGGATTTTTCTAGTCTTTGGGGGTAAAGCGGTGATTTTTTATGTACAACGCGTGACGAGGTGAGTGTGTTTTAATATACGCTCAGCGTTGGACATCACAGTCTTGATTAAATAGAATATTGTCATGTCAAGAAAACAGAGCAAAAAAAAAAAAAAGCGTTATCTATTTTTTGTTTTTCACGAATCAGTGTTGGGCAAAGATAATAACCGTAAAACTATTAAAAGTATACGGGGTGATTCTTTTATCATGAACTACTTATTATTTCAAAAAGTATTCGTGTTTTTTCAAAACATTTTTTTACATAGTTTCAAGTTGTTAAAAAATCAACGTTTTTATTAAGAAATTATATTTTTAAATATTTTTTATTCTTATATTTTTTTTAAGTTTTTTACTTTTTTGAATGATAACATAGTTTTAATTTCAAAATAATTGTTTGAGTATTTTGATATATAAAAATCGAATTCAGGGCGAGTAGTTTATGAGTTGTACGTATTTAAAGTTTTGAAAAGTGGAGTAGTGGACAAACATTTTGCGGGGTAACTCCGTACCATTCCACACTACGCATCAAAACTTTAAATACTTATAACTCATAAACTACTCGCCCTAAATTCGATTTTTATGTATCGAAATACTCAGAATATGTTTTTGCTTTGGAATATGAAATTCAAAGTCTATGTTGTCATTCAAAAAAGTAAAATCTTTAAAAAAAATTAAGGATATAAAATATTTAAAAATATATTTTTTTTAAAAAAACGTTGATTTTTAACAACTTGAAACAACATAAAAAATATTTTCAAAAACATGAATACTTTTTGAAATAATGAGTTGTTTATGATAAAAGAATCACTCTGTATATTACAAGATAAATACATCGTATGTTAGTATTTATTTTTATTATTCTATATCTATATAGATACAAATACTTATTTTAGTCGTAGTAGAATTATGAAATAATTTTTCTTTGCGTACTATAATAATTTGTTATATAGGCGAAGCGGTTTAATAATAATATTAGGGTCTCTATTATAAGCCCGGCAAAGGCATGCCAATGGCTCGGTTATAAAAGATTTTGGACTAGCAATCTTCATACAAATTACAAATTACAATTTGAATACATAGTTACGTCTTACGCATAATACCTATGTTCACAAAACACTAAAAGCCTTTCATATTTCCATGAAATTTCTGGCATGGTTGAGTCTCGTCTGGCTACGCCACTGACATGCATATTATATACTATTTTAGTAATTTAGTATATTCCTTATAAAAAGAACGACGGTGTTTATACAGGACTGATATTTACTAGACTATTAAATTATTCTAACGGTCAACGAGAATAGACTATACATAAATAATATTTATAAGATTTATTAAATATATTGATACCACGCAGGGACGCCGTAATGATGACTGTTGGCGGGGTAAACATACAATTATCTAGGTTCATATAGGTTTTATTGATATACGATTAAAAGTGAATTCGAAGTCAGTACCCGTTATAGGTTATCCGTTGCCTTTTCTTTTATGTATTTACGTTAGCCAGTGCTTTTCTCTTTTGGGGCGATCGTATTCGCTGCCCCGTCGCATGTTGTTCCGAAGCCCCTGATATCAAATTTCGTAATTTGTTTTATTTATACTTAAAAAATAATGAAAATGTTGGCGTTTGACAGAGGTTCGTGTTAAGGTCCGACGTGTTTTCGTTTTTTTTTTCCAAATAAGCTTCGAATAAAAATCGACGGTTTCTGACTGATATATTAGGTATACCTGTAAAACGCATGCCGTTTTCGCTACACACACAGGATTATACGAACAAATCTAAAAATAGATATCGTCATACTATTAAAATAACGCAATATACTCTGTTATAGATTGACTCGCGAACACAATATATTTGAACGCATGATGATAACCAAATTTATAGTCCACTCGTCTCTCTCGCGATACGAATTCCTCGCCCGTGGAATTTATCACGACGTAGGTACTCATGTACACTGCAGCCGAGCGTTCACGATCATAGGCGGTATAATATGTGTGTTGTCGCGCTACGATGACGAGGACAGTTGACGACGACGATGACACGAGACAAACAGGAAATGGAAATTCGACGGCGGCGGGGGCGGCGTGGAGTTTCCGCGCTCCCTTATACTTCCGGCCGTGGCCCCATAAACCGATTATTGGACTAGCTACGATATTATACAGTATTATAATATAATGTTATTATGTGCGATGGACTCGGACTCGGGCGCTGCGCGTGCATTATTTATAATAGCGGTCGTCGTCGTCGTCGTCGTCGTCGTCGTCGCGTACACGATGAGTGTTTTAATCGAGCTCGTTAACTCACTGGGCGCGGAGAAAGTTACGCCGGCACGTACACACACACACACACACGCATTTATACGTGCGCGCTGAAACCCCATATCATACACACACACACACACATATATATATATAATATACGTATATTATGTATACTCTCCGTGCTCGCGTATCGCATATAATAATAACAGCGTAATAGTAATAATATGGAGATGTCATCTCTCTGCGTGCGTGTCGCACACCGTACTCTCTCCGCCGCCGCGATCCCATTACCGGTCGCCTTGTAGTGGAGACTACTACGACGACGACGACGTAGAGGAGAGCCGGAACGACGCCGGAAACTCGGAACGGGCGCGGCGAGAACAACAACTTAGTTATCGTCGTCTCTCACTTGTTATAATAACCTCGCCGTCCTCCGCCCCTACCCCTCCCTCCGTAATATATCCTATACGACGCGTATATTCCGCGTGCCCGCACCTCCCCGCCAAAAACGATATCGTGTGCGCGTGTGAAGGATTCGCAAAAGCGCCTAACCTACCCGCTGTACACATGACGTCGTACAATACTACACGAGCGATTGTGCGCGAAAAAGACGTTGCCGCATATATAGTACGACCACTCTTCGGCGAGCTCGTCGCGGTGCGTCTGTCGCGTATTATTATTCCGTCATGCTCGTACGTCGTCGGTTCTTATCGTAACGGTAGGTCTAGGATTTTTGATATACACGTTGATATGGTTTTTTATTTTTGCATCGGCCGTTTGCGGCCAGTTGTATTATAAGTTATAAGGCTCGGAAGTTGATGACCTAAAAAAAAAATTGCAAAAGTGCAAAAAGTGTCCTTTAAAATTAAATAAAATAATAAAATTTAAGTATAATAATATTCACTACAACACGACAACGACGACTGTAATCGGTGAGATAAAATTGGATAGGTACTAATGTTAGTCCGTGGTAATTTCAAAATTATTAGTAAGTTATCGGCATAATGATAGTAAGTGAACAAATGTGAAATCAGTAAAAATGACTAAACATGTGGAAAAATGACCTAAAGATGTCAAAAAGTGACTTAAAAAGTAATAAACACCAAAAAAAAAATGCAAAATAAAAATTAGTTCAGATTTACATGCTGATGAAACACATTTGTGACCCGTAGAGCATCGTCTAAAAAGTTTCAAAAAAAAAAAAATTCAAAATGCATCAACTTCCGAGCCCCAATTATAATATTATCAATTCGATGACTAGCAATGCTGCTTCGTAATAATGTTGCGTTGGTAATTTTCATTCCATAAAATCTCTGATGTCACCTTTGGCTAGAATCAATTAAATAAATCTATTTAAAATGTTATAGATTTATTTGAGAGTATTAATTACCAAAATGATTCAGCTTACATCAAAAGTAAAAAAGTATATACATTTCTGGTAGTACAGGAATCAGGAATATTTCAGAACATTTTCTGATCTTAAATTTTTCAAAAATTAACAAACAACCAGTGAAATATTTTAATAGCGTGTGATTGGATATAGAAGTCTATAGTGCAAGTTGTAGGGGTGTGTGTACGATGGAAATGTATGAACACTGCAGTGAGACTATGATCGGTGACGTATTATGTAATAAAATATTAAAATGTATAACAGGATATACAAGCTGCTCAGTTCAGGGACCCAAAAAAAAGGAAGATGGTGTTAGTGCCACACTTAATATATCAGTTAAAGCGTTATAAGTAACAACAAATCTACAATATTCAATCTATACAATAGTTTATTTAAATTGAGTTCTACAAATTATCATGCTTATAAATGCATTTTTATTTGACACATACCGTGTGTTCCGATCAAATATATTTATTTATTTTTATACATTTTTTATTATCTATTTTATATTTACACGAAACATACAAAGTTGAGATGAGTTGTATCAATATAAATAAAGAAATAGAGTTTCTGAAATATGGTTTTTTAATTGACACATTATACATTACAGGCATTATTGCATCATGCACAAAAGTGTTTTCGTATTGTCGTATTAATATGCTTTAGTTTCAAGTTTACACGTATTTGTGTGTACATAAAGTCGTACTATTTTTTATTTCTAGTTTTATAAAAGAAACAAAATTTCAAGTTGCTATTCTTACTACCTAGTGAAATAAATTATTTGCCACTTTGTGGCATATTCTCACACAGAAATGTTTTTTTTTTTCATATATATTATTATGGTCTGCCGTCTATTGAAATTATGATTGGTGGTTGAAAGGGGGAGGAAAAGCTCCCGAGATATAATATATGCTATATAATTGTTTTTCACACCGATTGAACTTTAAGTCTGAAGGCGCCCCTGAACTACACTATAGTCTATAGAATACTCGCTAGAGGAATAGCAACATCATACGTCAACGTAATACTAATTGCGAGTAATATTGTGATGCAAACACATGCTGGGGTGATGGCTCGCAATTATCGAACATATTGTCTTGTGAGATGTTTATTATATTACTATTCCAATAGAATTAAGTAACTCGGCGAGAAAGACGTACATCCATTAGTGAATTTGCCATCGGACATGACACGTGGTCCAGACGCAATGCGTGTGTACTGTAGAATATCTTTGTGCATCAGCCGTCAAGAAAACTTGCGAGACATCCGTTTCATCCTACACTGTCATGCATTAAACACAATTTACATTACAATAATGTTATCCACATCCATCACAATACACCTACTTGCTATACCGTGTTATTATTGAAATTTATTTCCGTAAATAAAGATTCTATGCATTATGCTCATTATGAACGGTCACGGCTAATGCATTGCTGCGAATATTCGTATTTACATAACTCGTGTCGTAATGATACGATACACTACAATTTGTTATGAATATTTTATTTTATTATTATTTATTACTCACTCTTTAAGTGCAAGTCTATAAGTTTATTATTTATGTACGGTGTTATTGAAAATCAATAATATTGTTGTCCTATACTACTATAGCAGGTTTCGACTGTTTTAGAGATTCCTTTTTTTTTCATTTAATTTTGAAACGCGCTCGGGATACTTCCGACGAACTAATAGATACCTACAATTTACATATAGATATGTATTTCGTAAATAATTTTTAAGACTACCTAAGGGTGCTACGTTGCGCACAAATTACACAGTTAAATGCGTTATTGGACATGACTGAGATTACTCGGAGGCTGGAGATTATACAAGCATACCCAAAAAGTGTTATTTTACAAGATTACGCTATTGACAGGTAAGAAAAAATATTACGTTTATTGTGTTCTAGTATTGATTCATAATTGTGCTGAATTTTGCTTAGGTAAAAATGAAAAAAAGTAAGTATACAGTTGTTACACCTTTATACTCGATAGTCTATAAGCAAAATTACACTATTACAGTATCTTGATTATTATTTTTGTTTTGGCTTTGATTTTAATTGAAACCCATTTAATAGAAATAAATTATTAATTATTATTATTATTTGTATATAATTGGTACCTATTATTTGTTACCTATGAATATTACTAATATTTGGTTTTTTTGCCATTATCAAACATCATTATATTTTTGTAACCATTAAATTAGCAACATTATTATAATTCATGTTAGTAGTTATAGTATTGTATTTTCTACCATAACAATTTTGATCTTAATAATTACTGAGTTACTCACATAACTTATACATTGATACTTGCTTTAAGTTAGCTTGATTGTCGTGTGCTGAGTAAAGTCGTCAGTTTTTCGAAGTATTTCTATTTTTAAACTGTTTGAAACAGTATTTATTTCTTTGTTAATGTCTCAATTTCAATAATAAATCTCGGACATAGAATTAAAGAGTTTAATATGACAATATCAGAATATTGTTCAACTGAGCGTTTTTAAGGCTTAAAAATTTAAAAAAAAATGTATTCCCACCCAAGCTATATTGAAATGGTTGGCATCAAAAATTAAATTAAATTTTAGGTAGATGTTGCATAAAAAATAATTTATTACCCGAAACTTAGAAATTTATAATATTATAAGATTTTTCCTAAATTTTCCTTAAAATAATTTAAAGCTTAGCAAAATATTATGATTTATGATCAAAATAAATTGTAGTAATTATTTGCAGAAAATCATACTTTGTTTCAACTATATTATTATATAATTAAAAGAAAAATAAGGATTTGTTATTAAATAATTTTTTATACTTAATGAGATTTTCAAAACAGCACAAACAGTTAATATTGAAATCAAAAGTACAAAAAATATATACGGAAAATTTTTTTTAGACATTTTAAGTTCAAATTTCGACGAAATTATTGTATTTAAACAATGTATAAAAATTTTAATTATTTTGATATAATTTATAAACATTATTTTTGGCCGCCTCAAAACGTTTACATATATTATGAATTACATATTATAATAATATCATAAAATATGCAACATTGTCAGTAAAAATTAAATCATTCATTCGTTATATGCTAATAACAAAACAAAGTACTCTTATATCCATTAAAAAAACAAAACATTAAATAAGTATACTTAGTGATATAGGTCTGTCAGACCTATTAGATTCTTTGCTCAGAATCGTTTTTCGTATCAATGATAATTCATTGCATTCAAATTTATCACATCCATTACAAAGACCCGTTCAACACTTACTGCACAGAAGAACGGTATGCATTTTCTCACCGTTTCACACATTTAGTTAATACGAGTCCCAGAGAGAAAAGCGTTGAAATTACCTAGAAATTGGGAAAACGCTTGTCGGCGGCCGTATTTCTAGAATAATGTGCGGTTTCTAATGCTTTTCGTCGTAATGTTAACTTATTCAACCCTGCACGGCGTGCGAGTGATTTCGGTTAACCACGACTACTGTGTTCGGATAGAGTATTACACATAATATACATATTATAGGCATGTACACGGTGTATAATTTATTAAGTATGTGATGACGAAGACTGCGGTGAAATTATTATCTATACGAAAGTACCTGTATACTTATATAATATAAGAAATTATTATTATTACCTATCGTTGTTGCCGTGCATTATTATTTATTATTTATGCGTTTTGAGTACATTCGCGTGTATAGCACGTGCTACTTAGCGGTTGCTAAAGACTATTTTTGTAAGATGTATACCTATCGCATAATGGTGGTGGCCAACGTGCGTTGTACATGTATATACTGTACATATTATAGTGGACAGACCTACGGAGAAATCGGGATTTTCCGGTGGGCCACAATCTGTATTTAAATGTATTTTTAGAATTTCGTATATGTGTATTTTTTCTTCGTTTGATGCCATGACCAATAAATATGCATGGTTATAAAATGATAATGGGTTATGAATTACGAATTACAGAAGACAAAGGTAATATCACAATAAAAATTGTGTTTATAAGCACATTTTAGATTTCGAGCAGAACGGTATAACCGTATTGATTTTACAAGAATGTGTTCTTTTGTGTCTGAAGTTACCTTTTATAGTGGAAATACTGATTAAATTTTCAACTCCAGTATCTTTTCTGATGGAAAGTGGACCTAATTGATCTTTTGAGGAGTTAAATTTAAAAAAATCTTAATCAATATTTCTTATTAATTGAGAAAATGAAAAAATAGAAATTGGGAAAAACAGCAATTTTTATACAAAACTAGTTTTTAACAATATTGATTTTCTAATTTTTTCTAATTCAAAAATTATTTACCGTGATATTTTGAAACTTTTATATATAATATGATTATATTTTATCTACACATTGTTACATTGAAATGGTCAATGCATTTAGTTTAATTTTATAATATTGCTAATTTATATCATGAACCTATTCACGTATTCATGATTTCATGTAATACTTAAGTATTTTAGCTAGATGGCTTCGTATTGAAATAAGTTTTTAGGGGTTCTTAGAGGTATATACCTATTGAAATTCTCAAATGTTTAACACTTTCAGCGAGCGCATTCTTTTACAATAATAAATGTTTTTAATTTAAACAATAGCACCTACTTTTTAACACATGATTTGAATTCACCAAATTTTTAAAGTCTATTTGACCATAATAATTAGTCCTTAATAAATTCAATGTTCACTAAATAACAGACAATACTCAATTTTTTTTCAAAGAAGTTTTTATAAAATATTTGTATTCATAATTCGGTGTTCAAAAATGAATTATAAAAAATTAAAAACATAGATTTACAGGAAGTGAAGGGTTTTGTTATGATATAATCGGTGTCATCACAGACAATCTACGCTCGGAATCGTTTTTCATGTAGGTGCAATAGATTCTTATTAACGTCGCTATCTCAAATTTTTCGTTATCTCGATCTACATTGAAATCCCCTTGAAATTATCATTATACACTTAATAGCGTGTTGCTCTCGATAATTTGAAATAAAATTAATCAATTATGTTATTTCGACTACAAAAATAATATTTTTATTGGGGTAAGAAAACAAAAATAAGCAGTACATTCAGTATAGTGATTGTAATTTCACACGTTTGTAGTCAATATTTATAGTCATTCGTATACAATATAGTGAAATAGAAAATAAGCGTAAACTAAAATTTAGTTTTATGTCATTTAATGTCCTTACAATCAATTTTTACAATCTTACAAAAACAAAAGTAATATTAAACAAACGTTAATGACAGATTTAAAAAAAATATTTATTTATTCATCATTGTAGTTTATTGATACGTATATATATATATATAATATAATGTATTGATAGTACTAAGTATTCAAATTATACATTGCATTCCATTTATTTTCAATTTTTTAAGAATTTTTATAAAATTCGATATCTCGAACTTTTTCCTGTTTCCCTCGAGATTCGACATAACGAAAATCTACTGTATTAACACATATCGTCATTGTTATTACGACTAAAACGAAAATATTATTATGTTCACTCGCAAAAACGATATAAACCCCCTAGTCCGTGGATCAAGGTTGGATACATCGCACGCGCGTGTTACTCGTGGCGTTACTACCGCGGCGTGACGAGATTACTTACTACATATAGGCCTGTGTGCAATATAGTGCGGACGACAGGTTTTATGTTCTTTTTTAGTCTCATCTCGACATTGTTTTCATGCGATCGAGAAGACGTTTCAAAGGTCTCTGTATAAGCACACTCACAGACACAAAAATGTCTTACCAGATATCCATCGGGAACACATTATTGGCGTAAAAGGTCGTCACTGATCACCGGATAAGAATCGCACTTTGGTATATAGTGTATACCGTGCTATGTACGTATATACTGCTGTGATAAGGAGAGTGGGAGTTGGACCGACGTTTTGGGGCCCAATAACACGTTTATACAATATAAAGGTATAAAGAATACGACCATGGTTAAGCTGTACAAAGCCTGGACAGACAAAGTCCCGCGGCGGGCGTGACCGCGTAACAACGACGTCGTGGGAGATTATAGTGTCACTCGATCGGTGAAGGGAGCGATCTACTCGAATGTCGGTAATGGCAATAATGGTTAAACTATATATTATCCTATATATAATAATATTACTATACGTTATATTGTAACCGTTTTTTGGCCACGGACCGCTAGATACGAACGGAATAGAACTTTCGTAATAGTTAGTTTGGAAAATGTTTTATTATTTTTTAGATTTTTATAGAATGTGATACGTTATCAACTATAAATTTATGATGATTTAGTTTCATAATCATAATTAGTGCGCGTCACCGAGATATTTTAATTGAAATTAAAGGATGCTATAAAATAGTCAACTGTCACGAAACAGAAAAGACAATTAAGAGACAACTTTCAGATAAAATGTTTTTCCGTATAACGCCGTAGGTAAAGTATTAAAGTATAACCAGTGAAATTAATTTTTCTTTAAAAAAAATATTTATGCAATGTATCTAAAATCATTTACAAATCATTACACATTTAACTTCATGTTTCCTTAATGAATTCATTTAAAATCTGATTTTTGGAATTGTTATACTATTTAAAAATATCTTGTGTCGATTAATTTTTTTTCAAATGATATCTAACCTTTTTATTGAAATTGTTAAACAGACGAATTTTTGGAAAAAAATGATTTATCATTTGAAAAAAAATTAAACTAGTAGTATAATGAGTTCTTAAGTTATTATAAATTATTATGTAAACACCGAAAATAGTTGTCTTCAACATAGGTTTGTAAAAATATAAAATTGTTAGAATATTAGATCAATAATAATACCTACTCATATTGGGCAGGCATAATTAATCAGTGGTTGGATTATTGAAGTGTACAGTAAGATTTATATGATTTTATTTGGTGGATTGACTTATAGTTGACTAAGGGATAAATCAGTGATGTCCAACCTTTTTTGTTCGGCGTGCCACTTTGGTAAACAATCATCTCCGAGTGGGCCATCGGCCACCAAATATAAAAGTACAAATAATCCCAATCTTATTTAAGGGGCTGTAGATGATAATAATAGAATTTTATTGTACACAATAAGTGTACAATATATACGGCATATATCTCTATTTTATTATTATTATTATTAATACTATTACAAAATAAATAAATAAATATAATTTTACTTTTTTTAGAATATTTTGTTTTATTTATAAATTTGTGACGAACCACACAGAATACCTTCGGGGGCCACATAGTTTATTTACTCAAATTTCTCGTGATAAATTGGTCATTTTATAAATATATTAAATGTTTAAAGAGTTATTTAAATTTTCAAAAAATGTTCAGCATATAAATACCTGTTAAATTTATAATATAGGTAATGCTTGGATCTTACACATTTTCTCATTTTATTCAACTATATAATGTTAAATTATTTATCATATTAAAAATACAATATCATAAAAGAAAAAAATAACAGCTATACCACCGTACCGAAAATACGAAATAATATATTATATTATAATAGTTGTAGTTAGGTAAACCGTCTTCTTACTCATCACTCATCAGTTATCACTTTTATTATTTCTCAAAGCGCCAAATTGAAATATAATATCTTCTTCGTCCATTACACCGTATGGTAGTCCATACGGCCGTATAGACGCCTCGTCATCGGTAATACCTATTGTATAATATGATATTGCAATACACGCGCGCTGATGTAACCTATAGTGAATAAAGAGAGGGTGATAAAACGAGATGGACAGAGAGAGAGAGAGAGAGAGAGAGTCACTAGTCTATTATTACCATTAATACTAGACACGTTATCTTTGGACCGCAGCTGCATCGCGAACGCGTGTGTCGGCGGGAGGGCGACTGCGAAGAGGCAGTATATAATACGTGGAGGCTATTAATGTTTTTTCGCATCGCCAACGACGATTTCGTTGTATGTGTTGATGTTTAGCCGACAATAATCCCGTCGGTGCTTGTCTCGTTAGAGAGAGTGAGAAGATTTTCCACGGAAAACGTCTTATATAATATGGTGAGACACTAGTGGACCGTGAAATAAAAAGCGTACGTTCGATCGATTGACGGCTAGAAACATTACGCGATTTACACAGCACGTTGTTATTATTATATTTTATTATATCAGGCGTATACGTGTTGTATAAATATATAATCATATAGTATGTAAGCGTTATCCGTGGTTTACTCCCCGCCAAGAATATTTCGTGTTTTCCCTCCTTATCTTAAGTTCTTATTCAATGAATAGTACAACACTTTTTAACGTGGATGTATTTTTTGCAACGGGTATACATTATTTTATTCGTGATCGAGTTATATAACCAATTTTTTCTGAACGATTTCGCGTTCATCTACCAAACAAGAAAAAAAATTATTACATTTTAATGTATTTTTTTATTAAATAAATTTTATTTTTATATTAAACAGGAAACCTTAAAAGACAATGAAAAAATGTACACATTTTTTTTTGGATTATATATAAGGCTCAAAATATTTGAAAAAAGGGTTTTCGATAACAACTAAAAAAAAAAAAAAAAAAAATGGTGTTTTGTAAAAAAAAGAATATAATTTTTAAATAAATACCTCATTAAGATATTTTTAGAAAAGCAGTACCCATATAACTGGTTTATTCAAATATTTGTTTGAGATTGAATATTATTTTAAATTTTAGCGAAGCGATGAATGTATCGATTTTATAATGATGTACATGTTTTTTTTCTGTATCATAAGCTTTTGGTAAAAATTTCGATTTAAAAAAAATCTAGGAAAATCAGGAATTTTTATGCAAAAACAGTATTTAACAAAATTGATTTTGTAACACAAATAACCGTAGATACTTGAAATTTTTATAAAATGTTTATATCGTCATTTTCTATATATAATAAAATATTAAAAAGTAAGTAAATGTGTACCACTTTATTGTACATTGGGTATCGAGTAGATCACTATTATATAGATGTGTTAAAATTTGAATCCAACGATATATCATTGTACACAAAAAACGATTCTATAAATTTATTTTTGAAAAATTATAACTTTAAACGCTTATAAAAAAAAAAAAAAATTGAAATATTATAATTTTTGATATTTTTTAATTGAAAAATTAAAAACATATGAGGAGCTTTGCATTAAATTTTTAAGCATTTCTATCCAGTAAATAATTTTTAATCGACGTTTATAAATAAAAAAAAAAATAAATAAAAATTTCTTATGCTTATTGGACAAAACAAAAATCCACGTTTAAAACTACGAATGTCTCAAGACGTTTTCAGCCCAGATGAAGATCAAATTTAAAACTTGAACCATTAATGAAAATATTTATAATTTAGCATAATATGTAAATATCATCACAATCCTTGTAATAAGATTTTTAGACTAACGCATAGGAATAAATGATGCTGATAGTGTTCACTATTTCCTTGCTTATAGTTTAATTATCCACAAGATTGAAAAATACGAACATATGAGTGAGTACCTCCCATTCATGTTTATAGGCATACACATACAATTATTTTAAGAACTATATTCATTAATGAAGATATAATATTAAAAGTATATTTTTTGTTTTGTTCAATATTTATTGAAAATCACAAGAATGTATAAAAGAACCTATAGAGATTCAAAAAACATTCATTTCAAATATCTAAGGTTTAAATAATACGACGGTCCTCATAGGTCCACAGTAAAATGTACAAATAAAATTTATTTGAAAAAAAAAAATTGTAAAAGTCTTAACAGATGGACAGGACGACGTTGCAAACATGTATTAATTAATTAGATTTTTTTTTTATATCGTATTGTAGGTACTGAAAAAAAGGTAAATAATAATAAACAAACAAGCATCTTTCTTGTCACGTCAAAGACGAAATCACTAAAATATACTTATGATAACGATAACTTCGGTTTATAATATATTATAACAATGTTATTGTGACTTTTTTTTTTCGTTTCACTTGTATTTATTTTATAATAAGTAAACAAAATGAAAAAAAAATAAATAGGATCCACCACCGGCGTGGCTCTCGAGTATTATTATAATATATTCAAATGTATATATTAATATAATTATACGCGTTGTATTAATAATAATGTAATGCGCGTTCATTACTTCGCCACTGCGCCGTACGAGCAACAGTCCCTCGCGGTGCGCCGGCCGGTGTCCGGCACAAACTTTTGGGATAACCTTGTATTTTATTCGTAATTGAAAATAATTACCCACATTGCCACCGTCGCAACGATGGACACGGTGGAAGTTTTACAACGAAAACGGCTTTAACGTCCCAATCGTGTATAATGTAACCTAACCGACATAATATTATATACATATTTGGACGTTGTACCGGATTATATATTATATATGTATATGTATGTGTATGTATATATATATATATTCTAATTGATAATTATATTATATATACACAGAATATAATGATACTGGTCTATTAACAGGGTATTTTGCTGCAGTGTTCGCGCTCGTCGTAAGGGACGTTATTTTCAGCTTTTTTCAAGGCGCGTGAGCTTTTAGGCAGGACAATTTTAAAATTACACCAATTAATATATATATATATATATATATTATATATTATATAGAGTATATAAATGTAAGAAGTACGTTAATATTATCTCCTTTAGTGTTAATATTCATATTGATTATTGTACTTTTCAAATAGCTATTGCATTTGAAAGAATAAAAAAAATATTATAACTTAATGGATTTAAACGAAAATTGCATTTTTTTTTTTTTAATATTCTTGAATATTGCTTTTCAAACACAACACTAATTTCATAAATCTCAAAGAACTCAAAAATTAAACTTAACCTTTTTTAAGCACTTTTGGATTTTTTTTTTAATGTGAGCACATTTTTTTGTATTTTCTAAGAATCGATAAAAATGTGTTAAATATTTATTATAAAATACTTCATTAAATAAAAGTAAAAATTATATAGTTTTCGTTTTTTTCTTATCATACTAGTATTATTATATATGCTTATATCTAATAAGTACTAGACAAATGCGGTGGCGGCTGTGCAACAGACTCACAAATTCAATTTTTATCACGTGTAACAACGCAAGCAGAAATATAATGAAAAGTATATAGGAGTATAAATATGGGTAATTTAATTTATGACTTGTATTAATCACAAATAACGCTAAATTTCATAAATTTAAATAATACAAGTAGCTATTGTTCAACTTATTTTATGTAATAGTAAGTTCAAAAATATTTTTATGGCCATTTTTTAAAGTTTCAAAATGTTATTAGTGCGTTAAATTGTATTTTTTCAAAGCATTTTTCTTGTTTTCAAGACATAAAAATCTGCGCTCTAATTTTAAGTAACTTATGAAACGAGCTAAAACTTTATCTCTCTATTATTTATAATTATAAAAGAAGGTAAAGAATCATAGAAATACACTTCGTTAATTTCATATTTATGTTTGAGTTATGTATGCCTTCACTATCAAATAAATAAAATATTAATCAACGGTAAAATAATATATGGTTTGATATCATGATTAATAATATATTAATCTAAAAAAAAAAAAATAATTATAATAATAATAAAATAAATAAGTATATTAATACTTATTACTTATATTGTCGCGGAATTTCAATTAACAATATTTTTTAGTTAGTAGTGCTGGTGCTGTCGTACCAGTTACAAATGACACTCTTTTCCCGCTTACGGTTTATGACATAAAAACCTATTATATTACACTTCATGAAAATGATTCTACTATTAAAATATTAACATATATTAATTTATTGCACCAATATAATATAAAAAAAAAAATACCGAGAAATGTATTAAGTTATAAATATTTTTATAAAACTTAAGCTGGAAATTTACTATTTCATTTTTTCAGGGATCTATGGATATTATATTTACATAGTATTTTTTTTTTAATTTTTTTAAAAAATTAATCTTTTTAGGACATTCTTCAAAAATGTTTAACGTTTATTAATAAAATAATAATATTGCTGTTATAATAATTATTATATTTGAATATTTGATAGGTATAAATGTCCCGAATAATATTATAGTGTTGAATGTGTTAGACGTCGTTTTCATATCTAATATGACAAATTTCTGACGTGATAACAATAATTAATTTTAGTTGTTTTTTTTTTTTATTATTGCCTACTATCGTTAAGTAACACGGATGACGCACATACGTACCTACGTAATTTTTCTGTTGTCATTATTTTTTAGTTCACCTTTCGAATACATCGCAAACATAAATCTTTTTAATTCGTTACTTTTGTTCTGTATTTACTATGTCTAAAATAACATCATAGACTTCAAATTAATTTATAAAATATATATGATGACATGATGTTTTATTTAATGTTGACAAAAAATTGTTTTCAAAATTTGTAAAATAAGTGTCTTTTAAAATATTTTTCTTACAATTAAATTGCATTTAATACAATCGTTAAAATATTATAAAAACAAAAAAATAATATTTTTAATTTTTGAAGCCGGTATTTTGTATTTTTTCAAATGATTTTTTTTTAGGATGGTATCAAATTTCCAGTTCTAGTAATAACTAATAATATTAAAAATCATATTTTAAAAATATTAATTATAAAGGAGACACGGACGAGGAGGACAAAGATGGCTAAATATCCTGTATGGCACGTCACCGTTATATAATATTATGATATATACGCTATTTCCACACATGCTCCCGTCTATTACAACCGTTATTATTATTACACCTTCGGTGACATCGTTTAATGGGCTTGTATAAAAAAAAGGTTTAATATGATAACGGTATTATAATGGTTAACTACTATAAAAGCAAGTAAACAACAACTATACGTGGACACATAATTCCTGTTAACTCTTATTAAGGGCGTAATAATAGGAATATGTAATATTATATTTGTCTATATGTTGGTTTATCTATTTGTATGGGCAGTAGACACCTCCCTAAAAATGTTTCAATTCGATAAGCCGTAAACACATGCAAAATCAATACTTACAAAAATGTTATGCTTTATGTAGCTAAAATAAATTCTTATTTTAATTATTATTAGAAATATATTATAACATATTTTGTTTTGTGAAAATAATGTTTTCAAAATTTACACTGTTATAGTATTTTTTTTAAATTTAGGTAATTCATATAAATAATATATGATTTCTAATTTATACATTTATTTAAAAAAGTTATATATTTTAAGAAAATACATCTTATTTTATTATTGACTAACGTGTTGTACACATACACAGCTTAGGTCTTTGCCTCAGTCTCCCCTATAGTTATGCCGATGGTTAAACTTCAGAGATAGCAACAGGTAATGTGAACGCTGGTGTTATGTATTATTATTGATGATACCCTTTTTTCGATAGTTTCAAGACTAAACGAAGTTCGTTTTTAAAATAAATCTAATTTATTATATTAATAAAATAAATCTTATAAAATTTATAAGAGAATTTTTCGACCCTCGAATTATTATTTATACTTTTATGTGTGTACGACGACGACCGAAACATCTGTGATTTATCGTGTATATATAATATAATATTTTGCACAATATGTATGCATGTATATATAAATATAGTATATACCTACAACTATATACGACGGATTTCTAAAATATCACCATTGTCGTAAAAATGATGTAATATTTTTTCCTATAAAAACGGTCGTCTCACCCGGAGAGCCGTAATCGCAGGCAGCATGCAGCGCTGCAATTCTTTCAACAAAGTCGATATCTCAAGAAATATTTGTATACGTTTTTGTTTTTTTTAGTATAAGTTTCACCCGCCCCAATCGTATGCATTACTATAAGCGGAACTATAAGCTAATTAAAAAAAATAAAACCCTGTTGATCTATATAGTTTTTATGTTATACACTGTTGCAGTTATCTCGAAATACGCATTATATAAAAGTTTCCAAAAACGCGTTTGCAGTACAGCGAATATTGACAGTTTGGCTATAAAACGGATGACCCGGTGCCTCGCAGTCGATAATAAGAAACTTTTATGTAAACTTTTTAATTCAAAGTGGTAAAGCAAAATACTTTATGAAAATATTGAAGTATTAAAATAATATATTCAGCGTACACGAAGTTTTATTTTTTTTTAATAAGTATTTTAAGTTTGGACAAGAGGAGTGAAGTGGCAAGGTACACTTTACCACAAATGGCTCACTACTTTCGGTGCTCATCAAAACTTTAAACGATTACGTATTAATAAAAAAACTTTTTATATTCTGATTTAGGTTATACAAATTTAACATTATATGTGAGTCACAGAATCATTTAACAAAATAAAAAATGGTAAATAATTAGATTTTGTATATTAAGATAAGAAAATACAGGAAAAATATATTTAAAATGTATATTTGTATATTTATATTATTTAATAATTTAATCTAAGGGAACATGTTTGAGGTACAATTTTTTTTTATATATTCCATTCAAAATATCTCATTAGATGAACGTTTATATCAATGATAGCTCCGATGAACTCCTGTTGTAACGACTTGTGACTTCAATTTTCATAATTATTCAATTCTTGTTCACCACAGATGAATGTAGATAATGTACTATAATAACAAGCTCGGATTATTTGAATTTTGTACAATATTTAATAATAATATTTAGACAGCCACCTCAAAAAAATCAATTCTATGGTTTTTTTTCCGTTCGCCCCGTTTTACGGTTTATTATAATTGTGTGTATAGTACGGTAGTAGTAACCAGTACTTGTCGCATCGTGGCAGAGCGGGCTGCAGTGTGGTGTAACCAAAAAAAAAAAAAAAGTACCGCGTCGCGTCCGCGGGGATACAAATAATTATTACGGCGCGAAAAAAATGCACATTCGATTTTTGCGATATATTACGCCACCGCCGATACGATACTAATTTGTAATTTACGGCGGCGGCGTTAAAATATCATTGACGTTTTTTTTCAGAACTTTTTTTTTGCGCCCTCCGACGCTGAAATATGTAAACGCGCATAATACCTTTTTAACCGGCCGGGATCAAAGTGCGAGCGCTAATACGACTGCGAATGTAATTATCGCGCGACGGGCAGCGGACACTATAGGCACTATTTTTTTTTTTTTTTTTTTTTTAATGGCAATAATGGGTACTATTACTACGATGATAATAATAATAGTAATGCTTTTGCAGCCGCACGATACACGCGAGATTATAGCAAATACGGTGTATTAAGTCGTATATACATGAGTTAATATTATAATGCTCTAATATAATATAATTTACTGGCGTAAGTGCATATAATGATATATCTATATTTATAGGGGCACTGGGCAGTGTGACATGAAGTCACGATTTTGGCTGTGAAAAGGGGTTATTTCTAGGGAAGCTACTTTTTTTGTTAATATTCGCCCGAGTTTTATTTATTTTATATTAAAAGTGATGCCTTTAATTTGTATTTAGAGTTATTATGAATCATAGAATAATAGTGTCATATTATATTCACAGTGGTTAAAAAAAACAAAAAAAAAAACAAATAAACAAATGCAAATCACGAAAGCTCTTCCCAATACAGTCTTAAAAATCTTTAATACTTAATAAAATACGATAATATTTTCAATAATAACTATTAAAATAAAGCAATAACAAATTATAAATGTAAATAGAAATTTAAATTATAAAAAATAATATTGTTATTGAGTTTAGACTCTCCTTAATTTTACTAGTGGCGTATAAATAGTTGATATTTTTAAACATTATAATACCTACATAATTTACAATAATACCTATATAAAGTGATAAATTGAAAAACTATGCACAGACATAAAAATATAACAGTTGAGTTGAAAAGTACTAATTACTCGAATATGAGATGATTTTAGGAAAGAACGAATAAAAATCTTTGTTTATTGTTAAAGAACGGTTTAATATAATATATATCTTTTTGTTAAAAATTTGAATTTTGCGTACTAACAATGAAACAGTCAAAGAAAAAAATTGTTTGAGTTATCAGGGTTATTATAGTACGAAAATAAAGTGCGTTATGGTCACGATTACCGACAGTCCATTGAAGAGGTGCTGCCCGATTCGTGTCCAAACCGTGTGTACATTTAAATGGTTGGGTCTTATTTCGACTCAGATGAGACTGAATGATAGATGATTGGATTTTCAGCGTTTTATAAACGATTTATCGGCGATTAAGCTTCAAGGGGCTCGTGTTCTGTGACCGATTTAATGTCGCTGTGCCAGTTAATACAAAACCTCAAAAGTGCAATCGCCAATAAATATATAATGTTACATATTACTAATACAATATTATTATAAAAAAAAAATAATAATAATAATTATAAAATCTGTTAATTGCAATAATACAAATTATTTATATGAAACTTATTAATTATGAGACTCAAAATATTTTAAAGCTTAGATTCTGAGCGCAGCGATTGATTTTATTATGATGATTGTTTTTACTTTTTAATTTTTTAATTAAACTTTTTATGACAGTAATCAGCTTCTGGAGCAGTAAAAGTGCCAAGATTTTTAACTTCTATATTTTTTCTGGTAGAAAATGAATCTATATTTGTTAATTTGTGAGATTAAAAACAAAAAATTCATAGTACTTTTCTTAATATTTTTTGCAAGGCTTAATTAAAAAAAAAACATCTCTTTTTACGTTTTTGGATATTTAATCGTTATAACATTTTATTTTTTATGTTTATTGTATGTTCAAACGTTATTTGATTTTTTGATTTTTCCGTTTAACATAATTATATGTTTCAAACGTTTTTTTAATTTTACGTTTTCTGTTTGACGTCTATTTTCTTGTCTTCCGTGACATAATATTAATCACACTGTGATGTCAAATCTATGAAAATAATATAATTTATTGGCCAGGACGCTAGATTATTAGATTATTTTGAATTATTGTTAGATTTTTTACATCAAACAACCCGTGCTCCGCACCAATGGTTATGAACGTAAACACAATAATAATTATTTAAATCACAGAAATAAACTATTATATACATCCTATACAAATACATTAAATATTTATAAATAAAACAAGTATTGAAATATACATTATTGTTGACACAGGTTAGCCGACATTTAGTTGTGCATGATATTGAAATTTGTAAGGTTTGCTTAATAATAAAAATAATGTTAGTAAATAGTAGGTTCTATGTAAAAAAAGAATTACATAGAAACTGTCGGTAAAATATTTTATACAATTATATTATACTTAATCGGATAAAAAGAATTAAGTCCAGAATTGATGAATTTTGTGATAAAAAAGTACACCAAAATTAGTTAATAAAATTATGTTTTCATACAAAATATAACCGTATATTTTTTTTTTTTTTATATAAAAATATGACCTCAATAACGATGTAATGTACTCATTAATATTCTATGCGAATACAGTTGGCTCTTAATCACTTAGTTCCGTATCAATAGGGTCCAGTATCTACAATTGTTACTTTAATATTGCAAACCAAAAATTGCATCATTGAATATTTTCATACTTTTTAGATTAACTGCAAAAGTCTATTTGGTGTTATGAAACAACTATTGAGTCTCTAATCGTTGTAGGAGACTTCAACGTTGAGTTCTGTGTAGTCTATTGGCGAGTTCGAAAGTTGATTAGGGTGTGAATACCTTTTTGATCAACATTTTTCATAACTAAATTTTTAGTAAAATAACGAAAAAGTATAAAATAACGATTATGATCGGAAAAATTTAACTACCTATTTCATTATAACTTAAACTAAATTATCATTTTTTATATACAATGCAATTTAAAATATATTTAAACTAATTTCGAAACTTTTGATTTTTTTTAGCTTCCTTTGTATAAATGTTGATACAATATCTTATGCTTGGCTAATAATTTTTAAAATGTCATACTACCTACAATAGTTATATACTTTTTTTTTTTAATTTAAGGGCCTTACTAATAATATTTATTTAACGAATTCACGTTTTTAATAATTAATCACGACTGATATTTGTTGGTTCGTAGATATATTTTACAACCATTAATTCCGGCTATGAAATCAATTGTCTTCTCGTCTTAAAATCATATTATACTCATTTTCACACATAATTTATGGAACTCATCAATTACTTTACGCTTGGAAATATTAAATATAGACACTCTCCATACACATTTCATTAGGTGTCAATAAAAGTTAATTTTTTTTCTCAGTTTTTACTTCGTGAGATCTATGAATACATGATAGTCAAATTATAAATAATTCGTGATAACAAGAGTTTTATTTTTATGTTTATGTTATTCGATAGATAACAATTTAGTTTTATTAAATGTTTACTTTTAGACAATCGTATTTTTTGAGTACAATGATATTATATTTCATTTGATGTGGAATTCCAAACTATCGATTTTAAATTCGCATACATATAAGTACCACATTGACGATACACACTATTATATTGTTTACACTGGCTGAGATTATGTGTCGCAGTGTCCCACTAAATTTTTGTTAATTTATTGACAATAAGGAAAAAAATAGGATGGTGTCATCAAGGATATTTGCGTAAGGATTGATAGCCTGCAGCGGCCGACGCCAGTCAACTAGGTCAGGTAATGTGACCTCTAACATACCTACTAATCTGTTAATAAACAACTTATTATTTATTAATTTTAATGAAACAATAATTTCTTAATGCTATAACTTACCTATTGTGAAACAAGATATTTTAAATTTGAATCGCCTGTCAAATTATGTCATGGATAAGAATTTTAAATCAAATATAATGTATTTTACAATTTTAGTATGTTTTTAAATTTGATAAAAAACTAGTGAACTCAATTTATTCCGAAGCAACATGTACTTATAACATGAACTACATGAATTTATTATGTTGAGACGTTTTTTTTTTACCTCAACTCAATATTTCCATAATCCGGTAATAATTGACAGTAAGCAGGATTTGGCCGTATGCCCATAGTCGGCCATCATCTCCTTAAGCTGTATAATACAGAATCCTTGTTTACACATTTTAGAGCTTGTCAGGACGTCAAGTTATATTACGAACGTATATGTATTTTACATTTTAAGCAGATAGAGGGTGTTATTGGTTTTAAGATATTACTAAGAAAATCAAGCTTTATCTTATTATTATTTAAATAAAACTTGGTTAATTATGTACAGTATTAATGTGTTATAGTTAGAAGTATAAAGTTTTCATTGAAATAAGTTTAAAATGAAATGTAAGTAAATATGTAATATTTCACTAACTATACTCGTGTTATAGGTACTTATATTATTTATGTAATCGCTTCTTATGAGTTACTTATGCATTTACCTTATATCATGTATATGAATATAATTATTTTATCATGTTTTTTTAGATATGCATTAGTGCGTTCCGATACCTTCAACGCATCATTAATTATAATCCAGATTATATGATTGCATAATAAACCTCAATATTATCGATACATGTCGATGCGTTGATGTATTTAATCGTACAAATTAGTTCTGTAATTCGTAAAAGGTTAAAATTCATAACATGTTATTATAATAATATGAAGTATTTTTCTAAATTGTAAATACATAATATTTAGTTTACCTAGAATTTACATACCTACACTTAAATTATATTATTCGTGTCTATGAAATTTCGAGGGCAAATTATACCACAGAACTTTTTTTATCCACTCATTTTGGGTGAAATTATAACATCATGCACCCAACACAATTACATCGACATAACGCATTTGACTGCAGCAATAAATTAATTCAGAATTCGATTTTGAGGGAATCTTACCACATAGTATAATATACGTACTCTGACTTGTTCGCGATCGGTCGTGATAAAACGGAATGATGGCCGTCAAAAGTTCCAGTCACGACGTGGCGGGGGACAATATTATATAGTTATAATGAACGGCCAGGAATGGACAAGTAAAAAAATATAAATTTCTTATTATACATATATATATATAAGCGCTGATGGAAGGGGTGTGTGTGTAGCAGGTGCGTCGAATATTCTATACAGAAATATATATTGTAATATGTAGATAGACAATGTTTGCGAACGACGTCGCAGTGAAGAATAAATCGTAAATATGTCAGACATATGTATACGTATTTTATCTCAGGACTTATAAATATATTCGATATGTACACAGGGCGAATCATATAACAGCAAATACTCATCATTATCTTCGATGATTTTTGTGTTAAAAAAAAAAAATTCACAAGCCTTCAAAGTACCTACTTATATATTCTATGTACACACATACATAAGATACACAATATATCTTGCGGTTACCATTCATCTTTTTAATATAACTGTATAGGTCTAATAGACCATTGGATTTTAGGCCGGAAAATATTTTTATATTGAAAATGCATTAAGAATTACTACAGATAACTGGTGGTATCTATCAAAAACGTATGTGTTTTGAGTTTTCATTACCAATTACCATATATTATAAATTCATAAACGGTTAGGTTATCTAGACTATAAGAAAAACAACTTTTTATAACAAAGTGTGATAATAATTTGGTTAAAAAAAATGAGGTGGGTAAGTACCATTCTGCTGTGTAGATGTGTTAAATTTGAATTCATTGATATATCATTACATACAAAAAATGTTTCTGATCTGAGACGCAGACGTCAGCTTATTATCATATAAATATATTGCTTTTAATTATTAAAATGTATATTATTTAATTTACCATTTATAATTATACGGTATAAGCGATATAATAGGCAATATAATAAAATTAATCTAAATATTTGGAGATTGCATAGTGTGTACAGAGTAAAATAATAAACGTTAAAAGTTTCAAGTACTGAATAATAAATAAATAACATATTATATATATTTATCATTATATATTATTATGAATAATATTTTTAAATTACAATAAAATAAATAAAATCGTTATTCTAAGTTTAAATATTTAATTTCATCAACATTTTAACTTATAATCTTAATAAAAAAATGAGCTTATATATTTTAAAAAACGAACATTTTATACATTTTTAACTATAAAATAACCTTTTAATTTTCGTAATTTTGAAAAATGTTGAAATTTGAATTTTGATATTTTTAAATAACTATAATAACTTATAAGGAATCTTAAGTTAAATTTTCAAAACTTTTACTTAGTGATAACTAAGTGTATTTTATAATATGTTTTTTGAAATAGCTAATACATTCATTTATTTCATTATTAGTATTACAAATTACAATAAGTTGATATTTGCTGAAAACATTGTAAAATTACATTTATTATATTATTAGTGTTTAATTATTATGATAATAAAAATATATACCATGTGTCCATGAACTTATTAAATTATTGTAATTGACTTTTAAATTAATAGTTTATTAATATCACCTTTTTATAAAACAGTCTGAATAAGTGAAGTATATAAATAGATAATATTTTAAGAGTATAATACATATGTATTTAAAATGTCATTGTGTATAGTAAATTATATAATATATGTTTTTAAATATCTATAAAAAATAATAGTGATAATATAATTTTTAGAATTTTTACTGAACTAAAAGATCATAAAAAGGTTAAAAAAATTAATATATAAATTGAATATAAATACATTCAAAATCTAAAATTGAAATATACTTATATTTTAATGTAAAATAAAACGTGAAATAGATGGTGATAATTTCTAGTATTTTATTCTATTTTATATCAAATAATATCATAAAATGATCAATTTGTTAGATTATTAAGAACATTTTCTGAATTTGTCAAGGAGTAATTTTCAACTATGTATAAAAGTAATATACAATGATGATTTATATTAGTTGTTAACTAACTTAGATACTTTTTACAATTTTGTTAAAATTCATTATTTATAGATCAAATATATTCTTTTTATTCCAATTTTCGATTTATATGTGCTCGTAAATTACGAGTATTACGAGTCGTAATAATATATAATTATAAAATTACTTCAGGCAGTGTCTAGAGGTTATAACTTAAGCACGCCAACCCTTTTAAATTTATTAATATTCAATATGTTTTATAATCTACAGCTGTCATTCATTCTTACTTTTAAAAACGTACGAAATATTTTCGTTCATTGTCAAAATATAATATCATCGAAAAAATGATGATTATAAACGTGTTCATTCTTATTGCAATTTTCGATTTGTCTATATGACATAACGAGTATATATCACACTTTCCTATGGTGAATCAATAATCTGCTTGATTTATTACTTATTATATATTCTCAATAATTATCATCGAAATGCTATACATAATTTATTTATGAGATTTGTATTATATATATTATATTAATTATTGGTATAAGTCATATTACGGGGAGTATATCATGGGATTCATGATAGAATATATCCTGATATCGACAAGAAATAAGTCACTTAAATTTAATTTTTTTTTGAGTAAAAAGACATTGAATATAATTGAGTTGAAACAACACGTACAATCAAGTAATACAACTGTGGAGATAATCAATTTAGCTTGAATAAGTTAATTCTGAATTTATGATTAGGATATGGATTAAAAAATTATTAAGGTTTTTATTCAATTTTTAAATTTTATTTTATGATTTTAAAGTATGTCACAAGTGCATAGATAATATATTATTTAATTATTGTACTTATCTTACAAGTAGACAATAATATTACAAATTTAGTTTCGTTGGTTTTAATATTAGATTTTAGAATGAATTGACCTACTAAATTTGAATGTAATAACACTTATAACATTTAAATATAAATAACACATTTTTAATTTTATAGGTGCTTAAAATATATGCTGTTTTGTTTATCAAGAACCACATAATTATGTCAAAATTGATTGACGTTTTTAATAACTTTTATAAGCATAGAATTATTTAAAAAATTATTTTGGGTATAGAAAATAATAATTTAATTTAATATGATACAAGTTTCTACGATTGGTTTTTTTTTAGTTACAAATAACAATCATTGTGGTTTTACGTATATCAAATATCGTAATGGAAATGACTAATGACTTGTGTTATTCAAAGATAAAGCTACTACATATTATTTTTACTCAGATATTGTTGAGTTCTTACATATTTTATTAAACGTTCTAGCTCTTAAATTGTCTTTAAAGAAATTAACGTTGAAGTTGCACACTGCGATTAGAGTATCACTAGTTATTTCGAAAATTCGAAACACAAAAAATGTTTACGGAAGTAATTTAAAATGTTTGGAAATAATTGAGGATGCAGTTTTTGATGTACAGTGTAAATTATTGTAGTTATTGTACGTCATATTAAATGCTACTGATACGGAACAATGTGGTTGAGCAAACATTAGTCTAAAAAAAACTTGATAGATTATTATAATTTTTAAATTTAATTTGATAATTTTTGTTTTGAATTTATACCTCAACTTGATACATTTTTTACATTTTTTGAGATATTAATGTATTTTAGTGCATTTAAATCACAGTTTTATAGACAATACAACTACGGTTCTATAAAGTAATTATTAAAATTATAAAACTTGTTCAAGTTTCAACGGATCATTACATTTTACAGAGACTGTGGTGTTATTGATATTTATAATACCTAATTTATTGTATATAATAATAAAATAAATAGAAATATACTATGCACATGTCCCCAACTCCATCCATTTAACTTTTCGTAATTTTTTACGCCATTTCTATGAATTCCCATGATAGATTTTCCAGAATTCCTACACAAAAATTCCGACTGAAACACGATTGAGAATAAAACACTTTTTTTGCGACACAAGTGAGCAAAGTTGTCGGTGTATCAAAGAAAATTAAAATATAAAAGAAAACCTACACATAACTGAGTATAAAAATCTCTGAAACGTTGCCATTTTCAATTTTTAACTGCAGTTATAATACATATACGTATTATACAAAACATTTTTATTCAAATAATTAAAATAATTCAAAATGTAACATGTCAAATAAATAACATGATTTCATAGTCAATATGTAATATTGCAATGGTTAATAAATAATAATAATATAGTAATAAAATAGTAATACCTAATAATAAAATATTTATAAGTCAATAATCTTGATAGTCATCACATTATATAATACATAGATTTGTTTTATAATAATAAAAAATTAATAAATTAAATTGATAAACCTTGGTATCTGTTTCTAAGTTTACTTAAGTATATTAATAGAGATTCTGTATTCTTACTATTTAAATACTGGTTAAAAGCTTTCATATTAAATTCTATTTTTTAAATTTCTTTCGCGGACTGTAATTTGATGGGCTTCTGTTGGATTGATTTCATCTTAGTTAACGTTTCTGTCTGTGTTTCGATCAACACCCTAACGACTGCATGGACATGAGGATGAGGTAAATAAAACTGCGAATTGTACGTCCGATGAAAGCTTTCGGCTGAATTGGTCGTTCTAAAATTGTAAATAAAACAACAAAAATTAGTAAAAAAGTTTTTATGATAATTTCTAAAAAAATATTGTAAAAACCTTGGGTTTGGCGAAAGAATTTCAGCCCAAATATTTGCAAGTATTTTCAATATAGTTGTGTAGAATGTAGTCAGAAAATATAAAACCGTCATCATTTGGACAAATCGATATTAACTCGTGAAATGCATCAACTACTTCTTCTGGGGAAATAAATGCCAAACCAAAAAACATTTTCAACCACCGTGGGCAATTTGTAAGGATTTGTTAGTACGAATTTAAAATTTGTATGTCATCTCCTCTCTTATTTGAAATTCTGAAATCTATCATAGGAATGGCGTACTAATTAAATGGAAAAAAAAAATTTCGAAAAGTTAAATGGGTGGGGCTGGGGACATGTACGTAAATATACTATTTTTAATTTAGTATAATATTTTTATTTATTTTTTCAATTTATTCCTTAAAAACTATTACAAGTGGTTTATTAATGATTTTCCTGTTAATTTTACTTTTTATAGTTCTTACAACTATATAAGTACTATCATTGGTTAGGTAATTAGGGTAGACCATTGAATGGATCTACATTTTGTATTAAGAACATTGTAATAAAATAATGAATAATTCACCAAGCCAAATTGTTTTTTTTTTTTCGAAAAAGGAATCTTATACCGATACGTCCGTGGAGGAGTGGGGACATAATGGTATTAAGTCACGGCTCATTATTTTCATAATATTTCGTAATCGACGACTGAATAGAGTAGTTAATCTTCTTGACGACGACAGCGGCCGACAGTATTGTGTAATATATAAGTAATGTATACATCCTAAAATATACTATAGAGGTAGCGGAAATTTTCACCGTTTAAGGACGCGATTTCGACGACGGTTCATATTATTATTTATTATGAACTATCAAACGATGGTGTTATACATACAGAGAAATCGAAATAAGTAGGTTTATTATCGAAAACAACTGTTGCTGGGGCCGCAACAGTTTCGACACGACACACACTAACACACACACAAACACGAGCGCGCGAGCATTAGCCTTCGAGCGAAGACGTTTTTCCACACGGTAGTTGGGCGAAATAATTACGCTGGTTTTCGAGAGTCGAGAGCGTTAATTAAAAGACGCTCTCGCGCCGCGAAGGGTACGCCTCAGTCGAAATAAATAATCAAAGTGAATGGGTTACGCGCGCGCACACACAGACACGAATTCCTTTCTAAGACTCGACCGATTTTCATTACGACTTAAAACAGTGTGTGTGTGTGTGTGTATTTATACATACATATTATGTATGTACTGTACACAGAGCGTATAGCATTACGCCCGCATTTGAATTATTAAAAATAATCGCGAATGTATATATACGTCGAGTGGACGGGCCCATAGCGAGTTGTGTTTCGGTGCACACGTGCCGTTTCTTATACCCGCGAAGAAGCGACGGCGCTATACCTTTTGAATGCGGTTTGAATGCCATCCCTACCGCCCTCGTCGCGGCCGGAAAGCAGTCGAAGGTATATAGTCGTATTATAACACATTACGTTTTATTATTAATTATTATTATAGCGATATGTCATCGGTCCGTAATTTCTCCACCGAAACTGCTTCATTGATATTATAATATATACAATTGGTATACCTATACCAAAGGGTACATTATTAAATACACGATGTGTATTTAATACGAAAGAGTATGACCTATATATTATAGGTCCTATAATGCCTAACGCAACCGCTGGACCTCAAAAACAGTTCAAACGCAAGAATGGTGAAGAATTGTTTTTCCACAGGCGATACTTCAAAGCAAGAAGATAAATTTTCTTAGGAAAAAAAAAATATCAAATTTTTATTATTTTTATAATAACTTTTTATGACCAGGTATACAAAGCTTAAACGTTAGTTTCTTTTAAATACGTTATATAACGAGTTGCTTATTTTTTTCAATAATTTAAAATTTAAAAAGTTCAATTATTTTACCACAGATTTGGAGAATAATTTATTTTGTACAAATAGTTATTACAACAAGTTATCCATACAGGACCTATATAAATCAAAAGTATTCTTTAGAATGTATATCCTTGTAGATTCGTATATTGTAGATGCCTCAGTGATTTTCTTTTGAGATTAGTTTTGAATCACAATATGGTCAAAAGCGTTATTTTAACTTTGAAGTTGGCGTGGACTTGAAAATGTCATCATACTTTTTCATTATCCTTTTATGAATACTCAAAGAATTGATTTTTTTTTTTAAAAGTCAAGTTATGTCGTTTATTTAATTTTGACAACTTATTCTTGCATATTAGATAATTCTTGAACCTAAACGTAATAAACAAATTTGACTTCTCCTTTAAAACTGGTCCCCCAATTGGTCTACTAAAATTGTGTGAGCCAGACCATCAGAAATTATTCCAACTGAGAGCTTTCAAATTATTTTTTTCTTATTTTCTGAAATTAGTAAAATGGCAATGCAACAATATATAGTTTTTTTGATCAAGTATGATTAAATGCGTAAAATTTAGAAACGCAAGAAACACCAAAACGTAGAGCAATACCTTTATTTTTAACCTCTTTCGACTGTCATGATCATTTTTTTGTGTGACAAACACTTCTACTTAATTCGATTTATTTTAAGACAGATCACATTACGATAACTGCTTATTCCAGACTCCAGAGATAATGCTTCGATTATAATCGAAAAATAACTGTTATTTAAAAAATTATTATTAAAAACTACAGCAATGCAATCATTGCCGTCATTATTGATTATTTTTTTTTGCTAAATACATATATATATATGTGTATACATGTATATATAAATGTATGTATGTGCATTATGCATACATGTACTAAACAGATATATACATCAGTTGACCCACACTTTAAACTAATTTTATTTGAGCTAATAAAAGTTTGAATTTTAGAGGTCATAGAAAATATTTTTTTTATTTATGGAGGTGACCGCAATGTATTACTTTTAATCGTATTATTGAGTATTCGAGGGACTAAGTTCGATTTATAACATACTATTTTAAATCATCGAGGTATGGATTAACATGAGCTTGTCTGGGTACTCGAGGGCGAAATATTGTCTGAAATATTATGGGTTTTTGTGGCTATTTTCATAGCTTGCCTTGATGGCAGGGCGTATGTCACTTTTGAATTGTTTCTCAAATGCTGCAAGTTAATCAATGACGATTTTTTTTGGAATGATTACATTGATGTACACCTTTGGCGACAGTCAAAACGTTACGTTTTCGTTAATACGTACGCGGAGCATGTAAGATTAATTTTAATGATTATCTACACCATAAACATAATAGTCTACACTAATAATAGATTTTAGGTTTTTGGTACCTGTCTAGAGTTAACGCAAGTTCCAAATAATGGATTTTTCTATCGGTGAAATTAAATTGAATAAATTGATTTTTTTTGCACGGTTTAATTGCACGATAGTTAGAGTAAATTAATTTCGATTGATTAAATTCACTATGTCAAACAAAAAAGCGATAGTACGGATGATATACAGTAATAAAACTATGTTTTTCAGGTGCCCGTCGGCTATTGCGTAACCATATGTTTGTAATATGCACGTTTTTGTAAAGTGTGCCTATACGATAGCTAGGGAAATCAAATCTATACACATACAAACGTGAAACGGATGAGAGTATGGTACATTCGGAGCACAAATGCAATCGTCGTAGATGATTTGTTTTTTTTCGTCCGTCTCCTAATAAACTATTCACGGAACGTTTTTGGACTTTGAAGGCGCAGGGCATGCATGTGAGTAGGGGAGCATATGGTACATGCTACACGTGGATTTAACGTCTTTACTCATCAGAAATTCACCATTGTAGTAAAATCGTTCTACGTAAAGCGAGAATAAGCGCCCTAAAAACTTACAAAGAGATTATTTTAAAAGATATACTGTTTTAAAAATACGAATGTAATGTAATATTTTAATATATATTGGAAATTGTAAAACTGACGTCGTTATGAAGGTACTACAGTACAGTGTACAAAGTATATTGCTGTACTGGTGAAAAACCAATTATTTTTATTGCATTTTTTAAAAATTTTTTTTTTATATATTCATCAAAATACATCTAAAATTGTGGCCGTTAGTAAGAAATAAACATTCTTTACATTGGTTATTTACAATGTTTTTTTAAATTAAGTTATACAGCTCTGAATTTTTGAGAAACGCTATTGTTTTTACTTTTCATACGTACATGTTATGAGTTGTGGAATTTCGTTATTTTTTCTCTGTTCTCTAATGTTCACATTTTTTTTATAATAATATGAACACGATTATGCATAGCATTATTTATATTATTTACACATGTTATTTTTTATTTTATTTATTTGATTAATTCTTTAAATGTGTATAGTTAATAAAAATATATGTTCTGATAAAAAACTGATGGTTAATCATGGACTTATAGTAAGTTAAGTAGTTAAATTATATTCTATACAAATAAATATAACAGATGGTGAACATTGTTATTAGTTTAAAATTAATCAAAGAATGTGAAGTTTACAAACAATTCATTAAAAAAAAAGCATTTGCAACGTATTTTTAATTCGATAAAGGATAAAAAATTCCAAATTCACGTTTTCATAAGTAAATGTAATTTTTGATAACGATTATTTGGAGAAACTTGGAGTCTTCCCTCCCAACTTAGCATGATTTTGAATAAAATCAAATAAAAAAAGAAACTAATATCGTATTTAATAATAATATGCATAATATTTTACAATGTTGTCTAATTATTAAAATGTTGACTTAAAAAATGTATACTTTAATGTACTTTGCATTAAGTTATTAAAACATCTGATATTAAAAAAACCAAGATATAGTTTTTATACACAGATAAATACAAGATAATTATTTTGTTTATTGATTTTTGTACACTTCGATTTGATTAAAGGCTGAAATTAATTGTGTATATCTAAATACCCATTGCTTAAGTATTTATTTAATAAATCAGGCTACAACGTGACGTCCATAATCAATGATTTAAAAAGTGAAGAAACCATAAAAATAATTAAAAATTGTAAAAGCATAATATTATTAATTAAAATAAAATACAAATACATTTTTTAGATATTAGATTTCTTTGACACTTAAGACAATTAAAAAAAAAAAATAAAAAAAAAAAATAAAATAAATAGTAATAACTTTGCTAAACTTATTTATTACTTCGAATATATGTGTTTATTTTTCTTAATATTAATTGACGTATTTCATCAATGTTTGCCTTTAATATAAAATTAACTTAAATAAAATATCGACTGACTCGGACTATTTTGTGCACGTATTTGGTCGTCAAATAATACTTATGCACGTGCCACCGTCAACGTCGGCCGTAACGAAGGCGGTGCGTTGGGTAGTCTTCAAGTGTTTTTCAATCAATTAAAATTAATATCACAAAAAATGTTTAGTGCCTTCCATAATAATATGTGTTTTAATAAAATTAAAAGTCAAACGACCTTTTGAGCTTTGAAATTAAAAATTATTTCAAAAGGTGATTGTTGTAATTGACGCACAGGGCGAATGTGATTCGAATACACGAAGGAACATGCTGGAGTTTTATTATACAAATACTCGGTAGTGTTTACTATAATGGCGTATTAATCTCGGAATAATGACTATTATAAATTATAATGTATAGGCACTCCCTGTATAATAATAATAAAATTATAATACGTTATTCGTCTATACACTAAACCGTATAGGTTGCTAACCACTACTGCAGCTGCAGTCATCGAATAAACCGTGTGCACACGAACGGGATTAATGTGCAATTAATGCTCGGGAACAAATCGACTGCATTAAAAAAAAAAAAAGTGTCCAAGGGGTGATAGGGGGAACATTGGTTGGTTTTATTTTTATCGAGCCTGCCTGCCTACGACAATGTAAAATTGTTTTCTGTGGCAAACTTTCGATGACTTACTACGGGCACTACACTATAAATACATAGTATATATGGACGTAAATGGAGCCAAAAATGCATAGGGATTGAGCACAAAAGATTTCAAGAGTAAAACGAGTACTCCGTATACACATATTTGTAATTATGAATTATAATACATTCTGAAACAGTTTCAAATTAAATGTAAAATATGAATTGATATATCGTATAAATTAATTTAAACAATAATATATAATGCGTAGGTATACGGTTGTTATCAACGGTATAACATCACTCAAATCATATTTACTAAATATCTTTTAAAAAATGTGAAAATAGTATGTAAATACCTACCTAAAATAAAATGGGTGCGCGTAAAATCAATGTTTTCAGTAGATACTTGTTGAGTGTCAGTAATCAGTATTCATCGATAGTTTCTTTTGTATATCGTCTTCCTGCAGCAGTTGCTGAATTTTTACAGTTTTTAATATTAAAAATGCTAAATATAATAATAAACACTAATATACAATGCACTAAAATGTAAACGAAGTATAATTATTGACTCACACGAATACAGCAAATTCAATTTTCAAAGTATATTATAATTGAAACTTTGACGTCATTGTTGAGTATATAATACTATGGAGTATACGACAATCTAAATTAGTAAATTATATGCAAAATAATTTAAGATTGTTAACATTAATACGTATACTTTAGATCTTCAAAAAAAAAAAAAAAATAACTAAAAATAAGCAGAATTCAAATTAAAAAATGCTCATTTTTATCATTGAAAACGACTAAAACCTTTAAAATGTTATTACTTACGTCGGAAAAGAGATAATAAATTTCAATAAAAATTTGTAAAATAAATAGTGTGTCTATGGTAAGCAAGTATGCACGCTTTTGAATTCTGTATCACGATGCCGTTATATTTCATATTATAATATATTTGATATTTTTGTAAACAGTGTCACCCGATTAACAATAATTCATTGGAAAAAGGGTTGGTTTCGATTGAAATAAAGAATTTTCATAAATACACGATACCTATTTCTTAAAAGTCAAATGGCATTACAATAATTCAATATATAAAAATAATTTCATTTTTTTTATATAATTAAACGGGGTTTTTGTCATGGGGTAGCAAAATTCTCATAAAAGAGCCCTGAAAATACTGTAGTGAATCAGTTGCCATCACGTACTACGGTATGTACTGTGCACACGTCGACGATCACTGCGAGTGAACTGTCGATAAAATATGTGGTTGTTTGCGTGCCGCTGTGAGGGGGGTGTGGGCAGTTAGCAGGACTGGGAGACGAGTACTATTTAAACTCAGTGGCGGCGGGTATGAACCGGCTTGTATAAAAATATGTACATCGCGGTGTATATAATAATATAATACCGCGTATACATAGTACACGAGGTTGGTGTTTTTATATTATTATACAAGATGTTGATGATGGTGCCCAGGTGTAATAAAGTCACGATAACGGCCACGGCGGCCGCAGTTAAACGGCCGCCGTTAAAAATATACGCTCGTCCGTGCACTTAACCGCTGTATAATAGAGTATGCGGTGCTAGTGTTTTTAATTAAACACACACGTGCGCGCGCGTTCGCCTATCGATGCATTATAATGGTCGCGAAAAACAGTGTCTTATAACTGCAACCGTATTCGACTGCAACCTGCAGCGGTTTAACGGCCTCCGAACCCAAATTGTTTATCGCGCGGGTTATATTATACCACGTTCAAAAATTATGTTGAAAAAATATACAGTTGCCTCGATACTTTGGAGTTGAAAAACTTCACATTATCGAGTGTTTCCAATTGCTAAAATAGTGAACACGATACCGAGAGGGTGAAAAATTAAAATTACCTAGGATATTATTATGTACGTATTACGTATTTACCGTATCGTGTAAACGTGTGACGTTTGTATAAATATCAGTGTACGTAATATTATTATAGTATATTATAGGTACGTGAACGTCGATTGCCGTCAGGAAAAACAGCGCTTTGAGTAGTTCATTGTATGGTCGTTACACCACTCCATGTATTTTTATGTCCAATAAAAAATTAAACATAAATGAAAAATATTTAATGAGTATTCATTTATATCTTATTTTTTGATTTAATAATAGT
The DNA here is from genome assembly GCF_003676215.2 of Rhopalosiphum maidis. Classification (NCBI taxonomy): domain Eukaryota; kingdom Metazoa; phylum Arthropoda; class Insecta; order Hemiptera; family Aphididae; genus Rhopalosiphum; species Rhopalosiphum maidis. The sequence goes on from NC_040879.1 coordinate 57,411,289, forward strand.
TATTTTTTTAATTATAAGTAGTAAATTGTGTAAGAAGTTATGTCAAGTGCTTCTGTATAGTGAATTATAGTAGAACCTCTCTCGTTCGCCTTTGGCTGGTCTGCCACTCCGATTGAGTCGAAAGTAGTGGGTATATATTCCTTAAAAAAAAAAAAAAAAAAAAAAATACATTTGTACTTATCAATTTATAGTAATTGTTTAAAACGATAAATTATATTTATAAAATTGACTTTTTTTCTAAGTAGTTTTTACCACATACAGGATAATGCATGTACAATAAATTAAATAACTTAATATTTTACACAATGTAAATTTGTATTTCTCTGTATTTTCTGATAATCCGATATTTTTGACGTTCCTGGTTATACCAGGCATTCAATTTTTTTAGAATTTGAAAAAAGACCAGTTCCAAAACTAGCCGAAGTGGACCGAGTACTGCGTAACCACTGTATACAGGAATGTGCGTTGTTTTTCAAATCAATAAAGTCGATAATAGAATTTTTTTTTTTTTTTTAATTTAAATAAATCGAGTGACGGCGATTTGTAAATGATGTATTGTATCGTGATTATTGTTGTTTTTCGGGTCACCGTTCAGATTGTCTTCCGAGCCCGTACGCAGTCGCGACATCGGTGACTAAACCTACTCGCATACGAGTTATGACGGCGACGTATCAATAAAACGTGGCGCGATAGTCTCGAAATACGTAGAAAAAAAAACTGTTAGAAACGTCAAAGGCGATCTCGAGGGGAAAGGGGCTTGGTCTCCCCCCCTCCCCCTCCCCCGAAAAACAATTGCACGAAAAACAAAAATCGAATTTGCGCTTACCGGGACGCCGGAAACTCGGGCACGCCGTCGTGCATCTGCTCTAATCATTCGCATATTCGTTCCGACAACCCGGTGCCCCATTTCCCGCAGCCACATCAATATATCCGAACGCGTGTCAATATACGCCGCGCGCTTACATAACAAAATATTATGACGTTACGTAATGAACACAACAATATATCGTATAATATAACATGTGATGATAATATATCTAAAACGTAGTGTAATCGCGGCCCCGTCTTCGAACGGACTGTCGCCGACCCGTGGGTGTGGATGTGCGTGGAGGGGGTGGGGGTGTAGGTGGCGGGAGCGAGTTTCGGGGGGGTGGCGATGGGTGTCCGTGTGTGCGTGCGGCGTGTGTTCGCGGAAAACTCCGACGCCCGCGGTGGGCGTCGTCGACGACGGGAGGCGGTCGCAATCGTCTTTTGGCGTGCGCTGGCGTTTTCGGCGATTCGGCGGCCGGCCGAGCATGCACGTCGGCGACACGGTCACCACCGCCACCGCACATGACCGTCACGACGCGGCGGCGGCGACGACGACGGCGGCAGTCGGCGGCTGAAACGGCATCCGGCAACACCATCACTCTCGCGGTCCTCAGGAGCAGTCGTCTCACCGCCGCAGCGATCCTCGGCCGTCAATTCCGCCGCGCACGCCGCCGAAAATAATAATTTATCTGTGCACAGGTACAACAATAATACGATGTCATAATAATAATAGTAACCACAACGATAGTACGCGACGGCGATACTGCCACCATAGCAGTGTATAATATATCGATTGAAAAATCGTGTGCTACGCCGAGACAGAGGTAATGACGATATAATAATAATATACGCAGTATTTATAAATGTTTGTACATATAATTCTACACGCGCCGTCACGAGACGATACGATTTTCCCGTCGGTTTACCGGAAACGCAGTAGTTAATTAAAATACGTTCGTTTTCGCGGTCAGAGTCGCTGGCGCTTTTTTATTTTTTTTTTTTTGAAATTAGCTATACCAATTAGTAAGTATTTCGTGACGGTGTCTCGGGATGCCTTGCACTCGTATAGGTGACGAGAAAATTGCGCCATCGTCGTCGTATCATACATATATATATATATATTTGTTATTTTTATTGTTTTATATACAAATATTCGTCTGCACACCGCGAAAGTTATTTTGTGGCACGCATATTAAAATACTTGCGTGTTGGTACATAACTCCGACCGCCGCTCGGTCGTATACTTATGTCTCTCGCCGTACAAAAACCGTATTATTAAAATATTGTCATATTACTAATATATAACATGCTTTAATATTTTCGTTTACAACAGTGGCGTGTTATTTGTTCTAATATAACGCGGTTTCGTACACGGTAGTCAACGACAAAATCAATCGTTGGTAGCCATTAGATGAAACGCAGTCATAATACTTCCTATATTATGTAATTAGGCTATAATGTGATAGTAAAAAAAAAGAAAATTACGGACACACGTCAATTCGTATAAAACAACGATACACTTTGAACGTGGAAATAACTCGCGATAACACTAAATTATTTTATCATGTTTACAAATTACCTGCCCCTTGAAAAAGAGCTGATTTACAAGACCTTCGTGTTGCTTTTACTAGTTAATTTATCCGTATCTACGTATTATATGTGATACTGCGTAGCGGTCATTGGATTTACAATAAATTAATAATTACAGTTTTGACTGCTGACAATGTCTAATTCCAATTCATTTTAAGTTACGAGGATTTTTAATTGTTAATATCTATAATCCCTTCCTTAAAGTTAACAAATAACAGATAGTCGTTAAAAATTAAATAAAAACCTTTTGTTTTTATCTCTAATAGTAATTTTTTAAAAGATCAAACAAATATTACAATTATGTTAAAATTATACATTACTTATAATATTAAAAAATAATTATCAGCGGCGAATATAATAAAAAGATGTAATTGCTTTAAACTATCGATTTTGTTACATTTTATTCAAAAATTCTTTATCGGTTTGATATATTAGAAAAAAATATATCATTATTTGTATATAACAAGACAGATTTTAACACGGATAGGGTTTTAAGTTCAATTATTACTCCAAATATATTCTAAATAACATAATAAATTATAATCAGCCATTGTTAACTACTATACCTATGATTGCTTTTTTTTGACATTATAAAAATAAAATATAAAATTTCTTATTAATATTTAAAGTATAATCTTTTTTTATTAAAAATGTTATAGTAATTAGTGATTAATAATAAAAAAAAAATGTTTTTAAAAGAAATTTTCACTGACTTATATTTTATCAAGTGTGGTAGATATCACAAAAAAAAGGTGTATTAGATTTTTTTTAATGTTTGTAAAATATTTGTTTTCTTCTACAGCATTTTCCTAATCATAGTATGTGAAATTTATTTTACACTACGTTTTACATGCAGTAGAAAACACAAAAACACCACTTCATAATTTTATTAAAATACATTTTAATTAATTTTGGTAAACATAATATAGTTTATGCGTTATACAAAGGGCACAGGGTCGTATTTTACCTTTACAAAAAAAAAAAAAATAATAAATAAATAAATATATCAAAATCAAGTGGAATGCTGTCAATATTTGTATTCCAACGCCGCAATTTAAATTAAATATTAATGATTTTCAATAAGAGCAACACGTCATTGTCCTCAATTAAATATTTAGACAAAAGTAGCTAGTCATGTAGTAGCATACAAACAATGAGAAGAATCACATTATTCAAATTTTGAAATAATTGATAGAATTCCTATAGTAAGGAGGATTTATGTTTATTTTAAATTGCTAAAATAATAAAACACAAGGGCAACTTTATTAATTTTAAATTTTTAGGTTTCTATTAAAAAAACAATTAATTTAATTTTTAAATACAAGGTAGTTTTCAAATTTTCAAGAGATTAGCTATTCAATAGAAAAAAACAAATGATTCACAATTTTAAGTTATTACATTAACTCCCTCTTTTATGATATTAGCCGATTTTCGCATAATACAGCTAATATTGATTCTAGTATCAATTTATTTATACAATCAAACTGGATGTATATACATTACTATAAATTGTGATTTGTTTGTATAAAATAATAAACAACGTCATAATCAGTTAACCTATTCAATAAAAATGACGTTGTTATGACGTATCGGATCATCTTATAGATTAAGAAAAATAATCGTTTTTCTATTTGCTTAGTATCAGTGTTTCACTTAATTTTAATCAATTATTAAGCCGTCGTGGATTACTTAAATTTTATATTTTTAGAAGCATGTAATATTATTTTGAATATCGAATGGAATATTAGAATTTACATCACTTGACTTCATTCTCATATGTTCAATAAAATAAATGTAAGTAGGTATTACAATGTAATAAGTAATTAAACAAATAAATAAAAATAAATTACCAAAATGATAGTTTAACATTATTTTACATTTTTTATTAACTACCTAAATGATTGTATACCAATATATAGTCTATAAAATTAAATGTACCGTGATATTTTTATATTTTCTTAATATAACGTAATATTGAGTAAATTGTTTTGACTGAAAATAAAGTTAAATGATACGCAGAGTACTCGTATCTCTATGTATTCAATAATATTATGATGTATAAGATATTTGATTTTAAATAAGTCGGTTTTAAATGAAAGTGGTTAATATTTCTTTGAAGGTTTTGTCATAATAATGAAAAAAAATCGGTGGTAATTTTAAGTAAAATTACAATAAATTAAACAAAATGGTTTCATGAAAATCGGATGTGCCGTATATTCAATGTTTTTAAATCTAAAGAATGGTCACATACAATTTTCATAGTATAATACAACATTACAATATTGTTGGTAGTATTGTGATATTTCATTGAAACCAATATAAAATAAACGATATTTACGATTTATACGACGTTTTAAGTAAATATATACATGTTTCAAAGTTATGGTTTATAATTGAAAATTATGCTCATTGCTCGTTCGATTTGCGTTTAAGCGTGCATGACTGCTATTTGTAAAATTTTGAATTTACGTAATGGAAAATAGGTTGTCCAAAATAAACCAAAACTTTTGCTTGGCATGCTTATGATGATGATGATATATTATTATAGGACATTTCGAATGTGAACTATATAATTACATTACCAGTGTCATCATAGTGCTATAACATTATTATATATACCAATTCGAATATTACTTAATACTATAATAGATGGTGTTGTGTAGTTACTAGTCAGAGAAGCGAATAAAAACGACGTCCAAAATTACTAGCGCAGACCCAGCCGGGTCCAAGGTATATCAAATTTCTCCTCTTTCTCCACAGACGACAAGTATAATATATATAAGCCGATTAAAGACGTCGTCGATGGCAAACAAGGTCTTCATCGTCGTCGTCGGATCGTTTTCCGTCTTACCCCTAAACGAGCGCGTGATAGTGGAGCACAACCCAAACAGTTGTGTACCTGCTGCCCTCACCCACCACCATCACCCCTTTATCCTATATCTGTTCACCAATATACCTCTCCCATCCTCCGATTTTCCTTCGTGGAGCATTTAACACAAGACACACACACACACACACACACATATATTATAAATCCCTCGATTCTCTAGTCGGCGATCGGGGCCCTGCGAGGAATCAAGAAGCGCATTTATTATTCATTCGTTTATCGTCGTCGTCTTGGTTCTTGTTGTTGTTTCCATCTAATCCCGTCTACTTAGCTGTGCAGGAAAAGCGACGACGGCGGGGAGTTGTAAGAAGACGAGTATTCCGGTTGATGATGCGATGACGAGTACTATATATGTGTATATATATATATATATATATAGATAATCTTACTCTCTGTGAGAAAATATGTATAGCGGTAGTGAGGAATTCTTCTTTAAGTAGGTAGTTCACAACGCAGCGTACAACAATAGAACGCGGAACGTATCGTATAATATTATTATAATCGCAAGATGTATGTAATTCATACATTTGAAATTATGAACGATTTCTAAATCATTTTAAACACATCTATGCAATTTTTCAAAATTAAAATACATTTTATTATAATTAAAAAACTGTAAAACTTAATGTACAACTAGTAAACTATGATATTATAATAGCCAGTAATTATTATTATAAATAAACCTATATATATATATATTATTTACATTTAATTTACAAGTTCACGCATTATAACAAAATGTAATATTATAATATATAATAATAATAAATTTATCTTCCTGATCGGTTTGCATAATTTATCGGCGTAGCTCACGGAATTTCTTTTATAATAATTAGTTACGCCTGTTTTAAAAACCTATAACTGTAAATTAAAAAAGCTGGTCCAGTGGAATATATTAAATAAGCGTAAGCTAAATATTATAAGAATATGCTTTGTAGGGGGGGTGATTTTAAAAATGATCTTTTAGATTTTGAACGGAGTGATGAATGTATTGATTTTACAAAGATGTGTGTTTTTTTTTTTGTGTCTGTTATCACGTTTTGGAGTAGTAATAATGCTTCGATTTTTGACTTCAGCCCCTCTTTAAAAAGGAAAATTCATCTAGTTGGTACTTTGGGGGATCAAAAGTAAAAAATTTCCAGTAGTTTTCAAAAGCGTCGGGAAAAACCCTAAAAAAATAACGGAAAAACGCAAATTTTTACGCATAATCACTTTTTGACAAAATCGATTTTTTGATTTTGCTGTAACTCATAAACGAATCATTGTAAATACTTGAAATTTTCACTGAATGTTAACGTTATCTATTTACGATTAAATTTTCAAAATATTTATAGTCAATTGAAATTTTCTACTTTTCTAAGTTTTTTTTTTTGAAATGCCGATAAAAAAATTTGCAAAGAATTCAAAAAATCTTTAAAATTTAATACAAGGTTTATTATAAGTTGTACTTATCGTAGTAAAAAAAAATCAAAAATCGTTAGTCATAATTTGTGTTTATAAGCATTTAAAGTTCAAAAATTTACGAAATATATCAAAATCGCGAAAATTAGCAAGGAATTTTAAAATTGAAAATTTATAAAATTTTTGTGATTTATACCTAAGGTTAAGAAATCCAGTACAAGGTTATCCATGAGTTTTCCTTCAAGTAACTGTAAAAAAAATTCCAACGTCAATATAGAAAATATGTTACGAGCGTATGAAATGAACATTTTTATCAAAATCATGTAAAATAATGATATATTACAATTTAAATATAGGTAATAATAATATAATATATCTTACAAATTATCATTGACTGACAAATCATCTCCGTTCAGAATCGTTTTTCGTGTACAATGATACCTGTCATTCCATTCAAATGTAACACATCCATTATAGAGACCAGTGACCTACTCTCCATCTCTTTTTTCTTATGGCTTATGATTTTGAAAATTTTTTTATATTAAATATAAATGTTTTAATTGTCAACCTCAATATCTGATAAAAAAAAGTGAATTTTGTTGTTATTTGGGGTTGGTGTGGTCGGATATAAAAAATTCAAAATGCTTTTTAAATAATTTGAAAATATACAAAAATAATAACTTAGAAAAACGGACATTTTTAAGCAAAACCAGTTTTTAACATATTCGAATTTATTATTATTGTTATAACACAAAAACGAATAACCGTATCTAGATACTTCAGATTTTCAACAAATGTTTAAATTATTTCATTCTCTACACAGAGACAGCTTCTAAAATATATTAACCAATAAATTATTTATAAATTAATATGATAATTTCTCCTATTTAGCACGCCCTTATTAAACATGCTATGCAGAACACGAAGTATATTTACACAAGTTTAGTGAATTATAAAAAGCTGTTGATGACACCGAATCACACGCACAGGAATAAAATTGAAAAAAAAATTATCGCGCGTATAGCCTTGTTTTTGAAGTACGTGGCGTGTATCGATAGTAATAATATTATAATGTGTATATTTTAGTCATCTACATTATCATGTGTGTGTGTGGGCACAGACGTCACATGGTATTTGTTATGATGAAATAATATAAAATAAATTTTCTCGCGGCGTTTCTGTTTAAAAAAAATAAAATAAAAACCCAACCAAACGCATAGCTGAATTTATTAAATTCCGTGTTGGACGCGAATTAACAGTGTATATAATATATGCGCATACCTATGTAATGGGTATGTATATTATAAACGATAGAATAGCGGCTGGGATAACTGCAGTAGGCAGTAGCTGAATAATAATAATAATAATAATAATAATAATAATAATAATAATAATAATAATATAATAATACAGTAAATATTCGGGATTACACGGTTCGAATATTGTCGTCGTCGTCGTCGTCGTCGTCGTTATTGCAATCGTATACAACTCGATGTAGCGGCGTTTATACATAATATATAAAAACAAAACGGTAAATGGATATTTCTTTTTTTCGCGCGCTGTGACGGGCGCAGAGACGAGAGATTTTTGAGGGTTGTTTGCGAAAAGGGTTGCAATTTCTAATTTCGCCGTACAAGTTTCAAAAATAACTGCAGAATAAAATCCACGAAACAATGCACGACAGTTGTAATACAGTCCTCAATCAACGTACATAACGAAAAAGTATATACGTGTTCTATCGTATTTAGTATGATAGAACAGTCAAGTTTTAAGTCTTATTAAATTATATTAATCTTCTAATTTTTTATTCAACAAATTACTTTTGGAAATACGTTCTAATTTTTTTTTTCGTTTCATTTTCAACAAATATTTTTATTTTATGTAAACTTGAAAGTAAATTAGAGCATTCTAATTTTGTAATGTAATTTGTAAAACCAGCTTCAAGCCATATACAATAATACTGTTATATTTTTAAATTTAATATTTATATTATAATATTGTCGTCGTGATGTCAGTAATTTTTTCACAGTATATTTATTAACAGAGAATCGGAACAATACTGCGTTTTATAATATCTTATTTTTCGTATGATATTTATACATACCTGCATATGTTCGGTTTTTCTAAAATGAAATTTTATTTAATTAATTAAATGTCGTATCGGCATAGTACTGTGATGTTAAATTTCACATTTATTGTTTTGTAGTATAGTAGTGAAAAAAAATGTAATTAAAAAAAAATGCAGTTATAAAACGAGGCCTTTTTAATCGATTATCCCTGTGTTGTATACATTTAGTTTTCAACCATCGGTCTCATGGTGCACCATTCCCACCGTTGACGTGTGCAACTGCAGTATGCGGGAAATATTAAAGTAGCTGTGCCGTAAAAAAAAAAAAATCATCGACGACAGTCCGACACTTCCTCGGGAAATATTAAATTGATCGGAACATGTCTTGCTGTACAATACGCTACAATCACCGTCCATATTATGCTATAAGACTATCCTGCATCGTAATAATAATACTGCTGTGACTCTTATAAATGCATTTCGCGTATTGACGACAGACATACAAATAGATACTGTTGCATTACACACAATAAGGCGTTCAACTATATATTATTATATATAATAATAAAAAACGCAACATTATATTTTTGTTCGTCCTGGCCCCCGGGCAGAGAGAGGAGCAGGAAGCAAGACAAAGACGTGATTCCTTTTGAGATTTCGACTTTACGCGTTGAAAAAATAAAACGATTTGTACTGATAGACGATAACAACTCGAGTTGTGTAATTTATTATGACATACATTGATATACAGTCAAGTCGTGATAACTCGAAGTTGAAGCGAGATACAAATTCACTTTGAGATATCTAACTCGAATTTATATTAATTTGTATATGATTTGTATTTCTAGGGGTATAAAAAAAATAAGAGTTGTCATATTTTACGAGTTATCGTGATTCGACTGTATATTATGTATATTATAAATTTAATCTGTATTTAGTGTGTTAGTGTGTAATTCCGTACTTATGTCAAGTGATTCATTTTTATTGTTTTATACGATTCAATTAACTATAATTTAACAAATATGTTATTTCTCAGTTTATTCATGTTGCATAAGTAATAGATATAGATAATATGAACTGTTTAATAATAAAAAATATACAAAAAAATTATTTTAAGTTAATATCTTGGTGGTTTGTGTAAAATTTGTTTAATAACAGACCCTATTGGTCCATTTAATCAATACCTGCTTATAAACATCATAAATGTCAGTTACTGTAGTCATAGTATGATATATTAGAGTAGAATATATTTTTAGATTTAGAAAATTGAAATAATGCTAACTATAAGGAAAAAAATAACTATTAATAAAGGTTAAATTTTGTTGGGTTGTAGATACTAAATAATGTGATCAAATTTTTAAATCGTTTTGCACATTTATGAATTATAACCTAACGCATTGGCGTTTAAATTAATTAATTTGAAATGATGGAATTATTTTTAATTTTATTTCACTTAATTTTATAATTGATAATGAAATACAGTTAACTATTTTGGAGTACGTAGAAAAAGTATCGATTAAAAATTTAAAATAATTGCAAAAAATACCAACGACTAGTGTATTTATTTTATTGAATTTTACTACAGCCACCTATGTTTATAAAAAATGTGAAAACTACTGCTACATTTCACAAATTGCTGTATTTTTGAAACGACATTTATTATTTCCATTCATTTAGGACTAAACCAATTTTTTAAAATTGTTTTAATTTATTATTATTATTATTTATTATTTATTATTATTATTATTATTATTTATTATAAATTATAGTTACTAAATAAAATAGGTATTTAAAATTTTGAACAAAATTGAAGCGCTTTTATGATATTTTTGTTTTTATGAATCATAGCAAGAGCATCTTCTATGGTCCATTGACCATAAGTCTTATATTATATTGAAAATATTCGCAATACATTTGAAATTAGCATTACTGACTTAACTGATTTCTTTAAATTAAAAATTCTTTATATATATTATGCTCAACAGCTATATACACATTTAGGAATCCTAAATTAGGACGATAGTGTGTAGCGTTCTATCTTTACCATGCTTAACTTAAAGGATAAAGTACATCATAATAAATACAGAAAATAATAATAAATAAATATAACTCGGGGCCACGCAATGTTCATCTCCGCCAAAGCAGTTGGCGTTGAACGACGGTCTGCTTGTGAAACTCTTGGAGATTGTGATTGTAGGGGGGTGAAACGGAGAAGAGGGTGGACGTGTATCGCAAAATAATATTTAATTACAACCGAAAACTTGTTCGTGAGTGTGTCTGCAGATTGTTTTATACATTATTTTATGTATATGTATATATATATATATATGCTATAATATCGCGTCATTGTTTTACCGCCACCGCTCGTCAACGGTCGACTGATATAGTATATGTATATATATGTAATGCACATGTATATACAAACGAGGAACGGACGTCGTGAGCAAAGCGATTTCGGCGTATCGTCACGGTCCCGAGTCGGGTCGGCGGGTACAACAAACGTTTTTACAGCATCTGCAATCGGGTCGAGAAAACTTTTCCATCGGTCTTCTTGTTACGGAAAAAAACGTCTAAAATATTCAGACAATCGTCTTCGCACAACTTCTGTTGCTCCTGCCGTAACCTCTACGAAAGACTCGTCTTTTGAGCTACTATTGTGTACATCGTCGTCGCGAGTGGTAAATACCTACTCCGCGGTTATACTGTATAATATTTGCGGTACGCTAAAAAGTCACGCGGCGACCGTGACGTTAAATATTTATGTGTACGATGCGGTCGGATAACTTTTTCTGCAGTGTTTTGATGTTCTTAAAATTCATCATCGTATAATCAGAATTTCAATACAATTTCTGAACGACTAATATTTTTAAAGGTTTAACTTCTCTTTCAAAAACGATTTTCTTGCAACTACGAAAAAGTGTGTTGCGTGTGTTTACAACCAAATCGTATCTATTTCCATTATTTACAGTTTTATCAAAAACTAAAAGACGCTAAATTTAATACGGTAATTTATAATTTACTTAATAGTGATTTAAATATAAGTTTTTGGTTAATAACTATAGTACCATTAGGTTCTATTAACACAATACAATTAATTGTTGATAAAAAAATAGTACTAAATGTTTTATATTCATTAATTTTGTCTATAATTATCATAAAATAGTACTTAATTAATTGTGAATTGATTATTAACAAAAAGATTAATTCTATGGATAATAATACCATAGTAAATATTTAGGTTTTAAGTTTTTGAAAACCGGACGTATCTTTTTTTTTGTTTAACTACATTTTGATAACCAGAATATCTATTTTTTAATTACTAATTAGATTAGGAATAAAAAAGTTCTACTAGAAAAAAATAAAATAATAACAACCAATAGAACATTTGTAGAACCTTTTGATTATTCACTGACATTTTAACGTTAAATTTTGTCATAAATAAAGATAGGTAACGCGACACACGATTAGTTTTGATTTGATAATAATTAAAAATCATTAATCACAAAAGAGGATATTATAATTTGTAGTTTATGATTGCTGTTCTGAACAATTCGATACTATGAGATAGCAACCTTTTGTTTCTAAGGACTGTACTATAAATTACAACAGTGGTAGCGTTGATATTATTGATGTTTGTGGACAATATAATATTGTGTGTCTAACATTTAAGATAATATAAATGATTTTAACTGAATGCTCTTGAATTTTTAATAGGATTTTGCTATTGGATAGTGGACATAAAAATGTGATATGTAATCGCACATATATTTAATAAAAAAATTAATTTTCAACCTTTTTTTTATCTATCCGTGTGAAATTAAATAAAATATTATTAAATAACAAGATCGACATCTTTAGACTGTATTTTAATTGCCATATTTCTTCTAACCAACAATGACGTATAAAGTTTTTAAATACTTTCAAAATTGACTTTTAAGTCTAAATTTCCAGGGAAAAACAGGACAATCCAAATCAAAACTAAAAAACGGCGGATATAATATAATATTTAAGAAAATTATACACTCTTCCAATGGAAAAAGGTTGAAAACGATTCGAGGCCGTTAAGCTATGAAATAGTTTGTCAGGTTAGGTCTGACTGAATCACATTGTTCAATAATTCGATGTTAGAGTTGGACGCAATATAGTCACGATGGCTAGGTTTGACCGAGGAGAAAAGTCCACCATGGCTAGTATAATATTATATCAAGTCCCCGATCGGACATACCGGCCGCTGTATTGTACCGGACGTAGCGACGGTTGGCGAGTTTTAACGGCAGTGGAACCGGCGGCAACAGACGTCGTATCCGCTATTTTCCTGCTACAAAAAACTCGAAGAGAGGACGACATGACTACGGGAGAACAACACAAATAGTGGTGGTGGGTGAGGGGCATTATTTAAAGGGAAAAAAAGAATTCTGACGATTTGTAACTGGAGCGTCGATTGCCGCATTCGACTATACACACGAACGCACATTGCGAGTATATACGTAATAATATGTGCGAGTGTGCGTCGCTCAAAAAGGTGTGTATATTATTGTAAATAATTGTTTGTTGTTAAATAATAAAAATCCTATAACATTATTTTTACACATGGGGTGAGTTTGTCCTCTTAAGTACGACCGGCTAACGATATGTATATACTATATATATTATATTATATTATATTAGGCTCTCGTGGGTACAATGGCTAGTCAAATTACTTAACATTTTAACTCGATTGGTTAAGTTAATGTAGAACGATTTTATCACTATAAAGTTATTTTTTTTATTTTTAACTAAATGCTAAAAATAAAGTAGAAATCAAATTTGTTAAAAAATAAAAATCAGTTATACTTTTTTATTTTAACTGACAATACATTTATTCAAAGGATGAGTACATTTGATAGAAGCATATAAAAAAAAAATCATATATATTTAATAAAAATGACACTATCAGTATTATAAGAGTAATTGCAAGCAAAAATTACTGTAAATGAGAATATCGAATGAATAATGAATTTTTCTTACAGGTTATAAAAGATATTAATAATGTTTTAATTTTTGGTTGGGTAATTATGTTTAAGGATTGTTGGTACTGTCGTATCTTTAAACGTTTAACGGAGTTATCAGGTACTTAGTTTAATTGTTGATATATTTGAAACATAGTATGTTTGGGTGAGTGTAATTTTATATAGAAATGTTTTATGTTTAATTTAGAAATTAAGTTTTATTTGTTTACGTCATTTTGATTCCTCTATAATTTAGAAATTCAGCACTTAATACTTCGATAGACTATAATGTTTTATATATTTTAATTAAAATTTCAGTATACCATAGCCTAAAAACAATATTTATGAAATTTGTTTAGGTTTTTATAAAAAATATAATTTGTTTAAAGCTTTGTAACGTCAGATTTTTATTAGATAAATATGATTTACGTATTTTTTTTTTCAAATAAATATACCGTATAAGAACGTATATAATATTATGCATTTTGATTCAAATGTGAAAAATCTGTACTTTTCTCTTTTCAATTCGGCATGAGCCTCTAAATCGGGGACATAACTTACAAAAAACTGTGAATGTATTTGGACATAACAAATAAGAAACTCGTTTGGATATCGATTAACAAGACACACGAAACCGTTCCTCATACCGGCTCAAACGATAATAACACGCATAACGTTTAAGGATAAAACGGGGCGATCGCGCGTGTTGGATCACGGCGTGTCGATTGAATAATAGTAAATTATTCAAAAGTCGGTACAGCGTTAGCTGCACTATTGTTGCAGTCTCTATGCACTTTGTATCGTCGGGCAAAAAGGAACAAACGAAAAAAAAAACAAAACTAAACACATGATTGCGGGTCGGCGCTAGTGCGGCAAAACGAGATCGGCTCACTGTACGTATATAATACGCGTGTAGTACCTGTAAACGTACATTCGTGTGGTACGCGCGAGGGTATAGTGTATAAATGTGGGCGCGTTCGACCGGGGCGAGACGGACGACTAACGAAATCGGCGCTGAGGGGGGAGGACGCGCGCGCGATATCGGTTAATTGCTCGTGAAATTCGATTAGACCACCGGTGTTCGCAGACGGCCCATCGCGCGTGAAACAGTGTAGGAGGAAAGTCAATTTAAAGGGATCGACCGGAGACGGCGGCGGCGGTGTGTATTATGTATTATCGCGCGAAGGCGAACGGACGGCGAGTGCTTCGAGGGCGAGTGGTGGTGATGTGGTGTGGCATTAAACGTATATTAGCGAAACGGTCGGCGGGGTGAGGGGAAACGGGCAGACGGAGAAGGAGCGTGTTGGAATTGCCCTCGAGATCTGCCGGACAACAAAACGTGTGCGTATATGCGAGAACGCGCGAGATAGGTATAGGTGTTGAGCAGAGAGAGCGGTTGCGAGTAATCTCTGTCGCGTAACGCCTCTGCCGCACGCGTCTCCTCGCGGCTGGCTGCACGATACGATGAAAAAAAAATTAACTCGAGCCAAGTTGAGGAAAATCTGCGTTAACGACGTTGAATTATAAGTTAATAATATTATAATAATAGACGATCCGTTTCACTTTAAAAGTTAAAGTCTGCGATATGGAGGAATACAACTAATCGATTTATTTGTATTTATCGCCCGAGTCGTTCCTGATAATATTATTATTATTTAGCGATCGCGCGTCATTCTATCGACATTTAAAATTAAAATTTTATTAAAATTTTTAAATTATATCTAAATGAATTGTTAAAAAACATCTTAAACTATTCCTTCTTGTTGTATATACTTACAACCTATTAGCCGTGATACGTTCATGTCAAATAATATTGTTGTATGCATGCGATTCGTTTGTTTTAATTTAAAATCACTGTATACAGCGTCACGAAAAATAAATAATTAACTGCAATTAATCTTAATTTTAGTTATAAATCAGCATAATAAACTTAATAACACGATTAGATTAACGTATTATTTTTCATATTAAACGAAATAAACCGAAGTTGTTGCAATAGATACTTTCATCTGTTTAGTTAATAGTAGCGAATTTAGAGTATTAACTAACTAGGAAGTCGATAGACTAACTAAAATTAATTTTTTTGATTTAGCTTTACCTTTTCAATTGTTCAACACTTACAATTGCACGTAATGCGTATATAATATATTACAACAGTTATTTGAAAATATTTTATGAAACATATACTATAGACTGAGTATAGACAATGTACCGAGAATAGTAATGATTATGTTTTGGCAAAATAAGCTATTCATATGAGTTAAAAAGCCGAGATTAAAAATTCATATCATTGTAATACAACAACATTACTACGACGAGCAAAAAAGTGTGACACTTTTTCCAGGAAGTCTGTTAGGGTTTTTGTGTGTGACACGAGTAAATGAAGTTCTAGAAAAGTACATTTTAGTTTTTCGATTGTTCGGTTTTTTAATAACAGGTTGTCGTTCGTATATTTTATTGTTAACTAATTTTTGTTTTTGAGTTGTTACAATATTTTGTTGATCAATATTGTTGGTTGTTTTGGATAAAATAAATAATAGAGTGATCTTATCGATTCACGAGAACCTAATTAAAACTGATTGGTTGATGGTCATTCATTTTTAATTCTTAATTGATGTGTTTTAACAATGGGAAGAAAAGGTTATGTAAACGATGGACATCGATGACCTAATGTATAAATAACTTTTAACTTTTTCAGCGTTGCTCGCTGAGTGACTTTTTTGTGTGAATTATAAAATACGTTAGCGCGCGAAGTGAAATTTCGTAACGGAGAAAAAAACTTTTCCCGTTTTGATAAATGTACAAACATGTGCATATATCAAATTATATTTTGGCTTTTTCTGGATAATGTTATGTGTTGAATTTTAGGGTCGTACTCAGAGATGGCCGGGGTGGCCATTGGGAGTTATTTTTGTTGTTTAGTTGACTATATTAAATATTTCTTATATTAAAACAATATTATGTAAATATATATTTTTTTACTTACATTGTTTTGTTAATTTTTGTGAGGGGATTTGAAATGTAATTTTTATTAAAAGCGGTGTGAGAGTAATCAAACCTATTATTGGTACCGTAATAATAATCATTATATTACACACTTGTGTACCTACAGTTCATATTATGAAAAACAATTCGGGTTTTATACTTTTACACGATGTACCCGTGTCCGCCCACGACCCCCCTCCCAACCCAAGAAAAAAGCTTCAAACTCCAATATTCTACTAAACATCGCGACCGTCTGTTCTCAGTTTAAACGAATGGGTACAACCCAATGGTTTGGTTTCGGATGTTCTTAGTATGTGGACGAATATATTTTTTTTAAAAGACGTTTTATATTAGATCTCGGGGATTTCGGTGGACAGCGCATATCAACGTTGCCCGCGGTAGTTATATGTTTGACAAACAAAACCGTGTGCTGTGCTCGTATGCGAGCCGATCACGGCACGCCGCGTGCCCTAAACGTGTACGTACACCGCTAATAACACGCTGATATCGTAATACGAGTAGAGGCGGTACACACCTGCAGCATCGTCCCACTAAATACTACACGTATTCCCGCCAACCCGTAAGCTCATAGTACATATGACGCGGAGTGGTAATCGCGCGCGTATTCCACACATACACGAGTAAATATTAATATATATATATATTTGTAGTCGTACAGAGTTGTGATATATATATATATATGTTATATACATAGACAGTCATCGCGGTGTATTGTGTTCGTGTATATACACATTACTATATACGTATTATTGTCATGTGTATAGTCGTTGCACGTATCATATATCTTATATTATCTACTATTGTACGTGTGCACGAGTGTAGTCGTGGTATGTGGTATATAATATATATATATATATGTATAAAACCGTCAGCAGTGATAACAATGATCATCGCTGTATAACGTATATAGGTGTGTGTGTGTGTGTGTATGTGTGTGTGTATATACCGAAGTGTACCACTAGTAGTCGACTATCACCACTCGTTGCTGCACCGGTTGAGTTATTCGAAACATCCGCAGACCGGCGTCAAATATAATAACATTTAGGTGTTGTACTATGCGTAGCATTCAGCGGTAATACTGATTAAAGTGACGCGCGTGTCTCTACATTAGTCTGATGTAATTATTATATTTTTCGGTACTCGACGATGGACATTTTTTATTGCAGTGTGTGCGTGTTAAATATAAATTGATTACAATTTGATTTATTTACCAACGTGGGACGAAATAAAAGTAATAAAAAATTCATTGAAAATGTTTTACAATTTTTTTTTTCGCCATTATAACGATTGTGTATGCTGTTATAATACAATCGTAAACATAATATATATGATTCAAGCACACACACACACACACACATACACATCGATGGATATAATATACATGCACGAAATTATGAAAAATACGATATTATTGACTATAAATAGGACTAATGATTCGATTGAAAATTCAACATCTAAATAGCTAATTGTACAATTAATTATGAAACTGGGAACAGAGAATTAAATTTTGAGACTTTGAATTCGCATTTTTTTTTTAATTTTTAGATCTTTTTAGATCGTTTTCACTTTTCCATTGAATTTTTTTATATTTTTAAAAATTCCCGTCAATTCAAACAAGAATTATTTTTCTATCTTATCACGTAAAACAATTGTTCTGTATAAAAATAAATAATAATATTATATTCCTACAATATTTTAAGTTTATATGAACATGTAAGTTTTTGCTTAAATCATTAAAGCTATAATTTGGACCAACATTGATTTGGTAAATCATGGGTCCGGTAGAATTTACAATTTTGGGCCCCAAATTATTCATTTCTATTTTTTTTAACGTCAAAATAAAATTCATGCAAAATATATTTTTAAATCAATGTTATAATGTAATTAGCTGTTTATACACGAGTAGTTGGATCATACAATAATATTTTATTGTCAAAAATATGATTATTTAGTATTCAATAACACTATACTTTAAATGTGTCTAATTAATGCTTAATATTTCTTCAAGTTAACAAATTAGTAAAGTAAGTAAACAAATTTAAAAGTCAATGTTTTTTTAAAATAAAAATTAGTATTATTTTTTACACTTATATATCAAACTAAATGTTTAGTGTTTTAATTAAAATTTAATTTCAGCTTTAAGGCCATCGTTTTCGGGAAAAAGCCATTATACTTAATAGCCCTCCAAATAAAATCCATATCTATTTTGTTTTCCCAAAGTATAATAAAAAGGTATACAATTAATTTGATATGCCTGAATTCGGTGGACCCCTCTTTTGAGTGGGCCCAGTGCAATTATTGTCCCATTTGTTTTTCTTTAAATATGGCACTGTATGTGGTGTACTTAAAACGAAAAATATTTTTTTGAAAAAATACTGAAAGTTGTACAATCACTATAAGTGATCCAGGGAATATTAAAAAAAAAAAAACGAAAAAACTTACAATTAACTGAGCTAAGTAATTGCGCTGACGTTATTCTTCACATGAACTCGCTTTAAGTTTTTTTAAGTTGAACTTATTATTTTTGAATATAAATATATAGCTTAACGTGTTCTCAATGTCCACTCAACTACCGCAGTTGATTTTTTCGTTAAATTTCCCACCTTTTCAGTATCACGCATACATGACTATAGAGTATAGACTATACCTATTAGGTGTTATACTATAATAGTATAAATGCGCAGACTACACGAGTAGGTATAAATGTGTTAGTATAATGTAATATGTATGTATTATTATATTACTTAAACACAGTGGTGTGCTCCGCAATGTGTCGCTAGCGTATGTATGGCTATACGTATAACGTGTCATAATATGATAATGTGCGTAATTAAGTTTCAACAGACGGTAAAGTGCGTGCGTGCGTGTGTGTGTGTGTGTGTGTATGTGTGTGTATGTGTGTGCGCGAGAGAGAGAGAGAGAGAGAACGTGTAATTGAAAGTCGGCGGCGGCTAGTGAATTAGGGTTAACACCGCGTATAATACACGTGTATAATCCGGTGCAGGCCCGCAATCAAGTGTCATATATAGTAGTGGCGTATTATATTGTATTATAATACTATACATATTATTCGTATGTGTACAGAACGAGTTTTCGCCCAATGTACAACCGCATAGTTTTACTGTTAATCCGTTGCACGATTTATATTTTTAGATTATTTTACAGGTATATCAAACTCTGTATCAATTGCACATGCAGCACTATAAACGTGTTGCCAAGTTCATAACAACTCTAGTTAATTAAGTTGAAAGTCAACATCGAGAACGTTAAACTATTAATTAGGTGATTGTTAACGAACGATTTTCTTTTCAGATCCAAAGAGTTACACGTTAAGACGGAGAATTAATATTAACTTAACACAGTAAAAATCAATTTTTTTTAAAAAAATTATTACTTGTTCACACGTTTAATTGCGATTGTGCGACTTTAAAATATTTTTTTTTAAATAAATCCTACTGATTAAGTTTTATTTTTATGTGAGTTATTGCACACTACAGGTGTAAGATTTTTAGAATCTCAGAGATTACAGAAAACACGAAACTTTAGACATTTAAATACAGGTTTGTGGCAACTAAATGTTAAAATTCAGAAATTACATTTTGTTCGTATTTAACTTGTACTTATATACAATGTTCAGATAAGGAATAAAAATGTTAAATAAATAAATTAGTTTTAATTACACTTATAACACACCAATGAATTTGTAATGACATTGTACAAATACGATATTAACTTAATACATATATTTTTTTTTAATTAACTGGAAAAAGCCTGACCTAATCGTAATATTGCATTTTTTAAATACCTACTTAATTAACTTATTTGTTATGTACAAAAATAAAAAAAAAAACTTTTTGATTAGTTAATTCTCGTCTTCTTCGTGTATTGAAAACAATTTATAAACACTTATATTTATGGGGATGAACATTCTTCCACACTTGAAAACAACCTTTCATGGCGATTGAATTAGAAAAATTAGATGGTAGGTATTTTAAGGGAAATATTTTCTTGGGTCACATACTCGTATTTTTTGGGATTCTCGGGTTTCAATCGGATATATTTTATATTTTCTTAAGCATATTTTGACTTATGAACACATGTTTATGGACGATACAATATTTATAAATATTAATTTACATACATTTATAATTAATATAAGAGATCAAATTATATTATCGAATTATTGAATTACCGTGATGGAAAAATAGAGCGAGTAAGAGAGAAAGGGAGAAATAAAAGAAATACTAACGTCGTGGAATTGCACTTTTAGCGAAAGTGGTTTGTCGTGAGGAGGATACCACTGCCGCGTTATCTATTTTATACAATAAAATAGTGTAATAGAACTCGCCCTACCTAACCTAAGGGGAGTTGCAAACCTCTAGTGATTCTATAACGTTTCATAGTGGTCATGGCTAATTCAAAATAATGGAAAGGATTAAGAAAATGGCGCGGTAGTCAAACGCGTTAGGGTATTATTATTATTGTTATTAGCGTGGCGCTAAGGGACCGGTCCACTGAAATAATCGAAAAAAAAAGATCAAAAATGTTTTCACAAAAATAATACCTATCTGACCACGTGAGATTCGTCGAACAAATACGTAGTATATTTATTAAATAACTACCACTGTAATGATGCCAATGATAAAATTATGTAACAAAATACAATTGATGATTAATTAAACTATACTCTTGACCTAAGTCACGCAGTTATTACTTGAAATCTAAGTCTTGGATTTTATAGACGATGGTATGACACACAAATCTGTTAAACATTATTAATATTCTCAATAATTTGTCATTTCTTATCCGCGTCCAATCATTATTGAATTTCTGATAATCATTTATTTTATTTACAGTCCCTTAATCCTTTGCTAAAAAATATTTTAAGAACCTATGTAAGACATATTATTATACAAACGTATCTACTGCGTTGCTCAGAAGATGTGTATCTTTGCTGACAGACACGAGTATTGTAAGTTTAAGAGAATATACGCTAATATGCATAGCTAATACATGCCGACTTTTTTCATTAAAAAAATTTAAGTTTACTCAAGTCCTTAAGTGTATACACCATATTGATAAATACTCAGATTTTTAAACGACAATATAATATTAAATACATAGTGTCTTGTGACGTTTCCAACTTCTATTTTCGAATACTATCGTTACCATTTTCCGCTGTAAATCGTTGAGCGGATACGTTTTAGTTTTTGAAATGATGAACGTTATAATATTTACGGTACATATCATATCCAGTTACGCATTATATCTGATTGCGATTGACGGGATTTAGCGCACAGCCGAGTGTCGTGTCGACTCTTCATCAGTATCGGTCGTCATTGTCATCGCCTCGACGGTGTATAATAATAATATATTTAAATAGATTTCCCGAGCGGCAATAAATACCGATTCGCGTGTCTTCCAGGTATTTGTCTTTCCCCGTCACACTTTCTATTTGCTACACAGCCCGAGCCCGCATTAAATTATTATTATTATATCGTTTGTACCATATACTGCACGATTATGTTATTATGTATCGTACTGAATATTTGCCGGAAGCTATCTGCCGTCACGCGTATATGTTATTATCATAACATCGTGTTATCGCGATTACACGGCGCGCTCAATGTGCGATACTCGCTATGAAATAATAATAATAATAAAAACAATACAAACATTATAATATTTATTATGCGAAATTGTAATAATATTATTTATATTATAATGTGTTTAATCGTTTAAGCAGAAGACGCCGTTCACCCGTATACCAAAGTACACCAAAATGTTCGTTCAGCAGTTGAAATGTTTGTGTAGTCTGTTTTCATATTAAAATTAGTAGAGTTTTGATAAAATATATGAGAAACGTAAGAAAATTGCAATATCTGTTCTCTTGATGGGTTGGGGGGGGGGGGTTACGATAATTTAATATTTCAGTTGTTTATGACTCATGAGTGTTGATGTGTATGATAATTTTTATACTTAGTAATACACTCAAACTGCAATTTTTCCATCTTAAAATATACTGAGTACGATTTCAAACAACGATTAAATTACAAATCAATAGGCAATTACAGTAACAAACATTTTTTACTTTTTCATTCTTGCCTTATATCGAAATATATCTCGTTCTATTTTCGATAATCATTTTTGTTTCATTATTTATTATATTTTTACATATTTATCTTTGGGTTTATTATTACGTTTTCTGTGGTAAACACAATCAAATAACATTTTATTATTTGTATTGTCATGTATTATTATTATATAGAGTATCATCACTATAATTAGTCTATACATATGAAAAATAGTCGTTTATCATTAAAGTTGCTGAGACATCTAATGACTTTGGTAATTCCATACGATAGTATAATTATTGTGACTCGTGGGACTTACCTTAAATGTGTTTCAAATGTTTTTTTCCCAAAATTACTTTTTATGGGTATTAAAATGATTTAAATTTGTTAAAATACACACATTTTGTATGAAACCATACATAATAGACCAGCGGCACCAAATACGCGGCCCGCGCTAAAATTAAATTGTACATTCTAAATTCCAAAATTCTATAATCAGCGAATAAAATGAACGTCGCTTTTTATCTTATCGTATTATTTTATTTATTTTATCTTTCTATTTTCCACACTTGTATTGATCTAAAAAATATCTTGTCTCATTTTAAACTCTTCCACTAAATTTAGTAAACAGTTGTACATTTCTACATTTTTAATTATTAATTGTCAAAAATGTATGTGACCCGCGAATAATTTTCAAAAATTACATTTGGCCCTTTCTAAAATCCTATTGAGGTCCGCTGTTTTAGACTGATAAGACAACACTTACTTTGATTTAAAATACTATTTCAATGTCAAATTAAAATTAATAATGTTTTTATATTAAAATGCGTACTATTGAACTGCATGTGACTAAGACAAAATAGTATCACTAATAACACGGTAAATACAATACAGTGTACACGATGGTTGTATTATTAAAATAGTTACTTCGGTCGTATTCACGTAAAGTTATAACTACCCTGTAGTCCACGGGTTGTGGTTATATAGTTAGATGGTAAGGTAATAATACCATGTACTACGGTATGAAATGAATTAATTTTATAATATTATTAATGCAGTCAGTACTATTTTAAAGCGCGCGAATGGCCTTAAATTGCCTATACAAGACGCCGTCTCTGAATTTATAATTTTTTCGATTTTCAAAAATAAATGATATTATTATTTATTCAGTTTTCTCATTTTTATTGTAGTTTTAATTTAAAATCGGACTTATTGCAACGGCAATAGTATATATTTTCCTTGTTATCGTTTTGTATATTATGAATTATCTGTTTAATCAAAGTACAAGCCTACGAATAAACTTACTTACAATACCTACCTAATTAATAGTTGTATTAAATTACTAAAATATTAAAATAACTCGATGAAACTGAATTACATTTAAAATATTATTAAATTAATTGAACTATTACGATGGTTACACTGTTTTTAAACAACGTTTATTATGTATGTGAGGTAACTCACTGTTTTGTTGACGTTTATGTCCACCACCGTGTGCAAAAATGTCGACAAGTCAAATGTTATTTGTGAATTTCATAAACATTTAATATTATACTACACGCATAAACCATTATGTGATCAACAAGTTGTGTGATTTTGGTTCGTAGAACAGTCACGATAACAAATTAAATAGCATGCCCCTTCTCCGCCGCCGCCATCTACACCACTAGTCGTGTATGTCGTGTACTGCGGTTGTAAGTCCTTAAGGCTAAAAGTGCACAGGGTTATCCGGGAACGGCGGTGAAAGTGTACAGATCTTAGACTTAGCCGCGGCAACAAATAAGCCGGCGGTGTATAGGTATAATGACGATGAATGAACGAACGTTGTTTTCCCCCTCGGAAATATTCGAAATATTTTTCCATTCGTTCACATTTTAATGCTCTCTCCTTCTTCTCTTCATGCGAAAAAATCGAAAACAATAGTTGATCCTCTTATTGTTATTATTACAGCGTGAAACGGTTGTATTTCTTCTTTATTTTTTAATGCCGTTGCGATCGAGAAAATGAAAAATATAATTGCATTTTAAATTGTCCACATAACGCATTACTGTCTACAAGGAAATTGGATTTTGAAACGCGCGTGCTCTGCGATTCGTGTACTGTTTGAATTTAAAACAAATTTCGGAATCATTGTAAAATAAATTTATATTTGTATAATGGTGCTGAAGATATTATGCATTTATTTAAAATTCGATTTTTTGAATTTTAATTATACTATTAAGGACCATATTTTAAAATGTCTGGTTTGATATGTTATTAGAGCGCACTATAGCGATATAATATATATGTTTTGTTTTGTATTTTGTACTGAAAATTAAATTTATACTCTATTTTCCGAAATAATACGGATTGTATTATAATAAAATATTCTATCATTATACTATAGGTATTTTTTATTAGCTATAACTCATAATTAATTTAAATTATTGTATATTGTGAGTCATATGCAAAATTATGAATGTATAATATTATAAACTGAATATAACATTTCAAATTGAATTTAAAACATGTTATATGGCAATGGCCGGTATGTAAGACTCTCTACTCTCTAGATGTAAATATTTGTGAATTTTCACTATACTTTTTAAATTTTACTATTTGAATTGTATATTGTTTGTTAATCAAAACTTTAAACGATAATGACATCTTTATGTTTTGTAATTGTAAACGATTGTTGACGATTTAAAAACAAAACAGTTTTCTATGCTTAAATTGATGAAAAAATAGTTGTCATTGATAATAATATACACCAGAGAGGTATACACATTAAGCTTGTTCAAATTTAAAAATAAATAATACCTACTCCTCGAAACGAATTTATTACGAATCGTTTTGATCTTGTGCAGTTAAAAAATGTATATCAAATTTGATTTACACAGCCCATGTAGAACTTTCGATCAAGTGCATATGTTACGTGTGTGAAACACGTGCTATGAAAAAGTGTTTATCGAAAAAAAAAAAAAAAAACAACTCCACTTTAAAAACTATAGATTTCTCTCTCTCCGTTTGAAACGTATCCCCAAGAGATCGACAAAAAAAAATGTGTCATTATTAGCTGTTCCCGTGTAACGGCCTATATTGTCACGGCTAACACGGTAGAAATAATAATTATTATTTTGCGGGTCTCTAATAACAATTAATTTTGAAAATTTAGTTTAAAAACAGATCCGCGCATATATTATAATAGATATATACACATAATAATATAATCATCGTCTCCAGATGTTGCGATAAAATTATTTACGATACTGCCGTATATACGTAGAAACACGCACGGCGATGTTCGCCCGTGTTACGCGCCGCGTGTGCTATTATAATAATATATTATGTTTGTGTTTGTCTTAAATGTATTATATTATCGCTTAACGAGGAGTAGACACGTCTTGTGATCGTGTAAGTGAATAATATTTGTACCGTTTTTGGTAGGGACGTGTAATGGCTGGAGGGATGGCACTCGCCATGCCGTCTATAGGAAAAACATTCAGTGGATTATAGTGTTACGTGCTCTTAAAAAACACACACACACAGACTGTATGGTAATAATTACTACTGCTAAAACACAACGATAATATTATATAATATTATGTAGGAAAACATGGTGTATATATATATATATATATATACAAGCGTTATTATATGTATTTGCCATATTATTATACCAGCTGCAGGCCATATAATATATGATATGATTATAATACGGTGCTGTGTACCGGATATACGAAAAGAATTTTGTAATTATTTAAGACATTATACACGGTAAGTCGGTAAATGTGTTTTCAACATTTTTTTTTTTTTTTTTTTAATTTTAATACATTATTGCACACACGCTGTTGTATGGTAACAATTTTAAATTTAACCATTTTCGATACATTTCAATAGCGAACATTATTCGTGTAATAATCAATAGTATATTTATGGCGTTTAGACTGTTTAGAGTGAATATAAGAACTACAGTATATAATAGCAGAGAAAAGCAATGACCGAAAATCTGTAATACGATTTGCTAAGGATTTACTAAATTAAATTTAGATTTATTGATTAATCTTTGCATATATTAAACATGTATTTGACCGGAGATGGCACCAGCTTTTATTTACAAGCATATTTTACACCAGATTGGTTATATACATTTTATACTTAATATTAATAATTTATTTATTTATTGTTTATTCTGTAGGTTGAAAAAATTTTCATCAAAGTAAATGAAGCTTAACGTTAATACTTCGGTATCACTTGTATGTTGTATATTATGCAATGATAAAAATTGCTATGGTAAAAAAGTGAATTGTTCAACTTACCGGGAACATTAATAATATTATCATAAATATCATAAAATATAAGCTGTCACGCTGATATTGCTGATTATTCCGTCTTATTTGCAAACCGTTATTTGTACACAATGATTTATAATTATTTAGCACATCCTTTACGGTGACTTTTTCAATGACGAAGTACGACGATTGAAATCACGTTAATAGAAGCGAGTCCGCTGATATTTTTTTAATATTTTATTGTCATATAGTTACTTTTATTATATACAAACCAGTTAAATAAGGAAAGTTAATTATTGTTTTATTTTTCTCAGTTATTGTTTACTAATTCAAAAATATAGAGTGATTATACAGTATTGAAAATGTTCATCATTATTGAAACAAAAAAAAAAAAAAAAAAAAACAATTAAGTTACACTATTAACTAATATTCAAAATTATCTAGTCAAGTTAAATTGTTACAGTAAAAATAACTTAACTATAACTTTTTAATTCGTCGACAATATGCAAGGCCTCGTAAATCACAGCATCCATACATATGGCGCGAGACGTCCTGAATAATAATTTTAACACGTCGTATAATAATTAATGTATAATAGTAACAATAACGATATGAACATTATTCCGATTTATTTTTTCCGAGTGAAAACGGACTTTCCCGTAATCGACGTATAATAATATTAATAAGTCGTCTTGCGTACAGGAAAAAAAAAAAAAAAAAAAAATCGGTGCATATAAATGCAGGAAACGAGTGGATCGGAGGTGTCAGCCGGTCCGATTCACGGAAGGCGAGGAATTCAATGGTCCGTATACCGTACGGCGCAATAACACGAACGCGCGTTTTATCGTCGGGCAGCGACGGCGAGCTGAGTTACACGCCCGACCCGTCCGCCGTAGTGGTAGTGTAACCGTTTCGCCGGTCGTGGTATTTTTTATTTTTATTATTTTTAATCAAACATTCCGACCACCCGCGACGCGGACGTGGTAATGGTGGGGGTGAAAAAAAAAATTGCAAAACACCATCGAGTAGTGGCGCGCACACACACGCACACACGCGCATACACACGTACTCACGCGTATGGAAGTAAATATCGTTGCAGTGATAATAACATTATGCGGCGGAATAGTTATTAGACCGCGCGTATAATATAATAACTCTGTCGAAAATTTAACAGTTCGTGCACCCCGCGGCCCACCATATTACCTATACCTATTTTAGGTGGTAGGGGGGGTGGTGTGCCGGAGATGTATTCGTAACTATGATGACCGGCACTGGGGCTGGGTGTACGAGTGTTTTTCAGCCGAAATACATAGTTTTTTTTTTCACTCAATCGTAATACGACTATGGATTTTTATGTTATTTTCATTTATCGTATAGTCGTGTGTATTGTTTATACGTATTTTACAAGTACAATTAATGTTTTAATACGTTAATTTATTAATGTACACTCCTTACAGATAACGTATTCAAGTTCTGTATGTCGAGCAATAGGCCATTTACTTAAATACGAACGCAAAATTTTTTTTAAATTTTCATTTTAGATATGACGAAATTTTTAATTTCACAAACCCAAATTTATGAGCAGTTAGCTGTCCTGAAAAATTACCACCGAAGATAGAATCAAAATTAATTCTAAAAAGTCCGATATTTTTCAATTAAAGAATTTGAAGATTTCAGTTCCATTTATTTGAAAGTATCGAAATTACCGAGTGTTCCTTATAATTTAAGAGTTGTTTAGAGTTAAAATCAAGGTTAGGTTTCTTTTCGGTTGGTCCCGGGATTTCAATAATTTGTTTTACTTATTGTAATATTCTTAGTTATTATAACATCTCAATAGAAATCATATTTATTAGAATAGAGCGTAATAATAACTATATTGTAATTTATACGCGATGATTGCTTACTCGCTAATTTTCTATTTTTATTTTTCAGCTAACCCGACTATAGCTTTTAGCCGCCAAAGGTCCACAATTATTACATAATTATCGTATTTCGCACACGACCTCATCGTTTAGAATTTCAACGGAGGCGGTGGACTTTTTTTCGCAGTTGCGGCATTCGGATCTTGTCCACAGGCTGCGCATAATTGTCGATAATTGAGATTATTGCGAGCACAACAATTATTTAATACGATTATATTCGGAGATTCCGTATCGTAGCCGGAAGATGATGCACGCCAATCGCCAGTGGCCCTTTCAGCGATCCGGCAGCAACGGAAACGGCATCGTCTACGGCGTCGACTATAACCACGACGACGGCGGAGGCGCGGACGACGATGACGACGCTGCCGAGGAGTTTGGAGATTTTGGTGGCGATCAGACCGCGTCCGGTAGACGGTACTTGACCGTACAGCCGAAACAGTGGTGCACGTCGTACGTGGCCGCCAATCGACAACATTACGTGAGTATACTGCAATCGTGTACAATATCATATATTATTTCGTACAATTAATATCATATAAAATACTTAAGACGTATAACAATATGCAATGATCATAGGCGTACACGGGGGGGACTTAGGAGGGCTTAGCCTCCCTACATTTTTTTAAAGTTTTTCAAGAAATTTAAGGTTATTTATTATAAAAAATTATAAAATGTAAAACAGTTCCTAATCAGGATATCCGATAGCCGATAGGTATGTGTGATGTGAACATTTAAGCTTTATGTATGGACTTTGTATTGTAAATGTATAATAAAATTAAAATGATTGAGCTACCTATACGTTAATATTTTATAACGATATAAAGTTATGTATTATACGCCTTTAAATAAATAATTTTTAAATTTTTATATACATCTTATATAAAATTGTAAAATTTATATGTAGTGGTTGCGGGAGGTGTAAGCCCTCCGCGGGCCTGTTCTATGTTTATAATTTTAGCCCCCCTTCTAACAAGTTAAGTTTACGCTTATAGTAATGATGTGGAATTTACAGGTAAAAATGTATTGATAAATCTACTGGTAAAATGTGTGTAAATTATGTAGTTTTCATTACACACTTCATTCTTTTCCAGTCATTCGTATTGGATATTAAGTTATAAAATTTAAACCGCGTATAAAAAATAATAATAACGATATTATTGATTACGTGTGTTTAATATACAGTGTTTCGGATTTCAATTAAAATGTTTAAATATAGTTTATCTGTATTGTCTTAAAAACTACTAAGGTAGTACATTAGCTTGTACCTACCCAAATTACAGTTATTGCGCTTTTAAAAAAAATTTATACACGAGGTCATGCGATTTTAATAACAATGAAAAAAAAACTAAGCTAATAATAGAACCATAAAATTCACCAAGCTCGCGTCTCTAGTAAGTACTCGGTATGTGCGCTGGATTTTTTTTTTCAGGGTGTAAAGAATAATTGAAATATTCGATACGAGAACGGGCTACCTCCGTATTAAGAAATTGTTCAGGAGGCATACAGTAATACCAGGTTTTATTGCTTTGAACTCTGTTTACTAGACATACCATTTTTTATGATATTAGCTTATATAACAAATGAAGATGTCCGGTTATTCAACCGAAAGGCAGACGACAGACAATATTATTTATGAAAAACGTACATTTTGAGAAAATGTGAAAATGGCCGGTTTTTGCACGGGGCCTTTCAATTAAATAGCAGGTGTTCCTCGACTTGAGATATGTAAAGCCATATGGGATAATTATCGATTAGTGATTTATTTTTTCGTTCTTAGTAAAGTTAATCGTTTTCATGTAACACAATGTGTTATTTCCTACAATTAATAATTATGAACAATAAACATATTCGTGAACAGATCAAACATTTAAAGTATGAATATGTAGAATTTTCGCAGGACACGCACGTCTACGACAATAATAAGTGTACGCAAACAATACAATAAATCGTACTATAACTACACGCGTTTTATGTTTTACACATTTCTATTCGTTCTACCACGATCTGTTGGGCTATCGTATTCGGCGAAGTGAAATGATTGAATCACAACTATACTACAATTTTTACGGCTGGACAATATTATATTTTCGAACAATACAGTAATTCAATTTGACAATATATTGGTATGATTATCATAGATATGCATTGCTCGTTTCGTCACGCGTTTCGTTCGGTATCGAATGCCGTTAAAATTCCGTCATACCGTGATAATAACGTATACGCATACATATTATACACAGTGCAGTGATTATACGGAGAAAAGCAATAAAACTACGAAAAAAAAAAAAAAAAGAGACCAAAAATTAATTTCGTGCGGCTGTTTAATTCGCGCGCGTCGTCCGTTGCCTGCCCTCCCCCCCCACCCCCCGCGAGACTATGACTGTACGATGACGACGGTTTAATTAAAAAAAAAAATACGACGACGACGACGACGACAATAAAAAGACCGACTATACTGCTGTACGCCGCTATACTATAAACGGTATGATATAAACACTGGTACAGAGACGTCCCTCGGACGGAGGGGTGGTGGTGCTCTCGTCGCTCGCCGAGGGTGTATTATATATACAGGGCGGTCGTCTCGACTGTGAATTTGGAAGAAACTTTGTTTGCACACCACCGTTTTCATACAATTATACGAGCGCGCATTATGGCGTATGGAGTTTCGTCAATTTTTTTTTTCCAATTCCATTGTAATTAATATCGACTGGCGACGCGTATTCCGAATTCTGTTGAGACGTAATTATTATTCATTCACAGCGCGGGATCGAACCGTTTCGCCGGCTCCCCGTGAATTATATTATTAATGATGACCCGTGAACAAAATATACATTTTGTATTCATGTTATTGTATAGTTTTATTGTATGAAATTATATGATACTCTGATACCTTTAAACGCGATGCAAAATATCTACTAAAATGAGTTGAAATAACGAAATAATCAATGACCATTGTCGCTCGTCACAAACGTTTGGCTTAACTCGGAGAGGCTCTTCGAGATCTTATCGAACGCTCATAATTCTCGAATTGTCTTTTTATCTGCTAATTTCAGTTGCACATACTTCGGAGCAACAAATCGAAAATGATTAACCATTATATGAGTGTTTATAATCATTTTATATGAAATTTGTATCGGAGTCATCCCACTTAATCGTATCGTATATATTTTGATGTCCACATAAATAAAAAAAAAACTATAATGATCCCGTTTATCTATAAGGCTTATTTAAATACACCGAAAAAATAAAAATATATATCGTAATTCTACCTGTAGGAGTAAGTCATGGTTGAAACTTCTGTGGATAAGACGCCTGAATTAAAAACATAAAAAAAAAAACACATATCGATTATTAATCGCTAAAAAAACTTGTATTACAAAATGTTATTTTGTTTGCCTCGTGAAATTATAAAATTTGGTGTGTAAAATTAACAATACACAATTTCGATAATGTTTGAATACAATATTATTAACATATTATCTCTATAGTTTAATGAGTTTATAAATACGTATGGTTCAAAATAACAAATTACCGTCGACAAAACGATAGTATAATACAAAGCTTCCAAAGCGCTCACCTAATAATAATCATAATACATAGCAATACCTGCGGTCGTGTGTTGTTCTTTCTCGGCTTGGTTTTTTTCTTTACGATTTCGGTTTCGTCATTGTGGTCGTGATTGCTTGCACCACCGCCGCCGCACTGTAATATCGCAATAGTTATGCGCAATACCCGCGTGTGAGTGCGCGTGTTTTATTATTTTAAACAGTTTGAACGAAAAAAATCGAGACAAATAGAGAGAAAGAGAGAGAGAGTGAGAGAGACACACACACTCACACATGCACACGTCGAAATAGAAACAGAAACAGAGTGAGTGAGATAGAAAAACAGAGAGCGGTGTAAAGGACAGTGAACGAATAATCTGAGCGTGTGTAATATAGGAAAACGGAAAAAAAAAGACCGACTACCGTTTTTTTTTCTGTTTAGTGTTTAATCACCGCGTATTACCAGGAATTCCCGCGTATTCCGAACGTGCTCGGAAACGGCGTGTTAACTCGAAATATATAATATATGTTATTTATATAGCACGTTCGGGACACGCGTTTATTTTAATATTATACACAACAGAAGTTAAATTATAACAATATCATATTATGGCTATATTTTTGTATTATTCTAATAAATGTATAATCAGAGCCGTGCCGTCAAGATTTGGTGCCCAGGACAAAATTAAAAAAATCAAAAATATTCGCCCCCTATTTTATTTATCATTATGCATTTAAATTGTTTTGGCGCCCCTTTAAACTATGCCCCCTAGGTCCCCTCCCCCACGGCACGGCCCGTGTATAATATCGTCGTTGACGATTTTCGCAAGACGATTTGAAGTCGTGGTAAAGGTGCATATTGAAACAAGTGGTGTGTGGCGATTCCCCCGCTGTCTTAGGCTATGTTTCAAGAAAAAAAAGAAGTAACGATTAAAGTGGGCCGACGACTTTGTATTGAAATCGTTTATAGACTTATAGTTAAATAACTTCCGAACACGCTACTAAAAATACGATACGCGTGTGGACGCTACAATAATCTCGTGTACACCGCAGTACACCACGGAGTCTTCTAAATATAACTTAACATCATCGATGGAGGTCACGGTTTTCGTTAAAACAGAATTCGGATCACACTGCGCAGTACATCTGTAAAATAGCGTAATTTTGTAAACAGGCGTGATCTGCTTGTCTTTATTATTATTTTTAACCGTTCTGAGTAAAATTTAAACCAATATCCATGCCAATGTGCCAACCTAATTATGTTGTATGTGTGATATTATAAATTACATGTATACATAAAATTAAAAAAAAAAAAAAAAATAAGGAGGCAAAGGCTCTTGGTACCGTCCTGTTAGCGTCCTTGATTTGAGTTAGGTTACTATCATATTTATAGGAATGCTGGATCTTTATAAAGCCTTTTGTGTTATTGTTCTATTATTGTTCGTTAATATAACAACCGCAAGCAGATTCAAAGGATGCATTTTAAATTAATATTTGCTTTTTTTAAGTTAAAGAAACTGTTAACTTATTATTATGATTATACCTTTATTTTTTAAATATCTCTCTTTTTACTTTTAGTAAAAAGAAGTACTTTTTTTTTCTTTAAATAAACAGTAGGTGCCTATGAAGTATTATTAGATTTACGTATAAAAAATCGTATTATATGTATATTACATTTAACTCTGTCCTCGTGATTTATTTATAACTATTATGCCACTGACCTTGTACACAACAGTGGTATTTGCGATCACACCTACATACAAAAATACCATTATCCATGGTCATGGGAAAGGGCTCGTGGGTTTACAGGGCTTAAGCACTCCAAAATAGAATTATTCATTTTTCCGAAATAATCCTCGGCAATAATTTTATTCGTCAATTCAACCGCTGTAGGTATCGATACCGGTATAATAATATTATGTATATCGCGCGCGACGAAGGTGGTACAGACGCGGCTTTGTGATGCATTATTATGTAATAATAGCCGTGCGTTAGTCCACCCTCCGGGCAATTATAAGGGGAAAAAAAATTGTTGTACATTTCCGCGATGCGCACGTAAAGTTTGTTTTTTTACACACTCGATGGGCCCAACAACAGACAAACACAAATTAAAAATTCCTCTTCAAAAGATTCGTCCTCTGATGATTTTTTTCTATTCTGTTTTTCACTCGCGTTCTACTCTAAAGAGCAACAAGCTATTTGTATGTGTGTACGTACACGCATGTATATGTATGAATAAAAAAAAAAAAAAAATCCTCCGTTTGCCCTTTGAACGCGAAACGATAATAATATCGCCGCCGTCGTTTTTCATTCTATGCTTTTATCCCCAAACACAAAGGTATATAACACGCACACAAACACAATATATAAGAAGAAGGACTGGGTCGGGACGGCTTATTGAATTTATTATTGCGTACGACGGGGGCTCAGAGACCACTGACTATATATATATAGTGAGTATATATGCGCTACGAGGCCAATAAATAATAATGATAATAATAATAATACGATGACGACGACGATGACGACGTCGAGTGTGCGTTTATGCGATTCGTTTAATAAATTACGCACGCAAGTGACTTATAATACAAAATCATATACTTCTTATTTTCATCATTATTATTATTGTTTTATTTTATATAATATTATTATGATGTGTGTTTGCCAAAATCAGTAAAACGCGCGTCGTTTAATGCGGAAACGCCATCGACGGGATTAATATTTACCTATACGGTATATTTATTTATATATTATTAGAGACTATATTTACTGTACATGGGTCTTGAATGTGATATAACATATGTGCCGTTTTTTTTTTTCGTTGTTCAGACAGAGTGTTAATTTCATCGTATTCTGAAATAGATTAGTCATTATTTTTTCATAACGTGTTTCAGTTTACTTACGTATTTATAACAATTATGAGTGATTGGTTGAGTGGCAGTTAAATAAATACTTTGGTACGAATCCAATGAACAATCAAAGAAAAAATAATAAACTCTTTCCTATTACAATAGTTCCTCCCCCCCTTTTAAATCGAGGTCCGTGCCTTTGATACATAGTATAAATATCATAAAATAAAAATATATGATGTATCGCTATGTGCACAAGTATAAGTAGGTATATAGACCTCGTGTTTGCGGTAAACTATATAGGTGTATTTATATATATATATATATATATATAAAAAAAACCAACCACTCTTTATACTACTCCGCTCGACCGCAGCCGATTTATTAGACAACTTTTTCAATATACAAACACTGTAAAGGTTTATATATTATTATTATTATTATTATTATTTACTTACTCTCTCTCTCTCTCTCTCTCTCGGATTCATTTGAAAAAAAAAAAACTTAAGCCTCTTTGGAAACTTTTATGCGCGCGTGCGAATACGCGTACATCTATCGGGCCCTATACACTGTGTGTGCGTATACGAGACGGAACCGTCGGCGGTCATCTCGATCGGCGTTTCGTCTCGGCATCGATTTACAAAACAAAATTACCATCCGCCCGACGTTTCCTAAACGTTAGTAGCTACGCAGTATAATATGTGCACACAAAATAAAGCACGTATTTTAACCGTACGACGTGAACCTTCGAAAACGCAATATAAGCGAAAGAGATATCAACGTCAACGTCAATGATCATATTATACAATATGATATTGTTGTAGGTATATTAAAATTTGAAATATTATGGACATCATTGTTTGCGGCAAAATATAATGTATACATATTTTATAAAACGATATTATACAATAATGTGTTGCATGGACATAGTTAAATATATCATTCAATTGTTTACGAAAGGGCTTAAGTCTAAAAAGTAATACTTCGAAAAATGTCAAAAAATATAACATATTATATTGCGTCTTAACATACAAATATTATTTATCCGGGTGCACATTCACGACGTACTTATAAGGGAATGTTCATTTTTTTTTCTTTTTTATTTTTACCATTTATTAATGTTCATTAGGCCATAGGTATATTATATATCGTTGTTTTTACACTCTTCAGTTTACGGAAAAGATAAAAAATTCGCGGCATGCGTGCCTAAGGTGGCGATGGCGCGCTAAAAGATTTTGACGTGTGAAAAATTAAAATATTTTCACAAACCAAATATCAACGAATTGGCATCAAGAATTATATATATAAAAAAAAAAAATAAAAATAATGTTATTATGATATGTACCTTAATTAACCTTTTTTTATAATAATATAATATATTAATTATTCAATAAAATTATGATCATTTTTTTTTACAATATAGAATATCATATGTATAATACTTTCCACGATACGCTTAAAAAAAGTTAATTTTTGACACGTAGCGTTTAAACTTTAAAATACTGCTTTATAGTAATTATTATCTACATTCAACATATCTTGATTATTTGGTAATGGCTATTAAAGATTAAGGATAATTAATAATTATTAAATAACCATATCCTGCACATAATAAAAAATATTATAATATAAATGAAAAAAATCATTTTAAAAAATCTATTTGATTTGTTTCGAAACTGAAAGTTTCGGGATCAAATCTTTTCGAAACTCTTTAAGTTGTTTTTATTTTTTTTAAATATATTCGATAAGTAAGATATAATTTTTGATAAATTTAAATGTATCCATAGCTGTTTATTAATTTAAAAAAATAATGTTATCACGTTAATAATTCTATATTAATATATATAAATATAATAATATCTTAATATTATTAATATTTATTATTTTCTTTTTATTTCATCACAATTTAAACGCCAAACGAAAGACATAAAAATCTAAAAATCTAAATCTAACAGTACAGCTATTGTTTATTTATCTATACTTTAAATTGAGCTTGCATGGAAATCTATTCACTGCTAGGTATGTAGTAATGATCATTGATCATCGTCAAATTAAGATAATTTATAATCGTTTTCTAAAGTAGTTAAAAAATGATTTCAGAATTAAATATTCATATTATTATTTTTTTTCCTTAGGAAGGGGGGAATTATGCTTTTTTAAGTTTCTAAATGTTTAGGTATATAATTTAAAAAAAATGTATATTAAACATATTAAACAGATATAGATACAATCGTTACGTAGCGTATTATAAGACCTCGTGCATCCACAATACTCATCGATACTATAATAACTAATAAGTATCTTTTATCTTTTACCCCATTAACATTTTTTAACAATAATCGTCTGTAGGGAAAATAACGCACAGGTTGATGTTGAGTTTTTGGACGTGAGCAATTTACATTATTGGCTAAATTATACGTCTTTGGCGATATAAACTGTAATATATATACCTACGAACCCCGTCGACATTTAAATCCCTCACCGTTTTTTTTTCTTTTAAAAGACGGCGGACGTTTGACCCGTCGAGCGAAATGTATATTAAATTTGACTTGTGATTTCCAAATTCCAATTACGGTCTATTGATTAGATGACTTGCAATGGGATTTACCAACATGTCAGATAGGTATTTCTGTAAATGTTTATATTACCGGTTTATCTATATATAATATATACGTACGCAGGTCTTGAAGATTGCTTAGTTGCATAAGTGATGCACGCACAAATCGTTTACTTTTGTAGTCATCGGACTTAGGTCGAATTTCAAGACTCAATAACATAGGTATTAACTACAGTGGTCTATTTGAAGATAAAAACGGCGTTTTTCATGGCTTTTTACTAACTTCGAATCGGGCCGGACATGTTTTTGGCAGTAATTATTATTGTTATACACCGCACGAAGTGTTGACGATTTCGCGATTAAAAATTAACTTAAACACCTCAAACGTTCTAATAGTTTTAAATATTTAGATTATTTCCCAGACCGGTATTGTTGGTATTGTTATTAATTATTGTTTATGCTCTTGCAGGTGGTTGATAATGATTTGGATAGCATAAGTCTGGAATCGGTTGATTTTCGTTTAGATTTAAGGCAAGGAGCTCAGGATAGGTGCTTGTCGAAAGCTAAACGTATATATTTTCCATCCGATATAGCAGAAATTACGTCATTATTATTTATTTTGACTGGTCGATATGCGACCCTTACGCGTGAATAGAAGGCGACAATAAATAAACATTCGCGGTTTCATAAATTGTATTTTACACGTTAATAATGCGATAAAATGACTATAACATGTCATATTACAAAACGGTCAAATCAGTGACGAGTAACAATATAATGACACATAAACATTTAATCACAACGAGCTAATGAAGACGGGAAATCATGTCGTTTCGAAATTGTTATTATTTTCGACAACGATATCGAAAGCATAGTCGAGTATGCCTACTATTTATATTTATACATAAATAATAATATTATAAACCATATTTCATGTGGAATCAGACTCGTGGCGCACGCGATAACGAAAAGTTTTCCCCGAGTCGAATACAACGATAATAATGTGTGCTTAATAGTTCATATAATATTATTATTATATAACTGCATTACCACCGTAAATAATACGTACGCTGCAGTATCCCATCCCGCCACCACACGCAGTCAGAATTAATCGTAAAACCGTTTAAAATAATATATATATATATATATATATATATAATAATAATTGTACGCGTCGTCGCTATGCTCACAATAATATTTTTGGATGCTGTGAGCCAAACTTCACGCATAAAACAAACATTATTTTTTAACATATTTTTACGACGGTTCGACTTGTTATTAATATTTGTCAGCTTATATTTCGTTTAAAAGTGTCAAGTACTTATAATAACTTTCCAAAAAGTTTATCTTGAAACACAAATTGTATTTCACTTGATTGGAATTTTCTTACACAAACGTAATATAAAAATAGTTATCGTATAGCTTAGTGTTTGCTGGTGTACTTGTTCGAAATTAAAAGTATATTTATATTATACCCGTGGTCGTTTTCGACGAACCAAATCAGTAGGTTGTTACCAGTTAATAGTTACAGATTTTTAACTATCAATTTGCACGGGTCTCCCACACAAATAAGATTAGTGCTACATTATACAATGTATTATGCTATATTATGCAATATTTTGTAAATAAATAATTATAATAATAATTCTATTTTCTGATAACTGTAATTGTTGTTTTTTAATGGTTGATATTACGTTATCAAATTTAAAATTAATCGTTTATCATCATAAATAAACTTATAAAACACTCTACGTTAAAGTATTTGATAACCATTCTACATAGAGTGATAATTCATATTAAGCCACTGTATTTAGTCTATGAAATAATAACAGTAGATAGTACCATATGACAAATAT
Organism: Rhopalosiphum maidis; assembly: GCF_003676215.2. Classification (NCBI taxonomy): domain Eukaryota; kingdom Metazoa; phylum Arthropoda; class Insecta; order Hemiptera; family Aphididae; genus Rhopalosiphum; species Rhopalosiphum maidis. The sequence goes on from NC_040879.1 coordinate 57,451,113, forward strand.
TTCATAAACAGTAATGATAAACTTGAGATAAGATAAAGAAAAATGGGTTGATTATAAGTGTCTCTCTTTAATGATAAAATAATATGATTTTTATGTGTTTACTCATTACGCTTATGCAACATCCACCAAAAATTTTTAATTCAAATTGCATTTAATCAAAATCTTAGTTAAAATATAGTATGTATTTGCATACATAAACATACCATCCTTACCAATGTATTATTTATTATTTTTCTGGAATTTTACTCGAGAATATGCGTTATATCGGAGACAACAATCGAAATACAATTTGACCTATGGAAATGAAAGTAAAATTGTTATTGGAATCAACGATCGTTAACTGAAACTTCTGTAGGCCATATCACGATTTGCAATACGCTCAAAAACCAAGGTTATGTAAAACACACAAAATACATATTTGTGTATACACTGATGGTAATGTAAAACAAATTTTGACCGAGATTAAATCCTTCTACAAAGTAACAAAAAATACAACTGAATTTATTTAATTCACAAGTTTGAATTACAAAATGATGATATTTTTTTCCGTATGAGTAATCTTGTTTTTCTTATATTATTTAAAAAAAAAAAAAAATTATGAATCTCGAACTATATACGCACAGTTTAATAAAATACTAATAATTTTATTGTAATTTAATACATCATATATTGCTATTTATATATACGCATGGGTGTAACTAGTCCTTTAAGTTAGGGGGGGGGTGGCTAAATTCCTAAAAATGTTTTATAGCAATTTTTTTTTAATTTGATTATTATTTATTGTTTTTATTGCTGTTTACAACTGAATTGAATGATTATTCCTTTATACGAAACATTATATTTTGTTATATTGTAGGCAAAAATAAAAGTAATATTAATATGTTTAAATGCACATACATTTACCCAAAAATTCTGGGGGGGGGCTGAAGCCTATCCAAGTCTTCCTTAGTTACGTCTATGTATATACGTTTTAGTTAGGTAATAACAATTTTATATATTATATATATATATATATATATAATATGTATCATAAGTAGGTACATAACCTCGTTTTAATTAATTAATTTAACTAATAACTACTTTTGCTAATTCATCGCTAACATAAAAATATTAATATTATTCTAAATATAATATAAATTTACTGACTTGACGGCAGATTTTTTTAGAAATTAAATTAAAGATAACATCTTATTATAGTTGCACGGTTATCGTTTAAGTTTTAATAATGGACAAGAGTATTATTTATTTATTTATATATTTTGAATTTAAAAATACTTAATACACATTTTTTAAACAGTACTTTTGATTCATGTTTTTGAATTTTTTTTTAAGGTTATTTTTTCTATAAATGACAATTTTATAACGAGTATGAACGTGTTTATTGTAGTTATATCTTTATTATAAGCAAACACTGGTTTTAATGGTTATACGAATATTAACAATTGTTTTGAGTTATTACATTATGGATACTATTGAATAATCGTTCATAAGGAGCCATGCAGGTTCTATATTGACAGTTCAAATAAATAAAGTATTAAAGTTATCACTTATGACCTTATAAGTTACAAGATACCGTGTGTGAGTAAACAACGATGACTGCGATGAGTTAAATAACAATATGATGTAAGACTTTTAAATCTACAAAAATTATATAAAAACTATATACATAGTTTCATTTTTCAAAAAGTAAAATTTAATTAATTATTGACTTGAGAAATTATAATTTAATTTATTAAAAATATATGATTTCGAATGTGCATAAAAATACAAAATCATGATCCACCCCAACACTCCCTTTAGACCTTGAAAGCGGCAACCTTTTCAACGAGACGTGATGAGTAAAATATATGTATAATAATATGATATAATGTAATTAATTTTGATTGCACTTAACCAAATCCATAAAGTTAATTAGTCAATGTTTTAGGAAAATAAATATTCAAAATGACACGATTATTTAGGATTGTGATGGCGTTCTCGGTTCTGAACTACAGCGTTGACGCGTAGATATGAGTGATTAATAGGTAATTAATAATAATAATAATAATAAAAATTATGTAACTGAATTGTAGTTAGCCATGTTAGCAATTATCGTAGTTCATTGACTCGCCTATGGTATAATAAATATTATACTATTATGATATTATGTTCATGAACACCGGAATAGTATTTTTATTATAATACTTTTTTTTTTTTTTAATAATGTGTTTATAAAAACAATATAGTAGTATTAAAAATAAAATAAATTCACCTCTTGCCAACAAATACTAATCATTATTTATTTTACGTACGAACATGATATATTATGTACAAAATAAATATAATATTACAATTTGTTTATACATCATGCGTTATTTTTTTTCGCGGGACCTCGTGTCGATTAGACAATACTATCAAAGGTTTAACAAATCTTAGATTTTGCGGAGATTCCCGCAAACTAACTTTTAATTTTAATTTGAAATGCTTATCAATGAGCTATGTTGACTTTTTGATATGATTTAATTGCAGTAAACAAAACGTACGCGAAGTCTTTTATTAATATGTCTTGAAATGTAAATATAAACAAACATTTATTAAATAATTCAAGTCTTTGTAACTATTTGTTTTAAATTATAACAACAACAACAACAACAACAACAACAATAAAATAGATTTCGTCAAAACATAGTTTGTGTAAACATTTCTGCTTTTACTTGATATTTTATTTTATTTTTTCTTAATTATCTTGAAAAGTGCTGAGGAGTTTTTACTTTTGATTTCTTTGGTTCAACTAAATCCGATTTGCTACTAGAAATTACCATTAAAGTTGAAGAATAAATCATTTTTACTGCTCCAACGTTGTCGGTAACAGACTAAAAAAAAACAACAACAAATCATTGTCAAATCAATAAGTTGAATCTAAGTAGAGAGGTGAGTCTGTACTTGGAACCTAAGACATAAATATTTATAGGATATTACAATAATCACCATGTGATGAGTATGATAGACACGATTGAAATTAAATTCTTGAGAATTCTATATTTTCGGTAAATCGTTGATGCTTACCTTTACATAATAAGTTTATTTTCAAACACAATAAAAACTCGGGAAATTTAATAAATCCAACTTGTAGTGAATTCATAAATTGTTTTACTACGATAAGTGTGCATCAGCTTCACGTGATGAATTTATCTCTCAGTTTGATATGTTGACTGCGCCATTCGAACCGACGGCGATTTGGTTGGATTTACTTTTTACACACAAACTGGCGTTGACTTCGATAATCCAATCCAGTTTTGGAATAGAAATTTCACCGTTTTGCGTTCTCGTTGTATTTTATTAGTATTTTCTCGGGAATTTTAATTAATTGTTTATTTGTGTGTAAAGCGTCAATATGATATGATATGACGGGTCGTCACCGCTCTTGGTTCTCGGGTTAGCTTAATATTATGCGATTTGTTATTTTGATCAGATAGTCACCATCATTGTACGATTTGCACTAGATTTTAGTCTCTGAAATTTGACACGAGTTCGTTTATCAATTTTCAATAAACGAGAGGTCAGTGATATTAAACTGACAAACTGACAATGTTTATTAGAATTTTTGATGAATTGAATAATAGAAACGTAACTATTTTTAATTACTTAATAGTTTATGCAAGTCTAAGCAAATACCACTATTTTCACTTTTGGTTTTTTGGTATTTTCTTGTTAAATTTATTGATTCATGGTCGTTTTATCTTGAGTTTTTATTTATTACGATTTAACAGCCAAAAACGTAATAAAAAACTCCCATATTTGTTTTATTTATACCACTATTTTACATTTATACAGACCTTCAGAAATTAGTAGGTATATCGGAATTCAGTATTTTTTATTTATTTTTTTATCAAAAAGCATCCAGTCTTTGTATTATCTTTTCGTGGGGTTTCAGCTTGTACGATTTTTAATCTAAACTGTTCTTTGAACTTTACCATTTATTTGTCAACCACAATCTGAATTTTTTTTGTAAATTTACCAAGATTATACGCTTTTTAATTAGAACATTTTTTAATGTATTTTAAATATAACACTAAGATAAACAAAATTAGTTTTGTTCAATATTAATGTTTAACATTTAAATTAATACAATTGACATAATAAAAACAAAAAAATTGGAAAAATATAAAATATTGACTTTCAAATACTATATAAATTACTTTCAATAATATCATGGTTATGTGGAATTAGAAAAGCAATTTAATTTAATATTTGAATTGTTAAACTCTTGACGGTTGTGTTCGAAATTTATAATATTTTAATTGGATTATAATACTAATATAATATTATAATTTATAAAGTAACATAATATTTTATTATTATTATTATTTGTTTAGTTTCATTAATTTGTAAGACGGCGTTTTGTGTAGGCAATTCAAGGTCATTTATGTGTTATTCTTTTATGTTATAGATAATATATCAACTTATTAGTTAATAGTATCATCGTAACAGAATTTGAAAAACGATAAGTATTATAAATACTTGTATTTGATAACAAACCCGGCTGTCATATCCAGGTGAAATGATGTCATGTTCGATATTACGATATTATATTAACAATTCATTAGATGTGTCGTATTATATTTACTTGTTGCTGGTTTTATTGTATGACCAGTCGTTTGGGATTTTTATACTTGAAAGTGCATAACAATATTGATCAAGGTCCATTAGATCAGCTTCATATATATTAAAAAAAAATAGCGGAATATTCATCAAGTTTTTTTATTTAAGTTTAATTAAAAAAATATAATTGTGCAATTATAGATACATGCATGTTTACAATTTTTTTTCTTCATATTACTGTTATACTGTTATAATAGTCTTAATAGCTCTTTAGTTTAATTTTCTAAAAAAAATTCTTACAAAGAGCATTAATTATTTATGTTCATGAAAATTTTGGATTTATAGTTAGTTGAAATATTTAAATATGTCAATATATATTTGTGAAAACTGTACATAACACTAAAAAATGTCTACATAATATGATTGTATGCGAAAATAAGTTTTCAAAATGGCTGACATTGAATTGATTCCTACAAATACTTTTGGGTTATCGGAGTTGAGTCCGACCAATATTGTTTAGTTGTTCAAGTTGTGTCCCTTCAGCCTATTATTAATATATATTGATTGCTTACATTGTTTTTAATAATAATAATAATAATGTTTTTAAAATAATAATAATTAATAACATTTATGTGTAATATAATAATCTTAATAATTAAATAGTGGCTGGTAAAAAATTAAATGATTCAGATTTTAAAAAGTCAAATCTCCAAATTTTCTTATTTATATATTTGTTTATCTGCTCCCGTAAAAATTTTTATTTTTCTAATTTTGCTTTACATGGTATTTTTGCTTTGTTTCTTAATTTTATATATGTATCAGAGTGTATTCCCAGAAGAGTGTCCACAAGAAAAAAGATATTTGGATGTCCCGAATGAAAAAAAGCATTTAATTTTGAGTGAATTTTATTGTGTAAGTAGTTATGACATTTTATCTAGAGGGACTCAATTCGAAGGTATTAAGATAATAAGCCGAACTCAATATTCAAATACATAAAAGTAGCATGGACTCAATTCAGTATCACCGTTCAAAATAATATATGATATCACTGTATGATTTCAATCACTTCGGCGACACGAAACGAGAAGGTAATGCGCTCAATGTGCGAGTGTATATTATAAATTTCGATTATTAGCATACGCTTTAAATTCGGTCAAATGCTGATATTTCCGGTGTCAGTCTATCTTGCACTTCTGTTTTAATACATTGCATTCACAACGTTATATTATGGAACACAACGCGGAGCGATATTATTAAAATAATATCGTTGAATCTGGATGATAATCATGCACGCCAAAATAATTGCGTTTACCGCCGCATACCTATATAACAATAAGTAAATTGTAATGACTAATAATAATATACATTATTGTGTACATCTACGCGATATGTGTATAATTCGCCAGACCCTCATGCAGGACATCTCGCACGCGATGCCCTCCCACTCTGCTACGCGGCAACAACATTATATTATACGTATACGCGCATGTTATGGTATTATTGTACGTCTAAATGTTTATCATTATATGTATTATGTTGTACTATAGTGCATCGAGCTTATATCAAACATACAGGGTGATCCGTTTAGTGGAAAATAATCGTTATTTCAGAAAACACTGACGTTCTTGTTTTTAAGCCGATCCAAAACGACATACCTGTTTGGAAAAAAATTATAATATTTATGGTTCATAGTACTCCGAAAAATAATTCTATTATGGAATATGTGGAATTGAAAACACGTAAAAAAAAATAAAATAAAAAATCAATAATAGTAAACAATTTATTTCTTGAGAATTTTTTTTAACGATTTAAAATAATATTAAAAAATATTTTCAAAAACGTAATCGTCTTTGAAATACCGAGTGTCTGGTGTAATACGAATCATCCAGTATATATCGTCGTGCTGTATGCTATTATTATTATTTTCGCGTGCGCTGTATCCGTTAGAATGAGAAGGCCGGGGCGGCGGCAGAAGATGTCATGATATTATACATGCATATACTGACGCAGTGAATAGTTTAGACATTAAGTTATACTTGGCGTTTTATGCTAATATAAGTAATTTTCGTAGTGATTCCGAACGATTCCTGTCGAACGTATACGACAACAATTCATTAATATAACTATTTACTATTAATATTTGTCATCACACCGTCACGCGCGTCGCTTATTGGTTATATAAAAAAATTGTCGGTGTTCAAAAACAGTTTTAAACGCTCAATAGCTTTTGGTTATTATGGAAATCGTCTTTGAACATTACAATTCATTAAAAACTTATATCGGATGCCCTAGATAGTATTATTACGAGTATTTATATAGTTTAATATCGGGTAAAATTGCTCTAATATTTAAGCTAACAACATAAAATTGGTTCTGCTGAACACACATTTGTTATTTTATACTTTTGTAAGACGACAATATCATAATATGCGAGTTCTGCGTTCTTTTAAGCAGATATTTATTTATTATACGAATATTATGTTTTACCATATTATATTTTCCGGGAAACCGTGCAGTTTTAAATTATAAACGAGTGACGTTAATGTACGATAGAAAATTGAAACAGTATTTTGAAGTATGTAATTTAAAAAATGTACCTTCATATTTTATAACATACTGATGTGCTCCATAGTACTTGTGAGTTAGGCTTATAAGACAGTTGAAATTGAAGGTGAAGTTCGTCCTATAATAATCGGAATTATAGTAAAAGTTATTCGATTGATCATTATATAGATCAAAAATAACTTTCTCTGCTATGGACAGCAAGGATATTGGAGTAGTTTTTTTTTTCCCAAACAATAACAACAATAATTATGTATGTATATATTTTTTATATCATTGTATATCATCTTATCCTAGTTAGACCATAGATTCGTCATAACTGTGTAATTGCTTTACGTTTTAAATTATGATCAAAAATACAATACGTACCACCGAAGTAAAGTTTGTGTACTTATAATTTAATATTAAATATATATATATACACATATAATTATAATATATTAAAATAAATATCGATTTATGTTATGGTTTTATATAAAAAAAAAAAAGAATAATATTTTGAATGGACTATAGTCTGATTTGGGAGATGGTAATATGGTAAAACTAATTAATATGTTTATATATATAGTACAGGTTGAGATTGACCCACCAGGTATAATCGCTATCGTTTGAGATTTATACTTTGATACAAATTTATTCAAATGTTTATTTGGGGATCGTTTTTTTCACGTATTTAGATAATTTGGAGTATTATGCCATTTTATTTCAAATGATAACTTCCTTTTTTATAGCCAATTTTAAGTAGATAATTTTTTTAAATGTTCATATTAATATTTTTTATTATTTATTAAACATGTTATTTTAATAGGATAATACTTTTTTTTTTTTAAAAAAATGAGTGTTATGATAATTTGAAAAATATACTAATTTTAATATTTATAAGTACTCGCATATTAAAAATAAGAATTTTACAAGATGTAAAAATAAGTCTTTAAGTATAAAGCCCTAATATAGGTAATAAGTATTTTACAAAGACATAGTTTATTACATTTTATGCAAGACCAGTTTTAAAGATTATTATCCTTAGTAAAAACAAATTAATAGTTAAGAAACTACTCTTTCAGATTTTTATTTATTTGCATAAACATTCTTAAATAAATTATTTGTTAAACAAATAACAGGAAAATGGACCAGGACACTTCACTAATACCTATAATACATAAAATATTTAAGTATTTGTAATTATGGCTTTTAAATATTCTAAAAATCTACGAAATCAGAATTTGATAAATATGTTATTAAACGTTTTAGCGTTTAAGAATAAAGGGGGGGGGGCAAACACGTTTGGTGAATAGTTCTGTGTGTATATAAATATATGGTATTGTGTTTTTTAAACGTAAAAATAAATCGAAATAATTACCTATAGTTATAATACCTTTGTGTATACCTAAATAGCTATCGTCATTTATAACTAAATAAATAATAATTTGTATGAACAATTAGTTTTTTTTATAACACATGTGCCACGCAATTTATAAATGTAATCGAAAAATAAAATAAAATAATAATGTAATGATAATTCAAGCCGATGTCTTATTGCGTATTATGATTACAATAAAGGCCTAAAATGTCTATAATATATATATGAATCGTTACAGTACAACGCGCAGTATAATCGAAAACTGATTTTGAAACGAACGTTACGGGCAAGGCGCGGGCGCGGGGCGCAACACTTGAGGTATGTGCTCTTATATTCGGTGCGGCGCGGGCGTATACAATGACCGCGCGTGACGGGGAGACGGCCCGAAACAATAATATTGTAATTATTCTAGAGCGGTCGTTTTGCATATCTATCCATCTACCTGTCTATATATATTTATACCGTTTATGATGTACATTACAGAATTATGTATAATATTATAAACGCATATACATTATTGTGTAGAAATTCTGCGCGCGCGAAATCCACAGTCGGCGAGATCCCCGACATCAATGTGTCGTCGAATACATATTATTATTATTACTATCGTCTTCGTCGTCATAATCATTAGGGGAGCCATTCTTTGGCGGATCGAGAAGGCGCGTACACGTCAACGCCGTAATTATTATCGTGCTCATGTCTCTATATCTGTGTAGCCGTCTCCGCCTGTCAGTCAGCCACACGCGAGTTATGCGGCAGCTACCAACACCGCACGTACCGCAACCGCTACCGCCACCGCCGCGACCGCTGTCGCCGCCGATGCGTTATTGTCGGGGGGAAAAAAAAGGAACTCGCGTGCTCGGCGAATCCATCCGACCACGTGCAGGCGCAGAAGAATATACGAGTATTGTGATAATATGCGCGTGTCGTTATTTTTATCGATTGGCGCAACTTGAGCTCATAACGTCCACACGACCGATTAAATTGCCGTAATTATTACGATATCGGCGACGATATTTTCCTGTATAACAGGAAACTCGGAGAAGTCCCGGAGTGATCGACTCATTAGCTATAACGGACGAGTAATGACTATATACTATCGATGATATTTCGGGTTGATCGCAAACGATATTATAGGCTGTATTTCTATGAAAAGTAAGCGCGTAATATACTAATTTCTTTGACAATCGACCGCGTTATTTTTTCAGCCACCCCGCGCGGTCGGATTATTACGATACTATTCTTGTTTGACTATATACTAATATAATGATGCGTATATATATACACGAAACGTACTTCGTTTCGTATACAACTATGCGATCGCCATATTGTTGGAATACTATATTATTACAAGTTACACGAGCACCATAATAATAACAACAGATATTATTTTTCATTACACCCGTATTGGTTGGCTTTGCCGGTATATAGTCATTCAGTAACGTATGTTTCACGAAAAAAAAAACAGGACCAAACAGGGTTACGTCTTAAAATGCGAATTTGATTTCCTATTAATGTGTATAAATGTAATATAAATTATTATTAATGTATGCAAGTATTGTGGTCGTAAACGGCGCCGAGTCATAAATTACGCGTAATCATTTTTGTATTATACGCAGTGTACATAATTCATAACTTTAAACTTAAGAGAAAATAACTTTTTTATAAATACAAAAATAATGTATTCAAATTGAAAAATAAATATCAACGTATAATGATTTGTAATTGTTCTCTTTTTTACGCAAATTTTTGGAAAATGACCATACTAACCTACGTTAGAGTAAACACTATGATAAAATTGTTTAAGTACTTAACATTTTGTAAATGCACCTTGGGGTTTACAGCGTTATAGTTTAAAATTGTTTTTTGTAAAATAGGTTATTAATAACTAATAATTTTAGTTAGTATTGTCACAATAATTATCTGGCATTTTCACGATATTATATTACCTCAAAAACTGTGATATTTTTTCACTATAGAGCAGCCCGACAAATATGGTAATTTTAATATAAGACATAGACAAATTCACATTTTATCATTTCCCTCTAATGACACCATTGGTAGCAATACAGAAATAATTAATAAGATAATTCAATATTTAGTTGTTACGTTACAATCCACGGTAACTTGATATTATATCCTATTACCATATATAATAAAAATAAAAACCCTATATAATAGTGTTTTATATATAAAAAAAAAAAATATGTATTAAAAACTTATTTAATTATTCGTACGATAATAAAATGTATAAGTTTACCTATTTAAAATATGTGTCCAAATATTACCAAAAGTAATTACATTTATAATATTAAGTATATTATACATTGTAATTTTGTATAATTATACAATTATTATTATCATTTACAATATTTAGACTATACATTCTATAATATATTCACACACACACACACACACACGTGTTATTAAAATATACATTTTATTTTCTAATTATACAATTATTATCGTTTCATACATTTTATTAATATGTGTATAGTAAATTATGTAGGATTATTTATTTTAAAATACATATACAAAGGGGGGGGGGGAGATAAACAGTGTCCGGCGGAATTGATGTATAAATATTATAAACAGTAGCCGGCAGAATCAATACAAACCTTTTTCCTAAACAGGTAGTTTCCGCGAATCAATAATTCCCATTAAAAATAATTATATTTTCTATGAAACGATGACAATTCCTAAGAAATGGTGATAATACCTAATAAGGGAAGCAAATTATATCGTTATATTATACATATATTAATATGTTTTCATTATACCTAGTTATATGACAAGCAATATATATATATTATACAAGTTGCATAGACTATATATTAAATAAAATAAATTTATGTATTAAAAAAAAAAAAACACAGCTATGGGTTTCAAATATTTAAATTTAATTCGTGTATTTTTAGATGTTACATTTGTCACGCATAATAACCTTGGTAAATAAATAATAATCAATCTTTGACCAATCTTTTTATCAATTATTTCATAAATACAATGACATAATACGTGTTATTAAAATTCGACATGTAAAAATTCAGATACCTACTATTAATTTTTATTTTCTTTCGGACTGCTGTTGATAACTTTATAAATACTTAATAAAATACATAAATTACCCGCCCGCTATATGCGGTAATTCGTCCCGAAGTAAAATATACATAATATAATAGTCGAAGCGACATAAAATATATTAAAATATATTCAATATATTAGATTTGGCCAGAGGTTTATTGATTACTTGGGTCCAGTTATGTATAACTCATTGCCTTTAAATATTTTTGTTCGTTTCACTTTTAAGTTTAAAAATATGTTGTACATTAAAAGAATTGTTAAAAATTGGTTATCAAGCGAATTTGTGTAAATAAAAACTTTATTGTTTAACTTTATCAGATAGTTATCTGTAAAACTTAGTTTTAGTAATACTTGTCAACACGTACAATTTTATTTTATTCTCTTTAAGACTGGTCAATGTATTGTAACTCATTTAGCCCACCACAAGCTTTGCTTTCTGGGCTAAATTAATTAATCTGAGCTGTACATTTTCATAAAGTATGTGATAATAAGCTGTAATGCGTAATTTTGATCTAATAAAAAAAAAAATTAAATTACGAGTAGGGAACGATACAAATTCCTATAAGTAGGTAATGATACGATTTCCTTGTAGTCGTTCGCTAAACTTTCAGCGTATACCACGTCATAATAATAATGATATAACGTGGTGCTCATACGTACCATATTATACGTATTTAGAAAAATCTCAAAGACGAGAGTCACCGCGAACACCGCGCGCGTTCTCCTATTATATACCGCGTCGTAGCCGCACATAATGATATGCGATTTTTTTTTTCCACGACGGTGATTTACATACATTATATAATGACATTATATAGTACAAAATCTCCATACACCACACCTACACACAGAGGAGCGAAGTAAAATATATAATATTAAATAATAATTGGATGTATAACGGGATAATACGACGGCGACGTGACAGCCCGACGGCACACCGTCACCCTCTCGCAGCATCCGTTCCGGTTGTCAAACGCCATTCCGCACGCCGTCGGTAACGGATATGATATTATGTACAATATGCGCGCAGTAAGCGGTATTATTCGACGGTGATGGAAAGCGTGTTCATCGTGCGAAACGTGCGGCCCGTCCCCCCAGTGCTCCGCGCGACGACCGCGATGGACGACGACGACGACGACGACGACGACGACGGTGATGTATCGCCACTGCCGCCGCCACGTTAATCGAATAATGTCCTGGCCAGGGTGTGTGCGATTATGATTTTTACTAAACCGTCTCCCGGACGGCGGCGTGCGCGTCCTGCCGTCCGCGGTGAAACATCATAATATATTATTATTATTTTTATTAGCGGTACTGCTGCTACCGCAATCATTGCGCCCATACGATATATTGTATACCTATAATACACACACGCCCCCTGCTCGGCACCGATCTATATAGACGCCGTCGCGGAATATCGTCCGTGAGATATCCAACTGGAATATGACGTTAGTATTTTCGTAACGGAAAAATAGAAATCTAAAAGTTGTCCAAAGCCGTCGCGTGTCACGCACAAAGGTTCCCAGCAAATTGTTTTCGTCAATCGGTCCGAACTTTTTGTTCCTAATCGCTCTGTGTACGCTTTTACTATCGCGTATTATAGACCTCGACGTGATTATAATGACGTGCCATCGACTTCGAACAGATATTCGTCTTACGAATTATAAATTATAAACCGAGCGAAGCCGGTGGCGCGGCGTTCATACGAGCGGTTTAGCAGCGTAATAACTGTAGGGCTCGGAAGTTAATGATGACCTTAAAAACATTAAAAAAACGACCTAAAAAAAAAAAAAAATCCAAATATGACATACAATTGACAGAAAATGTCTTTAAAAAATTACAAATATTTGTTTTAAATTAAAAAAAATAAGTTTTTTTTTAAAAAATTGTACTCTATTTTACTATAAAATTCTATGTACATTTATCAATGCTTACAAATTACTCAAAATATGACAAAAAAATGTCCTTAAAAATTAAAAAACAAAATTACTAATATAGTAGACGTAGACGAGCACCAACCGACGTTTTAATTTTCGGCATTTCAAAAATATTACGAAAAAATAATATAATTTAAGTAAGTTATCGGCATATAATAGTCGACAAAAAACAATAAGAAGTAAATTAATGTGAAATCGGTAAAAATGACTAAAAATGTTGGGAAACGACCTAAAAATGTCAAAAAATGACTTAAAAAGTAATAAAAACCAAAAAATGCAAAATGCATCAACTTCCGAGCCCTAGATTTATACCTAAGCAACAATTACACTTTCAGCTGTAATCAGAGAACATACGTATCAGCTGAAAATTCTTATTAGACATATGTAGTAACAATACGTGCATCGTTTATAATACTTATCACACTATTTAAATTCCGTTATCACGCATAACCTCGTATGGTTATTCCTACAATTTCGACTAGTTTTTTTTTTTAAACTTTGTTTATTCAAAGCTGTGTTTTAAAATTAACTTTTATATGACTGAAAATATATAACGATAGTTTTTTAGTTTTTTTCTACTAACATTTTATAATTATTTAGCAGTATAATTTATTATACTAGTTTTATATGGTAACTGTAGTAGGATATACTGTATTGTGGATCTTTGATCATGGCTCATTAATGCATTAGCGCATAATATCTAATATATTATAGTTTATACTGTTTATGATAGTATATAATAATATATAATACATTAACGTATAGATAATATGCAGAACTCGTCGTGTACTCCACCTATATACCTATAGACCATAGTGTATTGAAACGAAATCACTAAAAACTTAAAAATTGATGATGTCGAAATTTTTCAAATAACTGTAACCGTTAGACGTAACGCTTTACCGTGTTTGAAATGTTAATTTTACCGCGGTGTGAATATCAACATTTTAAAATGGTACTGTGCGATGCGATCGAAAACCGGTCCCCAAAACGACGTAGTGGACGCATATGATTATCGACGAGCGACTGACAATAAACAATTTAATTCGTGGTTTAATATATAATTGTTCCTTGCAGGTACCGTACCCAGAAACTTATATCGTATCGTAGACAAATTAATTATCCATAGTATATATTATAATATATTTGCGATACGCCTGAATGGTTCAGAGTACGATTATTACCATTCGCACACCGAAGGTTAAGTACGCGGTAAAAGTTTCGGCGCTGCCCACCCCACATAGAATCTTATACTATATACGTTATTATACATAATGCCGATAATATGTTTGGTCCCGCAATCATTTGCACGCGTTTGTTTTATTCTCTCCGCCCCCCTCTCTCTCTCTCTCTATATATATATATATATATATTACCCGGCAAAGTCACTGCATCCGTTAATTAACGACCACCGAAACTCTTATGATTGGGCCGAGCTTATTGTTTATCTTTATATAGGTGCACACGTACACGGGGCGCTCGGGTGGGTCCGGCAATAATTTTCGCGATGCGTACAAACTATAAAAACGACAAAAAAAGAATATAATATTAATATAGATTGCGCGTGGCGTTTAGGCTCGACAGGGTTTTCGCGTTAGGAGATTTGAGGGGGGGGGGAGCGGTAAAAGGACCGAAAAAGGACCGCAAAACGTAACTCGACCTAGGGTCGTCTGTTCAGAAATACTGGCGGCGGCGGCGGTGGTATTCACGCGTGTCCTGACCACCGTCCGCCGTTGGGGATAGTATTGTTTTACGCTCGCGGAGGTCAATTTAACCGGCTCTGGGGAGAGATCGCGCGTGAGTGTAGTAATCGAAGTGTTGCGCACGTGCTCGTTTTCTCTCTCTCCCTCTGCGTACGATGTGTGTATACAAGCATTATAATATTTACGTATATATGCATATATACACAGGTGCGGTATCTCGCGGGCGAAACGACTGGTATACCCGGTAACCGAGCCGGACGAGACCGGTGAGAATTCGGCACGTCTCCCGCGCGGCACACACAACAGTTCTCCGCTACGGTCACGTACTCGACGGTGGCGGCCGTAAGAGGCGCGCCGGCAAAGCCCACACACCCCTCACCCCTTTCATCTTTGCAACCCCTTCGTGGCAAAGACAACATCTTCGTGTGTCGACATATATATATCTACCACCTATATACATACAAATGCAAACGCGCTGTGTGTGTACATATATATATATAATATACACACACGCGTGTGTGTAATACGTGAGTTCCACGGTCCCCGCGGACACCCCTCGACGGTGACAAATAAATAGTTTTCCTCGGGGCGAGTTCCGGGGTGGCGGCGCGCAATCATATAATCTGCGCACGGCGACGTATATAGCGTACGCACTCGCCACTAATGCGATTTTTGTCGTGTCGTCCGCGAAACTTTTTTAATGGGCCACACTCGAACCGACTCCGCACGGTCCGCCACGATGTTCGTATACACTGTATACACATGCGCGTTCTCGCACGTGCAGGTACCTCGTTTTTTTCTATCACTTCTTTATATATATATATATATGTGTGTTATTTTTTTTTATCGACGAGATAATCTCTTATACGCGAGACACACGCTGTATAACGTTATTGTATAACATATATACATATATATATATATATAAGGTACACGTATCTTTATGTCTCAGACATGTAACGACTTTATTGCGTACGTATTATTGCGTTTACTATAAATGTATTATATTATTGTTTTCGTACGCCGACGACGAGTCTGTGCTGTGCTGTATAATATAATATATTACAACGCACACACGCGCCTAACCATAGCCGAATCGCCGTCAAAGTCCAGAGAACATTCTGATTCGATAACGGCGGTGGAGCGTGGGCGGAAGCCGAAGCACGCACATTATTATTGCACACACGACATACGCGCAACGCACGTCTTACGCACCTTGTGGGGTAGGATGTTCTGTCGAAGTGCGCATACAAAGCGACCAGGACAGACTCGATTAAAAAACTTATGACTTCTTAGTGTTTGAAAACTTATCATCAAACGATATTTCGTCGAAACGGAATAATTTTTTTGATAGGCGGCGGGTGGATGGTCGGGGAATGTGTCACAGGCCCAACACAAATTGTATTTCTTTTTGTGTTGACGTGAACCGTGATGGAATACCATTTCGAAATGTTTTATGTCCTTTTACGAAAAATATATAGACATTTGCTCGCCACGCAAAGTTAACGTTTTCCGGAAGGAAAACAATTCACTGAAACATTTTAAATTTTTATTTTATCGTAATAACAATTGCTATATTTAACTATGTTTAAATTGTATGTTGAATGCTTATTATAATATAATTTAATAATTATTAGAGATTTGTTTTCCCATAATAAAGTAAGAAGATTCACGAATACATTCAATCGACTATTGAACGCTTCCATGTACGGGTTTGCCATACTAAAATTTGTTTACAATGCCATATAGTTATACTATAATTTATTATCGCGTGTCGATTATTGAATTTATGTAATTTGATGTAGTGGACGAGATACACAAACAATACTCATCTATTTTTAAAACACTCAATCCTCCTGACATTGTATGATCAAATATTATTATATTTTTTAGAAATTCGTAAACTATTAAAATATCCATACATGTATATTTTTTTTTTGTAAATTAATCCCAGACAACAAAGGCCATTTGATTGTTTTTATTCATTTGTAGAGTGGGAGGAACGGTAGCAACCTAACACGTTTGTTTGTATGTGTGGCAAGGATTTGTCATTAAAATCGCGGGTGGTCACCCATCCGGGAGCTAGCAACACCGACCGATACGTACACTCAGAGCGTTGCCGCAGTGCATGTATATTGTATTATATGTGTGTGGTGGTTGTAAGCTAATGTTTTCTCCTCACTCAAATCACTGTCTAGTTTTGATGATATTTTGGTTCAAGATTAACGAGAATACCTATGGTTGCCGAAATAATTATCCAGACTCCTGTAGAAACCGACACTGTTATTATTGTAGCGTGTGTTGGATATTAGGTGGTTATAGTATACAGTGTGGTTTCATTCAATTTGCGATCGCGGATTATTTATAGAACTATATTAACTTCTTTTGGAGCTTAATTTTTAGAAAAATTAAGATACACTAAAATCTAATATTTTTGTCATTAATATTAGTCGTTGAATTCATTATGAAGGGTTGGTTTCTAAACAAACGTAAATATTTCAACTCATAATGTAAAGCGAGAATACTTTTCTAGACATTTTGCACAAACAGTTAAAGTTCATATGAAAGAAATGGTACACTACAAACAAGTTAAATGGAGGGTATTTCTTACCACCGATAATCACTCGATTTATATAAGCTTATAAACATTAAGTAAAAAGAAAATATTAGTATTATAATATCAGTACTCGCTGTATTTATTAGAAATCAACATTTCACATTAATAAAATAGATTAAGTTGATTAATTGAGAAGAATAGGTTCAATCAAAATTTTTCAAAAAGAAAGTCAAGGAACAATGATTTACAGTTTACGGTTTACTACTGTCAAAAGAATCACACTGTATATAGATTTTTATATTCCTATGGTTAATTTGCATGCGCTATGTCGAGAGTATTATACGTAATGCACGTACACTAATTATATCGTTTACACATCACAAATGTAATACGCACCCGAAATACGAATTACACATGCCTAACCTATGGGGTCTAAGTATGGGACGTGACCGCCCAACAACAGCTGGTGTGCCGCAGTGTTCGACTATAATAATAATAATTAATATTATAATATTCGTGAAATTGGCAATGATAGTGCGGCCGCGAAAGCGGACATGAGTTTGAATTTACATGAAAGCTTTAATTGTCTCGTACGGTTTTTAAGCATTAAATAGCCCGCGGAAGGCAACTCAATACAATATAATTATATTTATCATGTGTTATAATATTATAATTTAAATTGAATTTTTAAATCTACTTAATTTTTTCTATTGTAAGAACGATTGGTGGACATATAATATTATTATGTTGGGACTTTAGCTGCAGTAAGTGGTGTTTTCAGTAGACAATTGTAAGCAAATTAATATGATTGTATTTTTTATGACATATTATAAACGTGTTACATATAAAATAACATAATATATTACATTGTATGTGGGTTTTAATCGTCCGTATGATATAGTTGATATCTTTATAATTTACTTTGTGAATATAATGGTATGTATTTAATTATCACGATTTCGAGACAACTCGATGTAGAGATCCTCGTGATTTAGAAAGCTCTAGATTCCCCCTAAGACAAAAACCTGAATACACCACTAAGATACTTGACGTTATAATTAAGAACCGTCAAATAACTGATTTTATCACAGCAGGTGGAAAAAAAACGGTTGTTCATATTATAATCAAAAACAAATCCTTAGTGAACTGTTTTTTTAAGAATTCCTTAAAACCTGTAGACAAAACTTAAAAAATTTAAATTTGACTAGAAAGAACACATAAAAATATAACATGCCACCCACATTTATGCATTTATACGAAGAGATAAAAATGCTTATAAGAATAACCAAACAAAATTTCGAAAGCAGCAGCGTCTTTACTTACAATTTAAGTAACCCATTTTTGTTTGCTCACAAAATGTTTTATATTATATACAAATACATATTATATCCATATGTGCATATAAATATTTATGTGTATATGATCAATGGTTGAACATAAAAGGTGAAATATATCATTTTATTTTTTTTATTTGAAAGTCCGTTTCAAAGTTCATTTTACGAATATTCTCCATTTTTTTAATGATTGAAATAGTGTTTACAATAAAGAATACTTCAATAAGTTCGGTATAATAGTGAAAGCTAAAAATATATAATATACCTTCTAATATCGCACGATAGTTTTTAATCTGTTTCAGTTACGATTTGACGAACCCGCGGCATTTTCTAATATTATGAGTAGGTAGTTTGTGGGATTTTTAAAAATCAACATTCGTAAAAATATATACAACGTTGCGTCATGCGTATAACTATCAATTTTGTTATACTTTTTGGACGTAAAAATGAACGTAATTTTTTAGATTTTTATACTTGGTTATAAATTATAATAATGTGGATAATCGTCTTTGTATAATTTTGTATAGTTGTACGTGATCTTTGATTTTGTTTAGACCAACCATCTTCAGCATGCCTCTGTGTTTA
This sequence comes from Rhopalosiphum maidis, assembly GCF_003676215.2. NCBI lineage: Eukaryota > Metazoa > Arthropoda > Insecta > Hemiptera > Aphididae > Rhopalosiphum > Rhopalosiphum maidis. The sequence continues at coordinate 57,470,816 of NC_040879.1, forward strand.
TGTAGAAAATAAATAAACTACAAGTGTAATTATAAATAAACCTAATTACTGATATATATATATATATATATTGAAAATTTATTATTTCAAAAAAATATTAACTTGTATAACCAATAACCTATCATAATTTGTAAGCAACAGAAAATTCGTAACCTATGTATCGTTGTTTTATTAATTACTGGCTTTATATTGTATTCACTAATTTTTATAACTTGTTCAGCCTATAATAATCAAATAACAAACATTAAAGAATGTCTTATTTCAAAATTCAAGTAACGTGTAGTTTAATTATTCTTTAAAACAAAAATCAAAAAAAAATTCAAAAAACGTAAATAACTTTTTAATCAAATATAATATGTTGTAGGACGAGGTTGTATATTCAAAAATGTTTAAATAAATACAGTGTTTTAATAATACAATATTATATTTTTAATGTGATAAAAATAAACATATTTATGTAAAAATATGTTTGCATAAATTTGTATATCGTCGAGTTAAAAAAACAAATGAACACATTTATGTTAAATATTAAACTAAATGTAATGCCTTTTAAAAGCTTAATATTATTTTGATAACTATTTTTAAATCTTAATACAAATTATTTATCTGTGTTGTTTTCTGTTGTCCTTATTTTTTTTAGAAAATTTTTTCTTAGCCAAATTGATTAATTATGCTTACGTTCTCGTTCTAATTCTTTTGTAAAAGTGTTAGAAATATATTTTATACACCTGGATGTTTTTATATCAACCTAGCTATAGTACATACAATATTGTAATACTAAATATTGAAATTAAATTAATACACTTTATTGATTTTAAAATTATCTATTTAAATGACCATGTCAAGATTCGGTTATATTAGTAGTACGTGGTAATTTATATTCAAACCGTTGAGATGCTGACCGTAATTTTAATGAAATAATGGACGTATTATTACTTGTAAATTTCATTCATGGAGTCTTACTCATTTCGCAGTTACATACGTTTTTCGAAGTTATCTAGTAATTTTTGTTTCCTTTCATCATTCGAAAATTCAGTTTTAAGTTGTCTCCAACTTTTGTCAACCTAAACAATTTGTAATAGAAATAAATATTTTATTAGGAAAATATGCAAAAATGTGTAAGTATAAACATTAACGTATTTATTCAATTTTGTGATGTACGAGTATACACGTACTCATGACAATGGAAGGATAGCCAATGCTGTGAAATGTCCACGATATCAATTTGAAGTTTTCCATACACTTAATAGAGTTAATCCTTCCTTTTATATGTGCGATAATTAGTATTTTGAAGAAAATGAAAAAGCACGTTTAATTCGTTTCAAATGAAAAATACTATTTATGGCATTGATAACAACAATCCCGAAATCAGTAATAGCTTTAAGATCGATATAATTTTTGAAATTAATATTAGGTGTACTCAACGAGAAAATATTTAAGTGCTATAAGCATTAATTTATATGCATTTTCAGTTTAGTTGGTTATAAGGGTAAACAATAGAGGTACACATATTAATTTATATTTTTTTCTCTTAATTGATCCATGAGTTGTAAACAACCGTTTGAAGAAACTAGGACGAGACTTGAATGTTCCGTCAGCAAGCCAACATTTTGTTTATCTCAGATACAAACAATATTTTAAACTGTAGTAAAAATAATGATTCTATTTTTTTCTTCGTATATTTTTTAAGTTAAAATATCTTGGCCAGAAACAGTTTTTCTAAATTCAAGAGAAGCGTTAAAATATTTAACACAGAAGGTTTGTTTAACTTATCTTGTATACATGACTTTTAATAAGTCATTTTGATGCGCTTTACTAGTTTGTGAAGGGAAAACAGAAGTAACCGTACATACTAATAAAGCAGTAGCTAAGATTTAATTTTTAATTAATTTACATTCATTCTGTATAGAATTTGGTACACGAGAATGATCCATTTATATATACGCCTATTCAATTTGTCTTTAATATGTTCGTTGTTCTTAGTATTTGTTAGAAATTTAGCGCTACATTTTTTTAATAAGATCCAATAGTACATATTTTCGTAACCCCGTTTACGTAAATTATTTTTATTAAACGTAGGCGAATGAACATTCGATTTAATCATGTTTTATTAATATGACATTTAACTAATAAAATGTTTTTCTCGTGTACACAGTAGGTAGATATCAATTTTATAACACAAGTTTACATTTCGATGTTTCGGTCTTACAATGTGACCTGACAGTCGGTAATATTATACTGCAGTCGATGTATACGGCCTAAAAGTATATTACAGAAATCCATATTATGATTACACTTACGATAACAACGAGTAGGTAGATTATAGTTATCGCCCTATGCCTGAGCAACAGATATTAATTTTATCGACATTTTGATGCTATGTTAGTAGCTTATAACGGTCTAACGACTATATTATATAAATCACAATATATTTATAAAAATGTACATACTATGAACGAAAATTGATTCAAAAATATGCATTTTCGAACACTTAATTGATGAACGTTATATAACCCGAAACCATAAAGACGAAACGATACTACTCACCTCGCGATAATATACAATATAAAACATACATAATATATATATGTGTGTGTGTTATGTATATATAATATATAGGTAATATTTGCTACGTACATATAATAATAATATACGGCCGCATTATGTCTAGAGAAACGATATTATTAATATTATTATAAAACATATCGTAATATTATAGTTGGTATATCGCGGTACGCATATAAACGTCATTTACCTATATATATATATGATAAGCATCATCTCGTCGGAGAAAACCGCGCGGTCCCACCGGACGTCGACGCGACTACATATTATATACACCTATTTTATTATACGCGTACATACGTCTACGCGTAGTATTACCTACCACGTCGAATTGATAGTGATGATGTAAGTAATAACTTTACGCTTACAACAAGCCGTGCGCGGCGATAGTTCATGCGATGACGCGCGGAGGCCTTTGTTCCCCTCTGCATAATGATTTATGGCCAACGTGTGTGCCAATATGCTGCGCACACACGCGCACACACACACACTGTTCCGATATTACTGCGTGCGATAACACTCGTGTCTGTGTATAATAATAATAATAATATTATGTCTTGTACGAAACGTGTGTACGGCGGTGCCAGCGCGTCTGTGTACAGGGTGATTTCGTTTTTCCCGAGTGGACCGCCGCCGCCGGCTGGCTGCACAGTTTGCGGCCGCGAGACGTTCGTAACGCCCGTGTACCGGTGCTGTAGCAGGGCCACATTTACCGTTAGGCAGGACAGGCCGCAACTGCCTATGGCCTCCGTTATTAGAGGGCTTCTGATTTTTATGAACCTTAATTTTTTTTTTTTTTAAAGTACTACTTTCGTCGTACAAAATAAATGTAAGAAACATGTAATATTTCAAAAAAATAAAATAATTAATCCTTATCAGCGTAAAGTGTAAATGAAAATAATAGGTACAACTAATCTGTAGCCTGCAGAGATAAAAAAATGCATAACATTATAATTATGTTTGTGAAAATGTATAAGTAAATACTAAATTGTAATAAATTAAATTATTTTGTTTTATACAACTTATTTGTGGAGAGGGGCTATGGCTATTTATGCTACTGTCGACAACAAGGGGCCACATTTTTTATTTTGCCTAAGGCCACAAAATGTCTAAACCAGGCCCTGCGCTGTAGTCTCGCGTTTCGCAAACTTTCGACAAGTCACCTGCCTATGTCGTCGCTCTAAGTATTAATGTTTTTATTTTTGTAGCAGTATTTTCGCGATCGCCAAACGGCGATTCCCGCCGAGATCGATTTGATACGATAAAATAATATGACGTGTGCACACAGTATAGAAACCGTGACTTTTAACGGCGTATTTGGTGGACTGGTAAAAAACGGTTATAATCACCATAAATAACCCGACGTCTGCAGGCAATCCATATACGTATATTTATTAAGTGAAAACAATATCTTTACACCCGATGAGTAATACCATATATTTACAATATTATAAGAACTACACACATTAAACATCTGTTAACTCGTGAACAATAATGTAAATATCGATTATATAACAATACATTTTAATATACATGATCATAATTTATATTGACAAAACTTTAATTTAAGTTTGCCTCAATTTTTCGTAATCATAAAATATTATTTATTGTTTGACTTTTATTTTTGCTTGTATTACTAAACATTAGAATTGCGTTAAACGTTATATATATATATATATAATAAATAATATGTATTAAAAACTCACCCAACTTTTGAGTACATTATATTGTGTCATACATTTTAAATATATAATAATACAATTTATTTTACACGTGATTTTAACCACAATATTTTATTTGCACTAATTGATATGTCGTGTAAATTTAAGTCGTTCTATTGGATTTATATTTTAGTCAGATGTATTTACGTGTTTTAATGTAATTGGAAATATATAATTAATGTTTTGTATTATTTATTATTTCAACCATATAACCGTAACTATATAACCATTAAAATAAAAATTAATATATTCGTATTGTAATACCTTTATTTTATTATGCACGTAATTATAACAAATATATTTTCTACAAAATGTATCTATACTTTAGTGGTCAGATTAAATTCTATATAATTTGGGACAACAAATTGCAAATTAACTTTAACCGTTACTTTGTACTATTTTGTACGATGATTGATTATATTATGTTGTGTGCGGCTTTTTTTGTGTGATTAATTATTAGCTATTGTACATATTTTATAATTTGTCTATTTTACCCAAGTCACATTATACTTATAACCGACAAGCTCATTCAACAAAAAGTCTCAAACATCTTCTTTGCCTATCGGACGTTGAACACACAAACTTATTACTCCCCCCCCCTTCTCACATAATCGCGTATAGAAAAATCCTGGTTACACTGCTGATTAATCTACACAAATAAATCTATTTTGGTTCCTATAAATACATGTAACATTGTTTTTGTTGCAATTTTTAAGCCAATTCACGATCATAAATATTATTTACTTGTATTATAATATATTTATAAATATACACAGAGTGAGCAATGCGCGTTCGCGGTTCTGTGTTTTCTCACGAGGCTAACACGATAAGCGATAAAGGTTTTGATGGTGTAACGGTGGTGGGCGGATCGAAGGTCTTGTTCGGTGGACGGAAAACGAATAATAATAATAATAATAATAATAAAAAAAAATAACCTTAACACGGTACTGCACTTTTCTCGGCGGATGAACTCGCGACCGCGTAATTATAATTCATATTTGGCACGAGCAGCGATCGTCGGGACAAAAGCGGGCATTTCACGGTAACTGCCACCAACGAGTACGATATTATGTACGGTATAATATATATATATATATTATTTTGCTCCGATATTCACGCTGAATGTGTATTTACGCGATTATAGGTCGTATTTCCCAGGCATGTGACGTTTCCGGGAACATACTATTTTTGAACTTTTACGATTTACGCAATTAGATTTTTCTGCGATTGCAGCTTTACAGCGTATCATAATGATTTATACCTTACAAACTATATATTAAAATATATTATATTGAAATTAAAATAATTAATGGAATTCGCATGTGGATATTGTATAACATTTATAACTTTTCGTCTGTCATCCGAATAATTACAGCTATGAAATGTAAACGGTAGTCATCATTTGAGATTCACGACCGATTTCACTTTTTACAAGACGCGTGAGTACATAATAGTATTATACTATTCTATATTCCTGGCAATTTAGAAGGGCGTTTGTTAAATAAACCATACCAAATAAATTATACGACGCATACGACCAGCAATTATTAGTCCCCTTTCAAGATAAATAACATCTTAAATTCGATTATATTCGTTATAATTTGGTATCGTCTTTGTAACAATGGTCAAACCGTCATCACACTATACGGTCTGCGCACGTCAGCGAGTGTCGGTAAAGTCTCCCGAACGCCGAGACGGAAATATTTTAATGGAGGAGAAATGCAATTTCCTCGTATACCCTTCGACGACACCCGAATTGAGGCCTCACAACGTGGGGGTGGTGTGTCTTCTGGACAACACTGTCGATTTCAAAAGGTACAATTAAGCACCGCTCTTAAAACAGGACCGTGTACATGTTATTATATTATGGCCGTCGTACTAAGACGGACATAATGATATGTATATACCGATATATTATAATTATTGTGCGATTATTGCCGGCCAAGTGACCGGACAGCGGGGCGCCGCTCGCAATAATTGACGGTCTCCTATAGTGTTACGGAAGGGCTAGAGAGGGCCGCGGTCACGGGCAAGACGACGGACCCGTATAGTTCGTATGATACGAACGTCACGGTAAAGGAACCGCTGAAACTTCGAAATCATTTAATTCATAGTTACGGATAATCATATGCAAATTATTAGCATCGACGACGGCGACGATATTTTCCGTGCCTACGATGCTGAGAGATGAAACGTCCCGAATCGTCGTCTTATATAATATACATTATATCAAAGGGGACGGGGTGTGATATCAGAGCATTATAGCAATAGTAATACGACGATACTATTTTATACATTATATATGTGTATATATATATGTGTGTGTGTGTGATTTATACGCGATAATAGAACAGGAAAGTATTAATCGTAATATTATATATTTTGGTATATTATTGTCTTCGGGAAACGTGGCCGAAGGATTAACGCGAGTGATATTCTTATACCGTATAGGTATAAGTTATAACAATGTTATGAGTTATGGAATTGTATAAATTGATATTTTTTTCGTTTAAATAAATAATGTTATTTTAATTTATTTATTATAATGATTGGTCATCGTACAATATTCTATCTACCGCACGTTTGGGGATTTAGTATGTTTAAATGTATAGAAATCTACCAATATCTATTCATAGCTAGTAAATTAATTATTATACTGTATAGGTACCTGTAACCTGTATACGCGTAATATACTCTATAATTTTGCAATATTAAGATTAGACTTTTTAAAACAAAAATAAAAGTTGCCAATCGATGTTTGTGATTTGTGTACTTGCGTGATGTAACTGTTTAACTGTAGTTATTTGTCTTAGGTTTTATATTTTTATTATTTTTTTTAACTTAATCATTAATGTGGATGGTTCAGCTATAAGTTATTTGTATAGAAATATCATTAAAAATGAAGAAATATGTGTACACTTTTTTTAAAAACACATTTTGAAAATCAATCAAATTTCAGCCAAACCAAAAAGGTTGCCAAACATTTTACTAAATTTGCGAATAATAATATTTTTTTTTACGTTTAAAGATATAAATAATAAGTGTAAAAGTGGCTTCAATTTATGAGATTCGTAGAAATTATCTGGTATTGAATATTTGAAATATAGATTTAACATATAAATGCTGCATTATAAAGGTAAGACAATTTTAATTTATAGATTGAATATTAAACCAACCTAAATTCAAAGTAGATTAAAATATATTAGTATGTTGTACGAATACACAATAGTTGTATTATTGCTATGTTTTCTATATTTAATAAAACTATTTGTAACGTTAAAAATTAATTTCATACCTTCGATGGAATTGTGAATTTTTCAGAAGAAACCAAAGAAATGAACTGAAATAGCTTTTCATGTATGTGAAAAAAAAACATTTAAAGACCGCGCGTTGTTTATTTTGTACAGTATTATTTGCTTTTGGGTTTGTGTTTATGTACAATATGATAGGATTTACGAGTATATACAATATATTACTTTGAAATACTGTACGAATATAAGCGATACCTAACCTAAGAATTTGAGAAAGAGAGTAACGTTTTTATTTTTTACATCTAATTATATTATATTATATTAGAGTTTACCGAATTTCTTAAAATTCTAAAAACCGTTTATAATATTTATAATTATTCAGGTTAAAGCAAATTTTCATATTAAAAGAATATTATGTTTGAGTATATTAATACAATTCTCGAGGATATTATGAAATATTAATAATACGGATATTATTCTATAACCGGAAAATAACAAAAACTCATCTTAAAACATTAACAAAAACAAGAAAATTAATAAAATCGTTCTCAAAACCGAAATGGTTTAAATTTGAAACAGTTTCGATTCTTGACGTCGGTAAATGTCAATTATATTATTTAGCAGAACCTGATTTTGGGTACCCGTTATCGACCGTAGTCGAAGGACGTCTATACCGAACATGTTTTGATGCGGCTTAACGCGATGTACGTGCCAAAACTCGGTCACACTCAACGAGTTAAAAATTAATTTTTAATGTACTTGCTAATATTGTGTGTTGTATCGTCCACATAACAGCCAATGGTTCATAATTTATCGTGGCTGATAATTTGTATTATTATTATTAATTCAAAATTGTAAATTAATTTAAATTGGCGTATACAAACTCACGCGTATGTATGATGTATCACGTATGTTGTGTAACCTGAAGATACAATACTGATTACTATAACAATTTGTATCAAATAATGGATATTTTGATCAAACTATATATTACTTATTGATGTTTAAAGAGTTCACATTTTTTTTTTTTAGCTAATATATAATATTATGATCTGCAAGAAGTTTATACATAATATAATATTGTGTATATTTTTCAAATATCGACAACTAAATGTCAAATAAATTAACTTAAGGTTTCTCGTATAACCGTGATTAGGTTTTTCATTAATATTATTTTTATTTAAATCAAAAAGATTACTGGGCCTCTCTGAGAGAACTCGTGTGGAGGCCCAAAATATGATGGATTAAGTGGGTTATTATAATTATATATTACTATTTATAGTTAAATTGTTCTCAATTTATAGTGTCCTCGACGAATTCAGAATTTTTATTTGAAACACAGACAAAAAAAAAAGTATGAAAATATGAAGTTGTACTAAAAAAAAAAAAAGTGAAACAATTTTCGGTTTTGAAACGTTTATATAATATAATATTATAATATTCTATACTCACACAATATATTGGTGCTCCACTGCTTTTACTCCCCCTCCCCAAACTATATTATAACTGGTGCAGTAACGCCGAAAGTTCCGATAGTGATTGTGATTTGTACACCAGTGGTCGATTTGCAAGCTGAGATTTTATTTTCACGCATTTTTCACTTCTCTCCCACCTCCACCCAATAGTAATGTCATACTGTCACGTTGACGGTTTCAATCCCTCTCTATCAGCGTGGCTTCGGTGGTCTTAATAATAACAATAATATTATATTATATCGCTTTTGTTCGGCGCTCGTCTGTTATTATTATTATTATTATTATTTCTTTAGAGCCATCGCGCGTCGTCGTCGCCATCAAAAACTCATCCGCTACAGCGGCCACAGGTGCGTTGTTATTCGCATAACAATAATAATTATTATTGTCGTCGTCGTCTTACCGTTGTCTTGGCGAGTCGCTCAACGAAGTGCTGAAAAGAATAAATTTCATTCACATTCGTCATGGTTTGTGACATGTATTTTTATCGATAAAATATTACACACTAACACAGACGTTCCCAAACTTTTCACGGTACGATCCATTTTGAAAAATGTTTAAATTTTAACGATCATTAATGATATTTATCATTGATCTTTTTTTTTGTTTCACCATTGGTCGCTATCTTTGTGGTAAATTATAATCTGACAGCGTTACATATAGTTTAATTATTATTATTATTATTATTGTATAATCTTCGTGGATAATTAACAATGATACAACTATATTCTAAAATCATATAGATGATTGAAAGTACTGTTTAATATTTATTTAATTAAATTTATACTCGTATATATTATATAGATTTCATATTTTATAATAATATTATAATAAATATTTCCAAGCTTAATGTAGTTTTGAACCTTTGCGATTAACACATTAGAGCAGTGCTTCTCAACCAGGTGTTCCACGGCACATAAATATATTGAAATATCATTATAATATTATATTAATCGTATCTTTTTTTTTTTTTTTTTTTTTTTTTTTTTTTTTAATAATTTTGTTTTGGTTGATAAAATTCACATTACTTACGGTTAATTGCATGTATTCAATATGTGGTTCTATAATTTTATTTTACATATTAAAATGAAATAGTTTATGGTTTTTAAATTGAAAAATCAATTAAATAGATTTATTTATTTTTATTATATATTATCTAAATTTTTTTTTAAACGTATCTTCCTCGAGTGTTTTGGTTTGAGTATTTGACCATCATATACTATGTGAACCCAGTTTAACTTCCGGTAGACGTAATTTGGCATCTTATTTGTTGTTCTTTAAAACAACGGATGTAATATGACACGATATCGCTTATTACGTATGACGTATCATCATTGTAGTGAAACATTTAGAAAATATAACCTAACTTAAAGAATTGTATATGAGTATATGAATTATTTGTTTTTATATAAAGGTTTCATAATAGATGATTGTCGATTTATGTACATGATAGTGACACATACACATTTGTGAAATAAATAGGTAATTTTGTGATTTTATGAGTTCATTCAACTATAAAATTCTAATTTTTAAATATATTTAAATACCATATTTTAAACGCTTCCTGAAAATATAAATCTCAAAACCATTTCTTTCGCTTTCATTTAGACATACCTTATTTCTACTTTTGAAATCCTACAAACTTACGCTAAATGCTCCCTTCATTGTGTTCGTCATAGTTTTCCATCCATTTGAGTTCTACACATTTTAGGCTTGGATTGGACTACCGAGAAAATCCCAGTGGACCGCTCAAAATACGTCTATTAGTACAAATATTATTAGAAAATATAATGGAATGAATTATTAAACCATAAAGTAGCTTTAACTATGATTACACGTTAGACCCGGTAGGCCGATACCTTAACCATCCGACGCTGCACACATTCTTAATCATTATTTTTTTCGCCATACAAACATTTTCTAATATAAGTTTATTTCTTAAATACCTACTAAAGCTAATTCTCAGTCTATGCTTTCCTGTATTTCACATATTTATTTTTTATCCATAATAATTATTAATCTTTATATATCGTGTTTGTTTTAAAATTTAAAATACAATTGTTTGCTATAACTGAATTTATTAATATGGCATATTAATTTAAAACTCAGAGCAACATTATTTAATTTTTAAAACTAAAGGTATTGACCATACACTACAATAAAATAAAATAAGTTAAGCCAATAACAGCAATTACTAAATTATAGATTTTAAACACATACTTTACATAATACCTATACACATATTTTATAATAATACATTAAAATATTCGTTATTTACTATAAAATAAATAATTTAATAACAAGTAATCAATGTTATCATTATAAAAACTTAGCTTAAATCGCTACGGTGTAGTTTTTAAATTTTATAAAAAATCTAGTTAATATTTAACTTTTAATATATTTTTAGTCTAATTAAAAATTTCAATACACATTGTGCTTTACAAGGGCGTACCGTAACAACACAGCCGACTATCGCTATATGGTTGTTGCCGTCGTGCTGCCGATGAGTCTAATGACAGTAGTAAAACTGTAACACTGTTTCCGGTTTCCCTCTGTACTTCCGTCATAACCCCCAGCCGTCGATAGGTAGATGTGTATATAGTAAACACCATTCACCGTTCTTTCCGGCTATGTTTTTAATGAAAAACCACCGCAGAAACCGACGTTATACGACGTGACTAAATCATATAATATATACCGTAGTCACGGCAGTAGCGTTCTTGGTAGTGTATACAGAATGATTCATCAAGTATCTTCATCATAAACCCAACATTTTTCCTTTACAAATGAATTCAATTTTTTTTGTATGAAATACATCCATTTTTTTCTTAAAACAATTGATACTTCTAGTTCAAAATTTAAATGTTATCAAAAAATAATAATATTTTATAGCTTGTAAAAATTCCCAATCACAGTAGTATAATAAATACTAAACCCAATATTACCCAGGTTAGGTTATTATTTAGTTGATATTATTTTCGTAAATATTTTTTATTATATTTTTGTAAATTTGTACTGTTTTTTAAGAATTATACAATCCTTGTAGTAACTTAGACAATTTTTGTTTGAATTTTGATTTAGAAACATCAATAAAATAATGTGTTTATAAGCTTGTGTAATGTAGTTGTTAGTTGAAGAAAATATGTTTGTATCGCCACTAGACGCTCCTTATAAAGTCGTATATATATCTAAATAATGGATAATGTGGTCCTAGTGTAAAAGTTTAAGCTAGTATATATTATTTAAAGGTTTCAAAAATTAGAATTTGAATTAATTCATTATTAAACTATAATACGGAGGCGAGTTTAGCAGATGGTTATCCTGTATTTCTTATAGTATAATGTATTATATAGTTTGGCCGTCTGCATAACCATCATTTATTCTTTATAAAATAATACTAAACGCGCGAGGGACCTCTCTCTCGGCCGTGAAATAACTTTATATAAGATGAATATATACCATCATCTACCGACGCTATTACACATTATATATGTGTGTGTGTCTGTGCGTGTTTGTATGTGTGCGTACTAGTAGTTTTAGAGCAGATAATAAAAACCACGATGCCGGGCCAACATTCGACGTTAATTAAAAAACGGAAAAATTTCTAATGGTTTACACGAATAAAATATTATATATAATATATATAGGGTAGTTTTTAGGGTGGGGAGGATGGAAATCACTGTGTACAAATTAACCACTACGTTAGTGGTACTGTTATATACCTACGTATTATAGTAGGTACCTATCTATTTGTTAATAATAAAAAGAAGTTAAGTATTTTAGATAAATTTTTTTTGTTTTATTTTATTTATTTAAAACAGGGACTGGAACCGTACAGAAAAGAACCGGTTTTGGAACCGAGACCCTTTGAATTTTGAGAACCGGAACCTCAGCGAAACCCTAATTTAAATTAATTTAAAAACCGGAACCTTACCGGAACCGTTACTTTTTTGTAAAGGTTTTTTACGATTTATTTCGGTTTTTTAATAGATTAAATAGTATACTATAGATATAATATGTGGTGATAATGAATAAAAAGTTGGTGATATTTTAAAACTTGAAATACCGAATATTGATACAATAAGTGGTAATTAGTAAATTATACATAATAATTAAAGTATAAACTAGATTTAAAATTAAAAAATAAAACAAAAAGAGTTATGCTTAGTCTTTAATTTACTTAACATTAATAGTGTTAAGCAATTATTTTACTTATTTAGTTTTTTCTTTTGACCTAAACAATTAGTAAGATAACTAGTTGAAAATTTATATTGACCTGTCATAATTGATGCCAATTGACACTACTAATATTTTATATTTTTTAAAAAATCGACAAAACAAAATTTTTTTTACAGAAGTATAAAGCCAAAACAGGAAAAGTATTTTTCATTTTTTAGGAACTAACAGAAACCGAAATCCAAATTTAAAAACCTAAAAGGAGGCGGAACCGAAATATTAGTTTTTTTAAAAACCGAAAAGAAACCGAAACTGAAATTTAAATTTTTTTAGGAACCTAACCGAAACCGGAACCGTAAAAATCATTAAGGTTCCAGTCCCTGATTTAAAACTTATTAATACAATTTTGTACGCGGACTATATTATGTTTTCAATAATTTTAATAAAATATTTTTTACATGACCTTTTATGTTTAACACTAACTACAGCATAACATTTTGATATGTATATAGCTAATAAATGGGATTTAGTTTTAATGATATATAATAGTATATATTTTGGTATTACATGTTTTTGAAAATTTATCAAATTCTAAATAACGGCGAATAGCGAATTGTCCATCTACTTATTAATTATTTTCTGTAAATGTCTAAATAGTAAAATTTTCGGTCAATGTTCATTGCTGGTTGGTTTTGTTAATTTTTTATTTTGTTTCGAATTTAATTTTTATATGTATATTGTTTTATAGACGAGTACTGAACTGTTTGTGCTACGTTATTTCGTAGATAAAAATATTGTAGTTTGCTACACATTGTTATTATGTTCATGTATATATTAATAATTCCATTACTAGTATGGCCTGTTTGCACGTATATTATAAATATTTATATCAATACCCGTCGAATTAATTACATTTAGAAATAACTTGTGTAGAGATACTATGTTGGAATAATCCGATAATGATAAACTTAAATACTAATCATGTAACCGAATGGCAATATTGTATAAGCGTACTACACATAGACACTTCAAGGATGTACATTTCATCTTTGGAAAAAAATATCGATCTAAGATTATATTGTTAATTAAACTGTCATGAATATAGTACTATTATTATAAAGTTTTTCTACATTTATAAAATAAAGTTTTTTCAAATTCAAAACAAAGATTAATTCAGACAATTTTAAATTCGTTGATTTTATAATATTTTAGTAAATCATTTTTCTTTATTTCTAATTAATCGTATAAATTAGAAAAGAAAAATTAATGACATTTTGAATATATATATATAAAAAAAAAAAATAAATACTTTAAAAAAAAATTTAACAACAACAACGATGACGACGATGACGACGACGACGACGACAACGACTATGACTATAGAATACTATAAATATTAAGAAAACGTCACTTTTGCGATATTATAAAATGCCGTGCGTCGTACGCCTATACAATATATACCTCGACATCGTGTACATGTATATAATATAAAGAGATAGATATACCTATATACGGTGTTGTGTACAGTATATATAATATGGTAGGTGTATAGGTAATATATTATCTTGATATTATACCTAATATTTTATATATATTGCAAATTTCACCGTCGTAAACATAATATAATATATTATAATGCATATTATACACCATGCATATACGATATTACTAATAACCAGACGATATGACGTTTTCGTGAAAACCACACACCGCCCGCGACTCTCTGCCGTCCGACGTGATCGTTATACATAGTAATAATATTATTATTGTTATTTAGGGTAAAAACTTTAACCCCGATCACAGTGGTCGCTGCGACTTACACACGTGCACAGCGGGGGGGGGGGGTATGATGTTCTCGACAGTATGTTTTTAACGTAATAAGACGACGCTCGTATACTCGGTCGTCTATAATATAATGTATTGTATTATACTCGGGTTTTATTTCAATAAATAAAATAATATGACAAGAAATAAAAAATATGTACTACACCGTATGATATTAATAAAGTGAGCGTTAAATGCGCGGTTGGAGAACAAAAAAAAAATCATATCCTTAATATTGTTTTATTCTATCTTGTGGAGCGTTTGGATTTCAATCGGGACGAGATATTATCGGGAAAAAGGAATTAGTGAATATCTAAACGCAATGACCACCTAGCTATTGCAGCCTATTACCCTTAAGAGGATGTCAGCGCATTGCTTGTTTTCTCTCTCTAGCCCACGGCGCAACATAGACAAAACGCATTTACGCAGGCTGAGTAGAATTCGCTCAATTTTGGTTCTAGAGTAAAATGTACCTATTATAAAATTAAATTTTAATAATATTTCTGAGTACAAGACGCTGAGTATTTTCCATTATTATCAGTACAACGTTAATTATATCGTTAAGAAATAGCTGTAAATTACAAAATTTTTAAATAACCTTTAACTTTTCAAAATTTAAATTTTTTTTAAAAAACTCATCGTTTTGTACTCAGAAATATTATCAAAATTTAATTTTATACAATCCTCTTAAGGCTAATATGGGTCGGGTTAAATTTATGTGCTAAAAAATTAAACCAAATAATTATCAAATAATATGTTTATCGTTATCGAATATAGTTAAGCGAAATAAATAAAATAAAAAATATAATTGAACGATTTACAAACTGTTCGGAATTGTACGGTATGCACGTTTATCGATACAATTTTGTTTACGTAAAAACTTCCCGAAAGCCGTACGTAATCTCCCGGAATCCGTTCGTATCGTGTATAATACGAAAAAACTATGAACGGGTAGTATTTTACTGTAATATAATATTATAGATAGTTATTACGATATTATTTGTATATGCATTATTATTACGATTTACGGTAGTTGAGACTGATGCAATGCCGTTTTTTTCTAGCGTTTTAAACTGTAACTCGACAAGTGGAAAACGTGTTAACGGGATCCTGAATATACTAATGATATTTCTTTGTAATTATGGATTTGTTTTGTTTTTCAAACAACATTCTATAGGTATGTTTTAAGTTTTTAGAAAATGTTTCACAATCTATTTTTGAAGGAAATATAAAAACCATTAGTGATATACGCATGGACAGTGGCCAACGTCTATTGGATGTGCGATACCACCGTTTTCATATATTTTATACAAATAATCAAAGTATTAATAGATAGCAATCATTGTTCTTAAACGTGATGAAATGCTCCAATCACGTACAGGTAATTATTATTTAAACCGTTAGCGATAAATGTTTAAACGCATTTGTATAGCACAAATTTAAAGGATTTTAAGACATTTTCGCGTTTTTATATGGAATTTTTTTGTAATTATATATACATCTCCGCACTAATCATCATTTTATACTGAATATTATGTTGGTTAGCGATTTCGATGGCGTAGGCAGGTCAGTTTTTGTTCTCGATAATAGTCGGATCAACGTCGGTAAGTTTTTCATATTATCAAATATCCATAATATACACGCGCCGCGTAAACGAAATCCTTCGAGTAATCTGTCGACCGCATTCGGCCTAACGCGCGCGCGCGCACACACACACACACACACACACATACACTGACGTGTATATAATATGATCGACGCGTATTATATTTTATACAATAATGACGATATCGGTGCCGGCCAGAGGTTATATAATATATGTAGTTACCGACATACCTACCTATATATATATATATACATATTATGACAGGTTTTTTTTTTTATTAAAAATATTGGCCACCGAGGTAGCGGCTGCTGCGATAAATCCGTTCACCCGAGCCGAAGATTTTTCGAAAATCTCGACACTGCCACCGCGGTTAAATTGGATGATAAATATTATATAAAATAATAATATATTTCAGTATATTACATGTAAGTACACCGTGCGTCTTTGCGCCCATTAATAACGACGAAGCCGAAATGGACGACAATACCGTGCGAAAAGAGGATATACCTTCGTAGTGGTCAACTCCTGGGGTAACGTCACGATATTATGTCATTATAATATGTAATATAATAACAACATACAAAAACCGGATTTTTATCTAAGAAAACACTAAAAAAAAAACGTGTAATTAAAATATAACGTCGGAATGTATATATTATATAAAAAAATACGTACTAAATTGCTTAAATTTAATTTTTAATTTTAATTTTTGAGATCAACATTTTTTTTTAAATTTTTTAAATTTTAATATTTCCATTACTATTAATTCTCTCGTATTACATTATTTTGTACCTAATTCCTATCGGTTGTATATTACGGTTATCACATCTCCTTTGATCGTTATTTTTATTACATAAACGTATTTATTTATTTATTCAACTATATAAATCTAACGACAATGTATCATCATCGAGATAACGACATATTACAAATAACTTCTATACAATATGTCATATGGCAATACAAAAACGCGAATTTCGATGAAACATAATTAATAATCTTCAATTTAATGCAAAAACCAACACTTTTCAGTTAAAAAAAAATTGCCTAAATTAAACAACTTTCGTCACAGGATTTGGACTTATATAAGTTGTCCTTTTTAGGTTTTGGAATGATATTATATTATACATTTGAAATTGCACTAGAATTCTGTCTTCGTGTTCGTTGTATTGTATATTATCATTAATTTTATACAATATTGTATTATACGCTGTATAGTAAGGTAACTCCTTTATTATTTTTATTGCATAATAACAATTCACCTCGAGCGTATTATAGTGTTTCGTTAATCGTTATAGCTTACGCTATACAGGGAAAACAATTATTTGATATATATATATATATTAAAGAAAAAATTTAAACTAAAAGATCATGACACACATTCATCTAATTTAGATGAGTGAGAAAAAATAACTATTGAGAGTGTATTTGTCGTGTTCATCGATAATTTCTTACCTAACACACGTACGTAATCATTTATAGTATATATTTTCAAAGTGGAGTAAATAAACTCAAATTTCAAAACCATTTTATTGGATATTATTTCTCGACGATGTCAATGCATAAAAATCTCATCCCTTATAGATAACGCGTAATAAATATTATTATATTTTTACACTGGCTTTATTATTTATCGGCATTTTCAACGGCTCCGCAAATCGCCACCGCCCTCCGCCGACAGCGCCACACACCATCACACTGCATCCGACCGCATAAATAATAGCAGCAATATTATGCCCCAAAACGATATTTGTGATGACGTTGACATTGCATGTTCTAGACGTTGCAGTGCGAATACAAAAGAACGACCGCTCGCCAGCGACATTCCTGCGCGAAAAAGGCCATCGCCAAAAATGCCAACGCCCCCCGACCGCGACGGTATAATAGTTCCTTCAAAATACGACGACGGTGGCGGCTGACTGTTCGGTTTTATAATAATAATAATATACGCAACGCACTATATTATATTATATTCGTTATTGTGCGCGCGGTGTGCGCGTATTGCGTAGGTATATATACAACATGCATGTATTATAACTACGTCGCGGCCGTTATTATTATTATTATATGGCCGTAAGAATCTCGCGGCGCCGCATCTTCGGTATTTTCGTAAGCGGCATACTTCCGCCGCCCTCGGTATTCGTCGTCTCGCACGAACGCGCTCAGCGTCACATTGTATTATTTATACCTATACACTATATATTATTATATTATTATTATATTGCGTAGGTATGTGCAGAACGGGCGCACGCGATACGCATCTCGGCGTTTCCGAGGGTGTAGTATTATTAATGGGGGTGGTGGGGTGTGACACGAGCAGGACGTATGGGGACGTCGTCGCCGCGGAAGACACTCGAAAAAAATCTCATACGACGTCATTTTCACCGTGAAAATTGTTTGTCTTTCCGTTGATTAAAAAATCTCTTGCACACGGTGTCCGCGCGCTGTACGGTTAAACACGACGGGGCTTCTTATTATTCCAATTGTTTGACCGCAAAAAATGCGTTAGGGTTTTTGTAATATCATATCGTTGCTGTGTGTTATTATATTATATTATACTGCGTGTGGTCGATTTTTCGTTTAAAAATTGTCAACTACATTGCGGTTACTACAACGATCCCCCAACCTGCCCCCCGCAAAACAAACATGATTTATAATACGTTAAATCGACAATGAAAGTACAGTCTATCACACCGATACTGTACACAGCCTAATGACTATACCGATTTTAGGGAATACCTATAGAAGTAAAAATTAGCTAACAAAACGCAGATGGAGTGACGGAGCTAAATCCGTGAGAAAAAATACAGGTGTTATGGCCCCAAAGAAGATGATAAGATCACAGATTATATAAAACATTTAAATAACCGACTTGGTTTCGTCTCCGATGCACGGCCACCATTTTTGACACTAGAAATATTTGTGTAATGTATACAGCTTATCACAGACAGAGTAATATTAGAATTAATGCAGCTCATACCAAACAACATGTAGGTATAATATCGATCATGATATTTATTACAAAAATAAATTTAATATTATGGTGGTATTTTAAGTAAACATTGTCAGTGTGAAAAACAGTGGCTTTTCATCAGAACTGTTCTTGTTATAGTATAAGGAGTCGGCTATCTAGTTTTTTTAGAGGTCTGTGGGTAGGTACGATAAAAAAATAATTTTAAAATCACGCAACATTAAGCGACAGAAGGAGAAGGATGAAGTGCTGGGCGTGATACATTAAGTATTATAATTTATATATTTATTTATTTTTCTATGGTTAGTATACGTAGAGGTCAATAATTATCAACAAACAAAGAAAAAGAACGTAAACGTAACACAAAATATTACAATAAAATTGTAAAGACGTTACAGATAAATAGAGGTCTATTTTCAGTCAAAAATATTATGAGCGTTCAGTTTTACCCAAATCGATGATGACGACTCATCGTTTTTATTTAGCTGTATAGGCATTATACAATTTATTTATTTTTGACGAAAATAAGGCTACGGTGAAGTAGAATTCGGAGATGACGTGACAAACGGCCGGTCTACCGTTATCGTCGCAGCAGCTCGACTCGCGTAGGCACCTACGTATAATATATATGTATATTTATTTATTCGGTTCTCGGCGAGACGAACGGAATTTGAATAAGCACGAAAGCCACCTACCGCTGTTTGTGCGAGATTTTTGTGTATTTATCTATATATATATTATATTTTTATCTCGTACGAGAAAAATCACGCGCTCGCACACGTGCACAAACGCATGAATTTGATGATAATCGACCGCGGCGAAATCCGTTTATTTATTGTACTTTATGCGCGGTGACGATGCCCCGCCGGCGGCAATATTCGTATACTTAATAACGACTCTCCGCGCGATTCGTCCTTGTCGCGCCGCCGGCCTATTTCAAGCTGTAATCTTGTTTTCTTATTTATTATATTTCTTAAAAACCATTTATCGCTTATAGTGTAATACGTAAAATGAAATACTACGGTTTTCATAGTGATGCAAAGTCAATAAAATCCTTAAGAAATTCATTGTACCATACCGACCGACAGTCGAGACGTTAGAAAATCTTTGGGGGACTATATCACTGCAAACTTTGAGCTACAGGGTGTATCAAAACCATCTGACATATTTACAAATGTAATTATGATATAAAATGTCCATACATCCACGATACACCGCGTGTTTAAGACTAACCAATAGATTTATATACATTAGTAAGTTAAAAAAATATATCCACTTATTAAGAGGTCAAAAATAAAAATTATCAAGTTTAGGTTTCATATTAATTACAGCGAAAAGTTTTGAGAAAAACATCAATTATTTTGATTTTTTAAAAACGATTTAAATGTTTAAGAACCATAATATATTAAGAACGGAAACTGATATACGCTTATCTGAATGATAATGATAATATTAACGACAAATATGTTTTTATTTAGATTCACACAAGTAAATATAACTTAATTTCGATTATTTATCGAAATTAACCGAATTAAGTATACAGTGTACTAACATAATAATATGTTAATAAAATTAAAAAAAATTAATTAGCAAAACATTAATAAATTATTTTAACTGTATAATAGGTATAATATCAACTTTAATCTAATATATCTGATATCTGATAATTAAATGTACAAATATTTAAAATTTTTAACTGGGTGTGAGTTACCTGTCTGAATGTTTCTTGTTTGAAAGTTTATGTTTTCGAATAAGCGTGTTTTCAAAAAGCATGTATTGGAAAAATTATCTGTTCGAAAAGTTTTTCGTTTAAATGAATATTTTATCATTTTATTTTTATTCTAATAAAAACAAAAATTAAATTATCTCCGCAACACAGTTAACTGCGTATTGGGTAAAGTACATTACCTAGCTATTACGATTATTATTACGTAAATAAAAAGCATTTTAATTTATCAATATTGATAAGTATGTAAACATAATTTATAGGAGAAATTTGTTATGATATTGTAATATTTATTCAATATCATAACAAATACTTATTCAATATTCAAATAAAACCAAATTTTAAATCCAATTAGACATTTTAAAACCTTTTTCTGATACTTGACTTTTTGAAGATACGATTTTTCGAGCAAAAAATGTTTGAACACATTACACATAATGTCAGACATACGACCGGTATCCATCTTAACTCAACGATTACAATGTCTAAGAAAATATTTTTACCTAAACTATTTTATCGGAGTCGTATTAATAATATTATAATAGAAGGATATATAGATAAAAACATCATACGTTATAAAAACCATACGATGAAGCAAAATATAATACATGTTTAATTTCTTCTTTTTAGTGGTATAATATATATATTTTTTGGTTT
This sequence comes from Rhopalosiphum maidis, assembly GCF_003676215.2. NCBI lineage: Eukaryota > Metazoa > Arthropoda > Insecta > Hemiptera > Aphididae > Rhopalosiphum > Rhopalosiphum maidis. The sequence goes on from NC_040879.1 coordinate 57,492,785, forward strand.
CGATTAAATTCTTATAAAATGTATAAAAATGCACTTAAAATATAAACATTTTCAAAAAATGCTCTCTCTCTCTATATATATATATATATTTTATATTTAAAATATAATATATTAATTGTACATTAAATTTCAAGTTCTTTGACGTATAAAAAGAATTTTGTGCTCGGGAAGCAATGTTTTAGGACATTTAAAAAATACGTAGCTTATATTAAAAAGCAACACTCTATTCGTGCAAAAAAAAAACCGTGAATGTGAAAACACTCACCGTAATATCGAAATCGTGTGAACTGATAATGTACAACTTTCGAGTTACTGCACATTATCTATACGTGCATATTACTAGATAGAGCGATGTGTGATTCGTCTTGTGAATTGTTTCACGTTCAGCGCACACAAACCATGACTTATTAGTTATTATAGAAGATATTATATAAAACGGCTAGAACATATGCGTGTCAGCATCAAGTCGTCATTTCAAGTTTTTCGTTTTTTTTTTTTTTTTTTAATAAAATATAATAAATAATAATTATAGCTTATTTTATAAATTACAAATTTAATAAAAAAAATATACGGAATTTTAAGGTAATTTTTGTGGTAAAACGCATTTTTTAAGGACGTTTTTGGTTATATTTTAGAGCTTATTTGTATGGTTTTAAGTGCATTTAAATCCGGGCCCTATACATAATATACACGGCAGATCTTCGCTCTTTTCTTGATTTCCAAACGCGTATTAATGTTCCGATTCGATATCATCGTGCACGCGCGTTTAACAATATAAACTCAACCGTTATAATAATAATAATAATATAGTGATATTATAAGAATAATGTATAAGTATACCGCGAGTATAACACGAGACGTGCAGTATAATAAAGGAGGTACGCGGATCGCGGCAAAAGGTGACGACGGGGTAGAAGCTGCAACGACGGCGGTAAGACGGTTTTACCGGCACCGAACTTTGAATTATACGCACATTATTATTCAAACGCGTATTACCGAATACTTAATGTCCTGAAAAAAAAATTTATTATATACCTGTTACATTAACGTATTATGTACATCGGTACTATCCCGTGACAGGTCGTATTAAACTTGACCTTAAAAATTAAATTATCTTTTTCCAACACCGTGAATAAGTAGGTGTTTGTAACAACTAAAAAATTACTAGGGAAAAGTGTAGACTTCATTAGTATTCGAAAATACGATATTTAAGTCTACGTTATCGTTACAAAAATTATGTTTTAAATAAATACGCATTATTAAATAATACAACAGTGACGAGCTTGTCTATTGAATCATATATAGTCTAATATATATTTGATTAATATATTTTATGAAAAATTATAAATATATTATAAATAACCATATTCAATTATTATCACAGTATAAGTTTTGGATGATAAATAACTGATTTTTTTTTATCTAAGAGGATTTAGCACCCCAAGCTTTTTTTATTGACAATGCATTAGCGTAGCATAAGAAATACGACTAGTTCGCTTTTTCGTGTTAGCAGTTACCGTTGCCATGATTCATATAATCGGACACTTATCAGTATATTCTATCATCACAGTGTCAAACAATATATTATATTATTCATTTATTTTTATTTAAGATAATACGGTATAATAACCACCAGCAAGTTAAAACGAAAAACTTTACTATTATCGAATCCCGAGATACGCACTTGAACGAAACGCTTACAAAGCAAAAATCGCAACGATGTAATGTAATTACGTCGTACTTCCCAGTGGCATGCAACAAGGATGGGTGTATTTAGGGGTTACAATCCTCCCCTTCGAATTTCCCATAGGTATAGAAACAATAGTTTACTATGCGCATTTATGACAATAACAAAAAAAAGAGACACTGTACTGTATACACGAAACCTCGAAAACATGGACTCAACGTGGACAACTCAATTAAACAAACCTACAATAATCCTATTTTTGAATTCTAATTTTAGAATCAATATTTTTTTTTACCTAGAATAACTTTCCAAAACAAAATTTCAAAGTAGTACATAAATATGCATATCCATGTTTACTGGATTTTATGACAATTTAAAAAAATACAAATAAATACAAGATTTTTTTTTAATTAAATACAGAAGAACCTCGATTATCCGTAACTCGATTATCTGTGTACGCGATTAACCGTGCTCACTCTTCCGAAAATTTACAAATAAATATGGACTGTAAATGTATTGTGTATAACATTATTGTATATATTTCTAAGTATAATTAAATAAAAAATTTCAAAATTGTATGTATGTATTTATTATTATCATTAAATAAAAATGTTCAAAATGTCATTATTATAAAAAGTCTCGATTAACCGTGGTTTTCACTTATCCGTGTGACCCCCTCCCCGCCATTACCCCGGATAATCGAGGTTCCACTGTATGTAGGGCTAAAATAAAATGGTTAATTAAAATATATAGATATAAACATAATTGTTACAAAAAAAAAAAGAATTTAATATTTAAAAGAAGTTTTGAAGACTTCAAGTTATTTTACAGTTCTCACTATAACATATTAATTAGGTAATGGATCTATCTATTAAATCTTAGAAATACTTTATGAGTGAATTGAAGTTATGATATAGTAGTTGTGCATTCAAATCACTTAACATTAAACTAACAGCATAATTTTTGTACTTTGAAAAACATTATATGACCGCCAGGTTAATTTGTTTTAAAGATAATTCTTACTGAAAAATTGTGAATTCGATGAATTTTTGAAACTTTCAACGCATTATCTAATTTGAAAAGTATTTCATTATTTTTTGAATTATTAAACTTGTAGACAATTTTCAACAAATAATTGTTATACATAAAATTAATTATATAGGTAATACAATGTTTAATTTATCACTTTTTCTATTAAGATAACTTTTAATAGTTATAAAATGTATTAACTAATTAATTAATTTATTCATATTAATCACTATAATTTTCAAACCACTAAAGCTTCAGAGATATGGGTATCTGCTAAACCTATTAACATGGATTAGTACATCATAGTTAAATAATTTGGAATTCAAAAGCTACTCGTTTAATTGTCGAGTTATACAAAATCAATATTGTCGAATAAGTCATGTCATTGACTATGCTAAGTTATAAATTATGTGATTGAGATTTTAAAAAAGAAGTTCGTATTTTAAAGTATGATTTAAATCAATTACAATATCAACAAATTAATATTTTGAAGAAAAAAAAAGGGTAAGTAATGACCAAAGTTAGTGAATCACCTTGTATATACGTGAAATGTATTTAATCCATCAACCCATCAATTTTTTTTTTTGTTTTAATATAATTGTTATTTATCCATTTAAATAATACAATTTACGATTAGCTGCTTTTGGATAGGGAGGCTTCTGGAATGCTCTGGAGTGTCTGAAAATATAGAAAATGCATAGATATAAATTAATCGGGACATATATCGTATAATATCAATTGCTTCAAAAGTATCTTATTTGTATACCATTCATCCCCTCTCAAACTTAAAAGAGCAAAATACACCAGTTACACTCAACTAACCTAACCTAACCCAATTATTCTCGCATATTATATACACGATTAAAATATCAATCCATAAAATAACAAAAGTAAATTTTTAAATAAGTGAAAATAAAATAAAATACGAATGATAAAAGAATAAATATAATATTTAGACTGATAGCGGTCATACAATTTAATTTGTTAATAAATAGTATTAAGCTCACTTAGGATACATGAGCAGATTTTACAAGAATAGGTTATTTTAAACGTATCTGCTGTGTACGATAAATAATGAGCAACGGCATGTAATTTTCAGTTATATAAATAATGTCCTTAAAGAGGACAGCGAGTACATACATTGCTATAATACGAAGTATACAATATTGTACACGATCAAATAATATCACTCAACCGTGCACAAATAAGCAAAAGACAACTAATCGAATATTTTGCAAAAAAAAAAAAAAATATAAAAATAAAAACATTAAAAGATTTGATTTTGTAAAATCTGTTTGTAGTTATTACGAAATATAGTACATAATATAATACAGCAACGCATCGTTTGCATAACGTCCGTTTATCTCACGTCAAATAATCATACATCATTTACGCATCAACATATTTCACAGTATAACTGGAAGATATTAGAAGTATCTGAAATCGCGACTTGCTCACTGACTTGCGGGTTAAAATTTCGGTCAACAATAATATTTTCAAATATTGAATTGGTATTTCTGTTTAAAAATTTAAAATACATGAACATATATTATTACGACAAAGATTATAAACAACTGAAATATTCCGTTGACTCGTAACCACATTAAACTATAGATTATTACCGCAATGATATCACGTATAATATTATGTATTATTATGTATTTATGTATTATAATCATGAATATTATTTAAAATTGAATGGAACAAACAAATTAACTTTAAATTGTCTGACTTGTTTAATTATATATTTATTTTATTATGCGAATAATGTACGTAAAAGGGTTGATTAATTTTCACGTTCAAACGGAACTTGATATTAAAGCATCATTTAATACGTAATGCGCAACTCGGGTGTCTACCTGCTTTCAATATTTTTATACCCTTCAATGTGTTATTGATGCGCATACGATGTACGATATTATGGCGATGAGGGTAAACAGGCGATATAAAAACGATACCGACAGCTTAAAGTAGGTACAAACTTGGTTTATGAATAATAGTGTTAAAAATAATTGGAAGGGTTTAAATTTACTTGATTTGCCGTCTTACTGGTATTTATTTTGGTGCGAATTATACCATGATTAATAATATTTTAAAACAGCATTTACTTAAAATTATTATAAAATATTCACTATTAAAAACAAAACAATTACTTACTTATAAAAATAAACGTTTTATTTCGTGTTCCCGGAAACACGATCTGCTCCCCGCGACACTCCGAGGATTTCCGGCAGTGCCGTCCCTAGTCCCTCCAGATGAATGTATTAATCTCGTTCTCGGAGTGGATGTGCATTTTAAATTAAAACGTCGAGACTATCAAACGCGAAACGGACTAATACGACGTGCTCATCGGGTCTATATTGATTTCCGCGACTGTTTCGCGAAACAATAAAGTCATCTCATTAAATGGCTAAAACTCGTCGTGCACCACTACGTCGCACAACCGTTGAACTAGAAATTTCATATATATATATACATAATGTGTACACTGCAGTATACAATAATGTAGCGGACGTCGTCGTACAATAATATTTATCATCGGATTTTTTTTTTTCTTTTTGAGATTTTTTTTCTGAGTGTTCGTCGCGTACTCTTCGACGGGCGCACTGTGTGTACTATATATATATATATATATGTGTGTGTGTGTATACACATATATTATACAGTCGGTATTATACGCCCCGCGACGATGAGCGACGGCTCTGTAATCCGGAAAACAAATGTCCCGCGATACCGACTCCGCCGCCGTCCGCCCGCCGTCGAGATTTGCATAAACAGCGGGCGTATACGCGCGTATATATACATATATATTATAAATCGGCGGCGGGTGAGATAACTGTCGTGAAAATCCGCCGCGTGTTTATTTGCCGCGCACACCTATTGACGGCTATCCCACGGTCGCGCGGGGTGTAGTGTAACAGTATATAATAATAATACTCGTCCTATTATTATTATGTGCATTATATACATTATATATATATATATATAAACCTATAACGCTGATAAATATTGTAATGATATTACGAGATAAATCTCCTCCTTCGCGGCTCGCGCTTAAGCCGTCGTAGTCGTCGTCGTCATCGTCGTCGTCGTCGTCCTACACGCGGATATTATATATTATTATAATGTGCGTGTTGTCGATTCGTTTACCGTTATCCGTCCGTGAGCGTTTCTACACAAAACACAATACGCTGTGTGTGCTGTGTATAATATATTATATAGTGGCATAAACCGTGCGCCGCACACCCCGTCATCCATAATAACTGATAATAACATAATACGCTCATATTATGATATTATATTATTATATAATATTATGCCGTGTGCTCGACAAATTCATTATGGTTCTCGCCCAGAAGCATGTCGACCGTGTATGCTGTACGATTCGGAGGATTAGGGAAATCGATACGATAACCTTATAGGTATGTCCGTTAACTCAAAAAGGAAAAGTGTCTTAAGGAGAAATAAAAAACTTTTTAAGAAATCCGGAAATGAACCCAAGATCAAAAACTTAGATGTTAACATTTTAACAATTTGACGTTGTTCATTATACTTTGTGCGCGTTTTAACATTATTTTAATACTTTTTATTTATTATTGTTAGTAGAGGGATGAGAAGTTATAGAAATTCAATGTCTTCTATTTTTGCATATTTTGGCATTCTTTTTCAAAAACAGCGTATTAATGACATTTTTGTGCATACAAATGCATTTTTTAGTAATTTATCCAATCAAACAATAATTGAACACAAAATTATTTACTAACGTATCGTATTATTTTTTTATTATTATATAGTATTGAAATATAATAAAACATAAATACTTATCAAGAAACAGGTGATTTAATATTTTAATTGGAGAAATCACATCTATTGAGGAATCGCCTGAAGATTTGACCGCTGATGACTTGGTTTACTTAGTACGCCTGTATAAAACCTGCAACAGATAATGAAAGGCATTTTTCCCGATATAAAAATATTCTTATGGGTAATCATTGTCGGTTAGTAATCGAAAATCTTGAAAAAAAATGTTGGTGGTACAGTGCAACGTATTTGGAAATATGAAAAAAATAAATAATAATTAAATGTGAGTGTCACAATACTTACAAAAATGAATATATTTTTTAGATTTATACCAGTTTTTCTTGCAACAAATTTAAATGCATAATAATTAATTAGTAGTCAAGTAAAAATAGTAAATATTTAATAGTATAGAAATATAAAACAATTGTTATGCATATTTTCGTTTTTTTTTTTGTGCATATTTTTGTTGTACACATATTTTGACAATTTTTACTTCCTATAACTTCTCATCCCTAAGTATTAGTATAGGTATCTATGTTTTAACGTTCTCGTTTCGGGCGAAATTCAAAAATACTACACTTAACCTAGAAATAAATTGAGGTAGAATATAAAAACCTTGGCCAGAATTCACAATCACCCGTAAACAGATTAAAAAAAAATTACCATGGATTAATTTTGAAATCATTGCAGTGATTGACCGTTTTTAATAATTTATAAAATTTGCTTTTTATTTTTTAGCAGATGTCTCTGATATAGGCACCTAAATATTATGATATTGTGTGGTACGTTTGTTGTATATATATATAGAGAGAGAGTGAGAGATGCGACGCATCGTGTATTAAATGAACGCGATTCTCAAATGGCCCGTGCCACGTCGTAATACAGCAGCAGTAACTTAAACCGTTGCGAATACAGCGTACCTGCTATATTCACAGTCGATTAAACACGCAATAATATTATATATAAATCTAATTCCCCGTCGCCGCATACAACTCATGTTATAGTTTCTATCTATCGCTTATATCGTGTACAGCCGCCGCCGTCGAAGAATTTGTGAAAATAATAAAATACAATTATTGTCATTTAACATATTATTGTACTCGCAGACAACATAAAAAAATGTAGAATGAGAGGAGGTTAAGAGTAATTTGCCTTCCCTGGTCTATCTCAAGATATTTTCAAGATATTTTACAATCTTTAATATCGATGTTTTATAGCCTTTAACTAAATATAAATTTATTTTATTTTATTATTCAATAAATTATTAGCTATATGGGATGCTATATGTTTTTGTTTTGCTACCAAAATTATTTCAATATCTCGATATCGGTATTGTTAGATATATACACAGATTTTCCATTTAATAACCTAGACTCCATTGAACCAATATAGTATACAGTAAGAACTGACAAATGACAGTCAATACATTTAATTCATATTGCATTCGTGTTGTATTTAATTCACTATATGTGAGAATTTATTATTAATAATCGAATTATTATTAATAAGAGTATTTTATCATAGATTATATAAGAATTATAAGTCAAAGTTGAGGTGGAGTTCAACACTTTTAATTTATTCTAACACTTTTCGGGTGCAATCTCTATCCACTTGATGATCATATTTTCGTTTATAGTACCTAGAGTGATATATTCAAGTATGAAGTACTAACGACCAATATCAGACATGTCACTGCAATATGGTTCACAAATATTTAAGTAGTATACGTACAAATATATAATTAAATATTATCCATTTTTTCGTGTAATTTTCAAAACCTTAAATTTTTACTATAGTTTAAATTCCAAAATGTTATTAATATGTTTTTTTTTAATAATAAACGAATTAAAATATAATAAATAATTTTGGTTTCATAAGTTGAAGCTACGTAAAATAAGAATTATTATTATTCATTTCTAGATAACTTCGAACGCTTATTTTTATTATTTTACTAAGTAAATAGTCGGTGATTAGTGTTCTGGATTATATAGAATTTAATATTAATTCTTATATATTTATATATATACACATATGACATACGGACTGGTGTGTAATTTTAGTAGTTAGGTATAGTCTAGATTCAAATAAAAATCTGTTAGTTTGGTTTGCTTTAGGTTCTGCTGAAAATAGAAAAGTAGAGTATGTAAATTATTAAAAAAAAAAAATCAAATTATATTTTGAAAAAGTGCTTATATAGTACGCACGTCGTGTAAATAATAATACTAATATATTATAGGTACATCGTACGATTATTATGTTAATTTAAATCATATTTCAGACGTATCTAACACTTTTGGAATGCACCGCTCACAAAGTGAATCTTGTCAACAAAAAAACTAGAGTATCAATGATTTCCAGAGCGGAGTGTTCTCGCTTAATGAAGTGTGTTTGCGATTTACAAAAAAAAAAAAAATCACACTGCCATTATTATTATGTCTCTGCGATGTTTATATTACGCAGTTCTGTAGTAACAGGTAGAGTGGTGCGGGTGTCGAAGGGTTGTGGGTGACAATGGTAAATATATAGTTTTGTCACAGACTGTGGTCGTCGACGAAGAGGGGACACGACGTCGTAGACGACCTGTTGTGGCCGTCGACTTCCCATTGTGTAAATATTATTGTTGTGACTGTATATTATTATAATAACTATACGTATATATATATAGGGTATTATCGTATTTTAAGTCGTCGTGCTCAATAATTTGAATATCGTCGAAAAACTAAAGATGCGAGTTTTGTTCACGCGAAAATGTTGTGGGCCGGAGGTGACCAATTTAATCCGTACCCTTAACGCACGTTAAACCCTTCAAAATACTTTACTATACAGCCGACCGAATAGCCTCGAACGTCGTAACGCCCGAATTGACACGAAAGCAAATATCGGTTAACCGCGATCAACATTGCGATTCAATGAAAATACGTGTTCATGATGCGTGCTTCAATAATTAATAATATTATACGCAATAAGAAATAATCATTTACGCTTGTGTGATATGTGCACGTGTACACTGTGTACCAACCAGTAATTATTTCATATTTGTTTTGCTGTTTTAAGGTATTATAATATACATTTATAATACACCCGTCATTATCCGTACAAATCTAGAATAACCCATAATTAATTAAATGCTTTACATTTTAATAGAGGTTTTCAGAAATAAAAATTATTACTCAAGTGTAAGATTAAAAAAAAATCCAGTTATAAATAAATTCAATTTTCAAGAAGTCTTTATTTTCGAGTTTTAACCTACACACCGATGTGCCTATATTGCCTATACCTCACGCCATATTACTGCATCATGATATGCTGGTAAATCGCTAGAATACAATATATTTTCTTCTATGGCCTTCTACACATGGAGCTATTCAAAACATTCTTTATATTAAATTCACTAATCTGTTACTGTGTTACTAATGAATTTTAATTACTGCGAGTAGCACAGAAAGTTACACGAAAACATAATAATATAAGTAAAAGTTTAAGTTATAATAGATGCTCATTAATATAAATATGAACTACACGTATTAATTTTGAAAATTAATTCAATGCCATACGAAATATTAAACTATATTGTTTTAAATTATAATCGATTAGTAAAACAATATTTTTTTTTTTTACAATAAACTTTTTATTTGCAATTCCGACTTATATAAGAGTATATTGTCCCGGCCTTATGGGAATCACGGATAAATGGACATTGTAAAGTGCTCTTAAGAATAAATGCATCTGATCTGAAGAGCTGTTATTCGTCACGAAACATCTGAGCACTCATATCACCTTAAAAAATAGTCATATATATACAGAAGCAAAAAACACCATTGTAAAGGCAATAGGTACATTCCTAAATTGCTCCGTAGTATAAATCGTCCGCCGGGAATTCGGAGAACGTTTATATTACTGCTAATAAAATTCAATGGACTGAGATTTGAACATTTAATGTAAGTGATAAAATACAACTCCGTATTTCGTTAACACAAAGTAATTATGCTATTAAATGATTTATGCTACACTTTGTAAACGAATCAATGAAAGTATATTTCAGTTCTAATCAGTCAAAAATTACACGAAAAATTAAACTATACCGAACAGTAATAATAATAATAATAAATTAGAACTGTGAATTTAATGCGCTACATTTTACGTTGGTATAATATGATTTTATTTTGTTTTATTTTATTTTAGTATTGATTCTTTTGTTTATACCTACTTCCATTTTTCCGCGTAAAAAAATTCTAGCTTTTATTTTTATGATTTTTAAAATCTGTAGTCATTTTTTGGAAAAAATACTTATGTTTTGTTCTTTATTGATAGTTTAGGTAAAGCAATCATATAAATATTATGACTTAACCAAAATAATATTTAATCAACTATACTCAGTAGCTTTATACAATGTTTTTTTTTTTTTTAATGTTATTAATATTGTTTTAGAATTTAAATAAAATGTTTATGATTTTTTTTAACATTTTAACAATTATTAATTATTTCAAGTAAAAATGCATTTTAACAGAACCTATATAGAACATAGCCTATACACAATTTTTTTATATAATTACACAATTATTATGTATACGTTTAAACGGTGGTAGTCTGTAAAGGGGATCTATAGCAAAATTTAACAATTCTAACACTGCCGTGATATATTTTTAATAAATTTTAGCAATTATTGAAATACCGCCAATTTTTGCGGGCTAGGTAAGAAAGTTTTAAAAAACCAGAAAGCAGTAAGAAGTTTGCACTTTATACCACATACATCGTCACAGTTATACAATATACGATAAACAATAAACATTATACAAGGTACGAATTCGGCAGTGAATCTACAGTTCCATACACTCATACCCGTGTGTTTAATATGTGTATATAGCACCTATACTCAAATATCAGTTAATTACACGTTTTGTGGGTTAAACGTTTGTATACACAAGTCTTTATACTTGGCGTTTAGATGTCAAACGTGTTCAAACACGCGTGTTCGACGCACATCAATAGCCACTGTTTGGATGAGCAAATAATAATGTGCACAAATGTGTGTGTTTGAGAATTTCGGCTGAATCTGTGCTTCACACGGATATATCTTAAACACTTATTACACCTGTTAACTACAGATCGTTACATTTCTAACGAGAAAACAAAATCGTTAAGGCGATGTTTTTGACTGTAGTCATGTATCACTATAATAGCAATATTCCTTTGGTAAAGTTCCGGGGAGCGGTTATATTTTGGAGATATTCCTCTGATTTTATGGGAAAAGTTAATTTTTGAAAAAAATTAATAGTATACGTGCTGGAGAAACTGCATTTTATTTATAAATATTGCATTGAACATTGAAACTCTATATTAACGTATAAAAATTATGCATAAAAATAATTGTAATTTTTTCACCAAATTCTCGGTACTGAGCGTTAGAGAATTTTCACATAATCATCTATTTTTAAATTCAAATTGTTTTTGGATATTATAAAATCATTTTTTAAATTCAGCATTTTCATCATACATATTTTAAAAACGTTAGTGAGGTATAAAATATTACAATGTCGAAACACTATCTAATAAAAATCTTCGTCAAGTATTATTATATCATTTATTTACTGGTCTGGTGATAAAGCTTTAACAATAAATCAAATCTTATTAAAACGTAGCAATTTGAATAATTTCTAAAATTAAATATAGAATATTTTGTAAAATCGCATATATTATAAAAATTATCATTTTTCATTCATCAATTTAATAATGTGACAAATAATTGTACTGTAAAGTTTACGTGGTCAACTCAATATATTATGTAATAAATTGTAGGTATTTATATTTTTTTTAAATTAACTAACTTATAACCTTTCCTCGATGGTTTTAAATAAATTTGTATTAAGTATGAACCTGGAAACCTGTTATTTAAATAATGTTAATAATTTTTTAAGAATAATCATTAGTCATACAATAATAATTATTATATTAATATGAAATTCTAGTGTTGAAACATTAGTCTTTTTATAATACTATTATACTTAACTTTTAAATTAAGATACTTATTGAAAAAAGTGTGCTAATTCCATAAGAAAATCACTTATTACTGATCATATCAAAATATAATTGTTGTACAATAAATTAGTGTTACCTATAGGTACATCATATGTCGTATTATATTCGTATGATACTAATTTTTCAATCATATTATATTCCTATATTATATTGAAACATTATACTTATTACTTAGTTAAGTTAAAAGTTAGAATTCATCAAGAATAAACGAATACAATTCAAACAAACTTAAATCAAATTTAATAATTATGAATATTTGTATTCGTATATTTAGTAATTTTACCAAAAAATAAACACTACAGCTTTTGATATTTCAATTTTTATTTTTTTAGAAAACGTTTAACTTGCTATAGTTGATTCGGGTACATATTATTTTAATTTTGTACTGTGTTGACAATAAATAATATTCAGTGGTGCAAATTTCATATGTATTTCCCTTATTTCCCCTCCTCCTTTGATCTGTTTTTGTGTGTATCCTTTTATATGAATATTTTTATTTTATTTTTTACTCTACTATGAAAGAAATGTATTGTATCAAGTGTTTTTATTCATTGTACGATCACTGTGATAAAAATATTGAATACAGTATGACAACTAATCAACGTTTATAATATATAAACAACTAATTAATAAATAATAATATAATTCTGTGCTTATTTTACATTAAAAATAATATGTTAACCATACATTATTTTGTTTGAAACGTGTCAATACTTAGCTCAGAACCACTACGATGAAGGTTATATTAATATCGCCCTATAGAAACTAATAAGTTGATAAATATTTATGTAGCAATAATTTAATTTTAAATTTAATTTTATGGAAGATTGAATGGACTGACGATGTTGTTCATTCAGAGAGTATTACGATTTATAGTTTCCGATATAACTGTTGAACTTGCAAAGAAAAAGAGGAAATTACAATTTTTTATTATATTAAATTAAAAATTGACTTTTTAAAACTAATTTTTACAGATTTATTATACTATTTAGCCTTCTTGTATTATAATAATAACCCCCCATGATGAACTCCCAAATATACCATACCATACTATACCTAATAATAGCTAGGTGTGTGCGTACAATGTACACATATTACTACGAATAGCGAACATTGTAAAAAATATGTTATTTTTACATGTAGCTGTACACTGTGTTGTTGGCGCAGTAGTATAACAGCTAGGGGACCGCTCGATCGCGAAAATCCTGTCGCTGACATATATATTGAATGATCCTAATATCCTATTACGATGTCTCGTAGCAAACATCAAATTGGCTTTGCGCCGACGGCAACAGGAAAGTCCAGAAAAATAAAAAGTCTCCTGCGAGCAAATATACTGCAAGCTCCGTATTCAGCTAGTGTGTTCTATAATACGTATAATATAATATTAATATGTTACATCAAAATGTGAAATAGGAATTTCAAAGATTATATTAATATTTATGCTAATGATTGCGTGAAATCTGCAAAGTTCTGCTTAAATGATAAACATTTTTTTTTAAAAAAAGACTATGAAAAATTGATAAGTTTTACTTAGGGTTGGTCAATGTACATAGGAACTTTTAAATGCAAAATAATTTTGGAATTTTCATCTTATTGATGATTTTCATCAACATTTGTAAGTGTAACTTTGTAAAAAGTTTTAATCTTTTATATTTTAATTATTTTTTCTATTATTATAAAAATTATAATAAATATAATTTAAATTGTTAACAATTGTTAATATATATATATACATAACTAGTTATGGTATTGCTCTAATGACAGTGTGTAGAAACATTCCTATTACTTATTCGGAATGCCTGAAAAGGGGAATTTCGTATACTCTTTTTTAATATACAAGTGATAGATTCGGTTTTTTTTCCACAGATCTGAACCACTCTCTACATATAAAAGTTATACGTTGTACTCTATTGACCGTTCTGCAGAAGTTTTGATAAAATAGTATTACTTTACTTGAAAAACGATACTATTTATACCTAAATCAATTATATGCAAAAAATTAGTTTTAAGTACTCGAAGAAAATGTAATATCGGTGAAATTTGAACTAATTTCATTGAAAGCTTTTCAAATAGAGCTTCAATCTTTAACTTTACTTCTAATTAAAACGGTTGTGGGTAAAGATATATGTGATTCAATCGCAAAACGAAGTACATTGCATAAAAATATAGATGTAAAATATTTACAATTCAAAATATTACGAAAGTTTGCCCTGTTACAACAAATAAAATTATTAAAACTATAACTATTACTTCATATTATTTCCACATTTTTTTAAAGTAGTTCATAATATACATTTATACTTATATTAATTCTGTAATTTATATAGTGATAGTTCAATTATGTTTCAATAAAACGTATCGTGTCTTATACAATATCATCAACATTTTGTTTAAGCATATACACCATAATTTGTTTATATTATTTAAAGACATTTGGCAAAAAGTTAAGGTTGTGAATTCAATCATCGCTACACACTGTTAAAATTCACATTCTTAATGTTAATTAGAAAATTCTCACGGAAAAAATGTAATGTATCAACTAGTGATAAATATTTTGCAATTACTGAAGTTAGTTGTGATTGAAGCTGCTATGTCAGCGAATTAGGAGACTTATTCTTCTGTCTGATATCACTATATTTATTCAGAGTTGTTCAAAATAATTACAATTCAATTCATCAGATTTCAAATATTTTTAGTTTTTAAGTTTAGTACTATACGTAATAATTAATTAGACAAAATAATAATATTTCAAATTTATTTAATGGTACTGATACATGATTTTTGTAGCTTCCCGGGGGGCATACAAATAACATATATTCGGAACTCAAATACATTTTATTGCTATAAATTACCATTGATTTCGCTAATCTTCTAAATATTTTAATGTTGACGGTAATGGTTGTGCATCTTAACATATTCTCAAACCAACAAAAAAAGTATAATCACATGTCGTAAGATAAGATGACCTAGGAAACTAGAAGCAATCAAGTATCGAATTATTAGTTTTGAATATCTCTGTGGTATACTATTATTATAGATACGACACAAAATATTATGCGATCATTTTTACGCTTGCGTGTACGGTGTGTAGAACACTGGTGTACACGGACCAGATTATTGCCGTCTGTCACTATATTATACATTCTGATTAATTATTAATTATAACTATTACTAGGTAACTATTACTCTTGCCGCCGAGCACTACTATTGATGCAATGCAACATCCACTACCGGCTCGTGGGATATATTATTATTTAATAGTATTACGATTTGGGGTCAGTTAATTAACTGTGAGCATGGTATTGTATTGTAAATTGTAATAATATTATGCCTAAAACGATTTTTCTACCCCTATAAATATCAATATTTTTTACATTTATTTAATCAGCGTATGAGCAAAGCAGAGATGCTATACAATATCCAAAATATTTTTTCAACTATTGTAATATTACGTTGTAAAAATAATAAACAAATTAGGAAATTCGAAATTTTCATTGGTTTAACAGTGCGACAATTAAAAAAAGTTTCAATTCAATAATGTATACAACAATTTATTGGTATTTTGATTTTTGCTTTAATATTTGAAAATAATCATCAAATTACTCATATGGCATGTATACAACGAAGTAAATAATTGTATATAAATAATATATGGCTTGTGGTGTTAAATCTCTCAGCAGACGCATAAAGACATGAAAACAATATTTTTAAGATTTGCAGAATATTTACAATCAATTTTTTCATGAAATTATAAATTATATCTTTTTAAAGAAAAAACTTTAACTTCTATTTATGATAATTGTCTATGTATTTATAAGTAGTTCATTTGTATAACATAACATCAAAACTACATATTTTCATATTGAACCAATACATTGGTAATAAAATATTACGGTTGCGCAATCAGTGGCGCAACTAGAAAAACATTTCGGGGGGGGGAAGGGGTTACATTATTACAGTATCTATACATAAGATTAAATCAAGCATGGTTAATAATATAACATAAATAATGTTAATATAATATACACTGTATACATTTCTTAATTATTATAAATCATAAGAAATAAAATAATAAACGTAATATTATGAATAAAAAACAAACAAATAACTCGGAGCATTTAATATAGATTTTTACATGATTCAGGATTATTATTTTTTTTTGAATTAGAAATTTACTACTGTGTAAATCAAGTTATAGAAATTTAAAAAATTCTCTTCAAAACCATGATTTAAAATTCATGACATATTTTTTTTTATTAGTCGAGGAGTGTCTTGTAAACACCTATTATTTAATGAGAAATTATTTTGTTTTTACCATAAATATAACGGTATGAAAAATAAGCAAATATACTTCTGATATAGTTAAAAAATTTTATTGTTTTTTTAACACACAAAAATAAAAATTATTTTTCAATTTATAATACTATTGTTCAAAATAATACAATAAATAAATGTTATTTCGTGCAGGAAAAACTCGGGCACTGAGTTATTTTCAAAAATAAGAATATTCTATACAATTTTAAATATTTTTATTTTACTAGTCATAAAAATGATAGTCGGAAAAATACTTTTATAAAAACTAAATCACGTAGTCGCCTACGCGTATACGTAAAATGTATGTATACTGTACTTCAGAGTTTAACAGTGTTGGTATTTATATTTCAACTACATCTATAAAAACGCACAATATAACACGTCATACGACATAAAAAAAAATATAAGGACTCAATTGCTATATTTTATTTTTGACAAGTGCGGACTCAATCGGCATTTGTTTCGCTTGTACTCAATCATTATATTACACATAATATATTGTTAAAAACGGTAAAGTTAACTGATATTTAATTTAGTAATTTAATGTAAAAAAATATGAGTGGAGTTTATAGTAGAAGTAATTTATTTTTTTTTTGTTATTAACGTTACATTTTAAAAATCAGTTAAACGTATATATATTTGTAATTTACTCATTAATCATTTCATATATTAACAATAAAGTTTAATGTGTAACACAATATTTTATGACTCATGTCGAAATCCAGAAATGGTTCATATAACGCTTCAAAATTCTACAATTTTATTGGACATACAATATGAGATTTAAAATTTCCAATTATTTATTATTATTTTATTGTTATTTGTTTGATGAATTATTTTTTCAAAATAAAATATATTTTAGATTCATAGACTTTATATATTAAATTAGCACATAATTAACTTACGCGACTAATTGTTCGTGTACAAAATTAGTTAATTGTTCAGTAATATATAATATCATGGGAAAATTTTATGTCTGAAAATTGTAACTTGATAATAATTGTATTACATAGGTATACCTATATACATATGTATTTAAATATTAATATTTTTTTATTTGTTAGATTATTTTTTTACACATGAATATAAAAAAAAAATCATCTTGACCTGATTACAGCGTTGTATCAGATACAATATAATACAACTAATAAAAACGTATAATGATTATTATATCCTTACCACCAGTTAGTTCGAAACGTATTAGGTTATAGCGCAACCCGATGAAAAAAAAAAAAAATGTCAAATTTTTACAGATACCCGCCTAGATACGTTTTGCTCGTTTCCGCCGTGACCAAAAACAAATTGAAAATAGTCTTGTAATTTTTTTTTCTATACAGTATTAGTATAGAATGCAACTACCCACGAGACGTAACCGCGGGTTTTCGTAACTGTCGATCGAATTTTTTTTTTTTTTGGTACCGAATATATAAAGCAAGTTGAAAAAATATGGACTTTTGCAACCGCACCGTTGCCTTGAGTTATATACGTATATAGTACGCGCCGGTTCTCCTGGGTAGTACGCGCGCATTATTATAATAATATAGTTTTAAGGATCTATAAACGGATCGCGAAGAGATCGCCTCCGTGTCCAGGCCCAGCGCTGGAGATCGAGCGAGCGGCGGCCGGGACGAGGCGGCTAATAATAGGAATCGGCGGCGGCGCGTCATTATAATAGGTCGGTCGCGGGCGGCGTCGTCGTCGGTGCGCGCGTCCGTCTTAAAATAACGCCGCCGCGTGTACGTGCGCGAAACGGCGTCGGGCTCGCGCGTGCCGCCGCCAATAGGTCGCGAGCGGTCACACGGCGACGGCATAATATTGTCGTTACAATATCACAATATTACATAAACTTTCCGTCGGCGCGCGCGAAACGATCGGCCGAAACGTCGTCTCACCGGGCCAGACATCAGCGTAATATAACGGCAACTGCGGCAGCAGTATATTATAAGAGCGGTGCGACTTCCACCGGAAATCCGTGTGTGCCCGTCTCGTCGTCAGTCCGACGGCGATAAGCGAGTGACGTCCGGTCGCGGCAGACCGCGTAAGTTCCCGCGCGCGCGCGTGCGCAATACGATAACGGCAGGTGAAAACACACGCGTAAAAGACACGTAAGTTCCTCCTGTACGGAAAACGAGAATATAATATAGGTAGTATACATATATATATATACACCCGTATACGCTAACGTGGGCTTTAACTGGTTAAAAAGTTAAAGCGCCGTCGGAAATTCGATTTTTTTTATTAAACGTTTTTAACTCGACTGGCCAGTCGATTTCACTACAGTTATTAACCCGACGACAGCCGATTAAAGCGGAATCCGTTATAACAGCTTGGCTTACATTAATACGGTAGATTATACGTAAAAACAATGCGTCCGGTTCAAAGTATCATAATATGTAGTGTTTACACGTATAGATAGATATAACATCTAAAACTTATAACTCGAGTACACGCGCGAAGCGATTAATAACCATGCAATTCGCCATTTTGTACACGATGATTTAAAAATATAAATAAACAAACAATATTGCCGTAACTATATCGTTATTTACTTGCACATTATTTACAAAATATTTCTTGATTAAGTATTTTTGAAAAAAAAAATAAGTTTCACAATCGCTACATCATAATGACGTGTGCAGGCATGACCGAGATAGAAATTAAAAAAAAAAATAAATAAATAATAGATATTATATTTGTTTTAGCAATATTTATTTGTTCAGTAATAATTTTTTCCCTTTTCAGTAATTCTATAAGAGATAACGTTAATTTTAATAAAATATCACTAAAATATGACGTAATATGTTAACTCGGTGAACATCCAACGAGTACTGATTTCGAAAAGTTGTATTTTCCTCACTAGCTAATCCGCAGGTAATCAAAACCAGTCATCAGATAGCAGATGACGATGATTGTGATTATATATTATTGTAAAAATGTTATACACTTACACTGTAAGTACACAGGAAGTAATACATTTAATTTTATCCCCGTGTAGGAGCTATTACGTACGGGTGATTTTTCATTGCCGTAAAAATGTACACAATATTGTTATTATATTATCGTCGATGTTTTAATGCCATGTTGCACTTTAACGTATTATTACAATGCGATAAACAAACGACTCAGAACTGAGACATCGGCACTAGTACACGTAAATGATGCGTGGATATCATGACGACAAATGCATTTACAATATATAATTAACATCGATACGCTGTGCGTAGACGCGTTATAAACACATCATACGACATCTATATTTTTGATCTCATCATTACGCAACAATAATTAACGTGTTCTAGTAGAAGGCCGTTTTATGTGGCGAAGCGTATTCATATCACGCCAATATTTGTAATTACTGTTATTTGATTTATTATTATTGAAACATAACTGATAATATTATAACCTATTTTTATCATTTTAAATTTTTACAATACATAAACATTTGTCCGTTACGTTTTGTGTAGAAACTTACCGAGCCAACCGGTCGGGCAATAACCGGTACCCGATCGATTTCCAAGCACTTGTATAATAATACGAATAGAATCGAAATCAAATCGTTCGCGACAATCCGTCAGAACTTAATACACTTTCGCACTTCATTTTAGACTTGAGTATAACTCGTGCGACGGCGATGTATACAGTCTAGTGGTTTTAGACGTTCACCGACAAAGCCTCTATAGCGCCCGGCCTCTCCTTCCGTTTACGACCGTATTAGATTTTTACACAAATAATAATTGAAGTGATTTAGTATTACAAAACAATGATATAATATTTTTCGGCTAACACCGTCTCGCGTGTAGATGAAAATATTATTTAATTGGTCTATTTTGACTTGGGTTATATCCTTATATCGTCTAGTATATGTATATTATATTTATGTTTGGGTTAGATAATTCTTAATGCGTTAAGGTCCAAATACACATCTTCTCGGGGCGGAGGAGTGTTAGGAACCGAAGTATAATGTGATATATAAAAAGTCGATTTGAAATACAAACGTATTGTGATGTATATTTGATATACAATTCGAACAACGTTTTGCCTGCTCCCTTAAAATGTGCCGATATAATAGGTAGGTATATAAATACATATATAGTAGAAGTTTCACGATTCACGGAACCCGAGGGAGCCAAATGACAATTCGAGTTTCAGCGAGTTTTTGTGTCGGGGATTACGAGGGGAGAATTTTTGACTATCAAAGTGCGAGTCGTGCGAGTTGTATTTAATATGTTATAACGTGGCCAAAGGGTGACCTGTAAAATATAAAATGTCTAGGGACGGTTGTCATACCGTAACATCGTCTCGATATATTTACCGCTTTTAGGGGGTCGATAGTTGGTGGATGATAAAGGATCGATCGTAATAAATTCAAATAACGATGACTGTTTCAGTAATAATTACGTTGTATAATTGCCCACTGCAAACCATTTGATACAAACAAAAAACGTCAGGAATGTCTTGAACCGGTAGGTGGCTGTATCGTAGTCGTACTAGTCTTGCGTGATGTGTTGATTGTTGGTAGTTGTGGAGAACTGACTATGCTTAAACTGAGTTGCACAGTGTGTGTTGATCACAAGCTTTAATTTGAATATTGTGTATAGGAATAATATAACGTGTTGTAACGGTCATGTCTATCCTACCTTAGCAATGGACAATTGATTAGTTACATACATTGGTATTTAATGATGATAATATAAATTTATAACTCGGAATTCAAAAGGTCCTTACATCAGTGTTTTTTTTTTTTTTTTTTAATGAAAGAGCGTGGAAATTTAACAAAAAATAAATATATAAAAATCATTCAAACATATTAAAATTTGAAAAAATGTACATACAATATATCATACTATTCGTTTGTAGGTCGGGTAATTTATTTTTTGTTCCTGATATTTCGTAGGGGGTTTAAACACCCAACCCCCCCCCCTCGCGTTCGCGCCTGAATATGCAGCACATAATAATAGGTGTCGCGTAGTCCACACAATTGTTGCAAATGTGCCTATATTTTCGATGGTATAATGACGGCGTCCAACTGTCTTTGGTTTCCTATTCTATTCACTGGCGGGTATATTTTTTTCGTTTACAAGCGAATCGCGGGGGCGTCCGTGGTATAGTGGCGATATCATAAATATGATATTATTATATCGCATATTATTACAACGGCGGCGACTATACGTGCGCGCGTGTGCGGTTAAACCATATCGCGTCGTCTCGGTTGTATTATAATATTATGTTATACAGCGCGAAATCTATATACATGACTCGATTTTTTTATACGGCGGCGTGCTCGGCTCGTTCGTAATAATTTTTTTCAGCCCACCCGCCCGTTCACTGGTATAAGAACGACGACGACGACGACGACGAAGACGACGACGATTATTACACACTGTACATATATATATATATATATATACACCTCCACAAGACTAGTATACCAATTTATATGCAAAATATCTGACGATTATTATTATTATTATTGTTGTTGTTGTTATTATTATTATTACGATCATAATTCACCGCGTCCGCCGGCGGCTGTGCCCGTGTAACGAATAATAGTAGTAATTGTATACTGTATATATATACACACATATACATATTATATACGCACACCACCGTTGAGTAGATAATATATGATATAATGTTATATACGTATATTATATAGTATATATTATGCGACACACAATAATGTTCTGCGGCGTTTATTATTATATTTAATTCACTGGCAATAATCGCCGCCGTGGTCTCGCGATAATGTCGTCGTAATACGATTGCGCGAGCGTGTGTGCGATGCAGAAACCAAGAGCATTTTTTCAATTTTGTATATTTTATTTTCCATATCAGTCGAGTTCGTGTCCCTCCTCGGCCGACTACTAATGATCGAATTAAAAAAAAATTAAGACTATTCTATTATTTATAGGTACGTTTAGGAATAAAACGGTACAGTGGCAAACAAAACGAATCGATCTAAATCGCATGGTAACGAATTAAGATTTTTCTGATCATTCGCGCGTACATGTCGTCGTGATATTACTATTGACCGGACTCGCGAACTCGTTCATTTGTATAAACATTTTGCAGCCAAGTCGTATAAACGTTAGACAAAATATGAATTCATTTTAACGTGACTGAGGATTAATTATATTAATTATTGTATTATGGAATTTTGTTTTCAAAAATCGTATAATTTCATATAGATTTATAAATTTATTTATTATACGTATAATAAAGGCATAATCTTTGCATAATCGTGTATTTTGTTTTACATTTAAAGACAATTTAAATTTTTTTTAAGGCATTACTAACACATTGTTAATTGTTTTGATGTAATTAGGTACCAATTTTTGTCAACGTCTATCAAAAAAAAAAAAAACTTGTTTGAAAACTTTAAAAATACCATGCACACGTATTAAAAACTATTATCAATACGCTGTTGGTTAAATTATTAAAAATATAGATTTAAAAATAATGATCAACTCACACGTATAATAAAAGAAAACTATGATAAATGAACGCGTAAACAAAACAATGTACAAATACAAATTAAAAATCAAAAAAAAATATGTTACGATCAAGTTTTGGTTTATAAATTGAAAATTTACATTGAGATGATTTTTCCGTATTTATAAGATTTTGTTGCGTACTTAAAAATAAAAGTTTTTTTTTTTTGCATATTTGATCATTTTTAAAGTTTAGTTGATAATATTACCGTTACAGTACATATTCAAGGTTTTTATTTTTTTAGTGCACCGAGGTTAGGTAGTTACACGAGCCCTGATTATTAATATTATTATGTTTTGATATTTAATATTTTATTTCATACGGTTGCAGGCTGATGTCGCAATAGAATATAGTTTTACTCTCGCCCCCCCCCGCGCGATTATGTTTTTTTACTAAATAAAGTTTCGGACGTTTGCCAAAATAGAAGATATCTTCGAAGTACGCCATAAATAATAATAATAATATTTGAAACGGATAAAGGAATAAATGACACAGCGATATTGTAATAACACGTCGTCATCGTCGTCGTGGTCTATTTGCGCAGATAAACAAAGCGCGGGTGAGCGAGAAAAATGCGTTAAAATCAACGCGTCGGCGGCGGCACTTCCGACAACGGCGACGGCTCCAATCGGCGATAATAATAATATCATCATCACGCAGCTGTTCTATCCTATAATGACGTGTAAATATTATTGTTTCTTAGTTATTGTGCCAATAGCGACCATTACACTCGTCGATGAACCTTGTAACCATATAGTACAGCCGGGCCGCAATCGGTATACTATAAACAACACTTGTCACATCTTGTCAATGTTGATTATATATAGTTGTCTGTAGTCACTCGAGTGCCTTAAATCCATATAACTATAGTGGTGAGGTTGACTTGAAAAAAAATTATATCAGGTTTACTATATGGTAAAAAGGACTTACATTATTAATAATTTATAAAATATATTATTATTATTATTATTATTATTTACATAACAATAATTATAGTAGGTAGACTGTTGTAAATTGGTTGTCTGAAAAATTAATTTGCTTTTTAAAAGTAAGAAAAGAAATTAGTAATTAATATTTTAATTATGGGGTGAATTAAACAGTGGCAAACTACAAGACTGAGAAAAGCTTGCGTTGAAAGATCAGGAAAATTTAAAAACTCTATCATTTTAATGTTCTGTATTACATTAATGCTGCAAAAGTCTGAAATATAATCATGCATCATACCAATGCCAATCTATTAGAGATCCTAGGCAAGTCTTACAAGTATAATTTAGTTAATATTATTCGTATATTAAGTTATACTTCAAATTATTATTGTTTTATCTATTATTTTTGTGATACCGCATAAACAATTTTAATTATTATTCAACTACGACGTGTTTAAATTATTTTATTGTGACACGAAACATCGTCCGAGCATATTTACCTATAAATGACATTATACTATATTATCCAACTAAAGAATTATAATAATAATTCAATAATATTATCATGATTGATTCATACACGTAATAATCTAAAAAGGTAAAATGGTTAGGTTTATTATAGGTATACATAATATGATTCAAAATAGAGACAAAACACGTGGTAGAAATTTGTTTCTAACATTTAAATATAATTTACATTCAAGTTCGCCCACTCATCAAAATGCATATAGAAACACCATTATACTACCAGACTATACATACTATAGTGTACAGATCTTATGAAAGTAGACTTTTTAAAAATAAAAACCATTTCAGATGTTTATATAATTGCATAATCTTATTGCAAAATACTTATTATAATATATGAAAAACATATTAAAACAACATAATGTTGTATTGTTAATCGATTTATCGATTTTCATATAGTATTTAAAAAATATACGGTAGCTGATTCGAATATTTTAAGTTGATATTGAAATATATCAACTATAATATTATAACATCAACGTATTTGCACCGTCGGGCTCCTATTGATACAGTGGTTGGCTTCGGCGACACATATAATTTTAGTTTTTTTTTAACCCTTTTTGGGGGTCCAATCTTGTCTGTATAACATTTAATTATCTAAGAGCACGATTATGTACGGTTATAGGCGCAATAAGGATTATTTATTTTAGAAGTGTTGAAAAACTGTAGCTATCGAAATACACTTGTGAAAACAGAAATGTAAATTTCGACGTTATACCATATTATATAACATCTTACTGTGAATTATAGATGAAAACCGAATCATAGTACAAACTCGTTTAATTTGTACTGAATTTATTTAAAAATAAGAATTTTAATTAATTAAAAATATACAAGTATTACTTGAACAGTTAAGTTTTTACACCACTGGGATGCAGTCCAATTACTCCTCAATTTCTTAACTTATTTTTTTTTTTTTATGGCTATATATAACAACGAACATCTTGTTATATATTTTTATGTTATCAATAAAAACAATTAGTTATTATAAAACTATCTTTAATATTTCAGAAATAGAAAAGTATTATATATTAAATCTAACAATATTTTGTGAGGACTTTTGTATTTTTTCGGTGTGTACTTTTTTGACCATATTGCATATATTTGCGCGTATTTGACGAACACAAAAGGAGTCTCTAATATAACACGATTATGTACTAAATATAAATTTCAATATTTTTAAATTTATAAATATGGGTGTAATTTTAAAAATAACATAATCAAGTTGGTAGAATGTTTTTGGTTCGCTAAAAAAAAAACAATCTATGTCTTAAAGGTAAACTTTTGATAAAGATGAATTTATTATTATTTCATTTTATAATTAATTTCATAATAATGTTGTTACACTTTATGTGTGTGTTAACTATTAATATTAAATAATAAACATTTTGTTTGACATTCACTTAAGATCAATATTAATTATGTATAGTATATCTACTGCCCACCTTATTGATGTTTTTAATATAAAGCAAAATATCGCTATCGAACGTCCTCAAACGTCTAACAGAAGAATTTTCTTTATTGATTATATTGAAACAGATCGTGCTTAACTTATTTGTTTCATATATTTTTACTTTTTACAGATACATTCTACTGCAGAATCTGCGGTAAGCCACAACGGTGGGATTGGACTAGAAAACGATGTGTACGGTGGCAGATCAACAGCTGATTACTTCCGTTCAAAAACAATGCCCAGGTAACACAATATTTATGGTACCTGGACAATAATTCTTGATGGAAAGTACTACTTTGATCAAATTTATATAATTTTCGAATTGATATTTGAAAAATTGTTTTTGACAAACTATCTTTCGTTGATTTTTTTTTCACCAACTTCCTTAGACCTAAAATTAATATATTTAAATAATACACGTAAGTACAATATACATATACATATACATGTATATGGACAATGTATGAGTTTATAAAACTGTAATTACTAATTAGTATGGTAGCCATGGATTTCGGTAGAGTAACTTATTTTATTATTACTAATTTTGAGAATATATTAATACGCGTTTGATTAGGTATTACAAAATAATAATTGAAAATGGTGTATAAATTAAAATTAATTAAACAGTTTAGCACCGGAAAATCAAACAAATTATAAATTAGGATAATAATAATAGTCAATTTTTCCAATTTTTATTTTTTATTTTTAAGAAACAGATGAATCAATCATTTTTTTAAATATTTATTTCAACAACCTTGTGAATTCATGGTCCCAGAATCATTCTAATTCAGACTATGACGTTTTACGTGTGTGCATGATTTATGTGCGCCTAAAACGTGTGTTATATATTTGTTTTGCTTAATATTGTTAAATGTATATTATTATTATGTTACTACGGTCCGCTGTAAAGACGGTAAATTTAAATACTAACCGGGCCAAGTGTACAATATTCTCAAATTATACAAGGCATTTGGATATTATTATACACATATAATACTATAATAGTACAAATGCGTTTATAATAATATTATAAAGAATTGGTGATAGAACTGTGGAGGAATTTACTCTACAATTGCATCCAACGTACGTCACTAGATATATTTCTATTCTAACCTGCAGCTAGGATAATCCTTCTAAGTACTTATGATTTAAAAAAGATGTGTGTAGGTATGCTAATGTACAGTTATCCCGAAAGAACTTAAAAGTTAAAGTGTTTACTGGAATCATGTGTGATACTGTGATATACTATTAAAAGATTTACTTAGATCTTAAAATAAAATGTATGGTCTTGTTGTGTTTATCTAGGTAAATTATCAATTTTTTTTTCAGTCACATTTTCTATAGTAACTTCTGTTTCTATTTCCCTGACCTTTTTACAACCACACTGTTGAGAAACAAGAATAAATTTCCAAATTTCTTCTAAATAATTTCTGAGTCTGTTATGATTTTATTTTTTTTCAAGTATCTCGGATTATATATAACATACCAATGGATTAAATTATATTATTATAGTTCGTTAATCCTGTTTTATTACCGACTACCGTTATCTGTTTATAATGGCAAAGTATTTATAAAGAAGTTAGAGATAAGACCTTATTTTAAAATTTGATAAAAGTTTGACATAGTTTTAATTACATTTGTTGGTTTTTTCAGTTAAATCCTATATATTATAAACATCTCGGATATATTAATAACAGAAGAATGTTTCATCTCCTCTCTCTCTCTCTCTCTCTGATATTAACTCGCAATAAGCGACCCACCGCGATCTGTGTACTCAATTTATATATAATAATTTATAATATTTCGTTAAATGTCAATATGCACCACCTACCATAGTATAGTATGTAAGTAGATCGGTACTGCAAACAAACTGTTGACCGCATAATAATATAATAAAAGCTAAAGCCATATAGCGTACAACACGCCTACATTATATTATATAAATACAGTGAAAAGGAAAACTATTTTGTGGTCGTCGGTAAAGTTTGAGATAAAATGTAAACACTAAAGTACTACACTCCTGTGGTTTTGGTTATTTCTTTTTTATCTGGCATGATAGTATGGCTTTGTGAATACTTAAAAATTCTATTTACCGTATCGTTATTATTATTAATATTCTGTTGGAATAAAAGTTTCAAGGTAACCTCCACCATGACCAAAAAGATATTAATGTTTGATTTTTCCCACCGGTCTCCACCATCGAAACTATTATCCCCTTATATCATCACCTATTATGTACAAATATCCTGGGAAACATATTTATACTAAACATTTTTTTTTTCAACGTTATGTGTAATTTAAATATTAAAATATTATATTTTTTTTTCAATAAAAACATTAATATCTGACCACTTTATTATCGTAGTTTTTTATATTTTTATTTTAATAACAACCCACTTATATATTTTTAATTCGTATATAAACAAATCAACATTATTATAAAGATTTTTTACTTCTAATTATTGAACTAAAAAAATATAATATATATTTTTATTGTCGTCGAAGTAAGATAGTGCTAAGAAATTATAATTTTTTTTTTTAAAAATGTAGTTTTCTTAATATTTAAGACATGCATGTACCTCACTTGGAAAATTAGCATAATTATGGATTGTTAAATAATTCATCTTGCGTATTTAAAAGTAAATTAAAATATGTAATAACATGATATTTTGTATATATTATATGAAATAAAAGCCAGAAAAATCGCAGTATAAATATTAGGTGTATGTAGTAAAAATTAAGTATAAAATACGTAATTTTTTCAATTTAAATATGTACGTTAGTTAAATAGATATTGACAGACAAAACGATAAAAGGCTATAAATAATATAAATACACGTGTATTGAAGAACATTTAAATAGTCATGACGAGTCAAATAATAGACCATTACTTTTGTGTAGGGTGTACCCTATCATTTAAACTTCTAACGATTTTTAATGAAAAATATCTATGCAATAAACGATATGTACGTTGCTTAAAATACCAATTTAATAAAAATATTATGTTAAACTGAAATTTTATAAATACTTCAAAAGAAAAAAACGGAAAATTAATATGGCCAAATAGGTAAAGGGATACATTTTTTTTTTTTAAAGCATTATTCTTGTGCTTCAATATTATTTTTATATGTGTTTTTTATATAACGACTATACATATAAATTACGATATGTCCATTTAAAATTGTTCTCCTTATTATACTATGAATATTAGTATAATAATAATACTTATTAAAACTTTATATATTTTCAATAATTTTACAATTATTATATAAAACTTAAAGTACTCGTACTTTAAGTTATATTATGATGTTTATTAAATTTTTCTAGGAAAAAAGTTTCGTCTCCTATATTTTTAAATACAATAATAAAAATATTTATTATATTCCAATTCCCCCAGCTAAACAAAAATAATTTCTTTCTAGGTAACGTCCCTGTATTTAACTTACTGTCCGCTACTAATATATATATATTAGTAGGGTACGTATCATTGTTCAAAAATTTTATTTAAAAATTGAATTAGTTCAAGTTCTATTCGTAAAAATATTGTTCATTCATGTTCACGTACACTTTTTTTTTTTCAAAGGCACACGATTCCTGTTTACGTTCTTAAAAAAATAAACACACATGATCGTTGATTGTATGACATTATTTAAATAAAACGTTGAGTAACTTAAGTACGTTTATACAATCAAGAAAAACCGTTATGTGTAAATAATTGGGTCGTATAAAATAACTAATTTTATTATCTAATGTAAAAAAATCAGCTGTAAAATAAAAAAAAAACTTTTACTTAAACGTAATAATATCCAATATCCAGTATATAAGTGATCAGTAATCACTGAAACGTTTGTGGCTCATGAACGCGTTTTCATTCTAAATATACCGATACGTCTGATACGATAATAATAAATATATAATAACATCAAGTTCCATAGGATTATTATTTAATTCGTAATCGCTATAGTAAAATACATAAATACGTATTTTAAAATATCGGTTCTTTGTTATAATAGAGTGTGTTTGTATGTATGTAAGTATGAGTGGTACGACGTGCAGTGTGTGCATAACTTTCGTGCTTCTCTGGTTCCCATTCATCGCCCACTCGTATCTTATAATATAATATATAAATAAACGTAACAGTAAAAGGGCAACAATGAGTATTGTGGGAAGGCTTTTAAAAACTCACTTTCTCGCTGCTTATTACAATATATAACATATATAATAAATATACCAGGTACACGTGGTAAACGGAACTCGCGGATATATATATATATATATATATATACAGCTACAGTACTATTCGACAGCCGCCGCCGCTACACATGGTCCATCCGTCTTCATCGACCGTATCGACATATTCATAATAATAATACATCGTCGGTTGACCCCACCGACAATAACACCTATATATACATACTCTCACACGTACATATTTGTGTGCGGTCTAAACAACCTTTTCCACTAAACACGCACCCGTATATAATAATATACATATATATCGTATCCACGCTATTAAAAAGAAAATGCCCTCCTCGCCACAGTTTCCGGTGATTTTTTTTACATAAAACGTCACGTCAAAGAGGGAAAACGTATTTGAATGGGCATAATATAACCCTGCCGCTCCCTGCACCACACCAACCGCCAGCCGCGGCCCTAACGACGACGGCGCATATACCTCGGTCGCGTACGCCCATTGTACGTAATATAATAATACGAGGCGCGTATCC
The DNA here is from genome assembly GCF_003676215.2 of Rhopalosiphum maidis. Taxonomy (NCBI): domain Eukaryota; kingdom Metazoa; phylum Arthropoda; class Insecta; order Hemiptera; family Aphididae; genus Rhopalosiphum; species Rhopalosiphum maidis. The sequence continues at coordinate 57,523,781 of NC_040879.1, forward strand.
CGCGTACAGCATTGTGCACGTGAGCTGCAGTTCAAGAGTCGAGTGCTCTGCGGGAGGCGATTTCCTCGAGTCCGACTACACTATATACTTACTATACACACTTACCTATATGTAAATACACATAATGTACGGTCCGTGTGCTCCGTACACACACATATATATATATATATACGGCCGTAAACGACTTGCGCCGATGATGATTGATCGTCGCCGTCGTCGTCGTCGTTGTCCGCTCGCGACTCGCAGCATTCGTCGAAGACCACTACGCCGATGATTGAATACACACTATAATATATTATGTCGCGTGCCCGTATAACGTGCCCACGGGTGTATCTATCATAACGCACGTGTATAGCGGTAGGTAGCATTATTATTATTGTTATCTGCGTTGGTCGGTCGTGTGTGGTTAGACCTCATGTTATTACCTATCGCACTCGTATAATATAATAGACATTGTTCGTACCAGAACTGAAATATTCTAAGGATTTTTCCCCGATGTCGGAAATACATGTTTTGCGGCGGGCGATTACGATATGCCGTACGACGGGATTACGTCATTGTGAAAATGATAGTATTGAAAAGCTTCGCGCCCAGTGACAAAAATCGAAAAATCTATATTATATATTGTATAGGCATTTGTATTATACTCGTTTTTTTTTTTTTAATTTCCGTGTATAGCAACCGTGATGATTTGAATCGAATGGTATTATTAATTAAACCTATTTAATTTAAGCCGAACGTATTCGTTATGCCCACAAGTGCTGTGTTATTATTCCCATCACCTTATTTTGACTCTAATTCCCGTTAAAGTAAACAGTCCTGTCCATACCAATAGTAGTCAGTGCAAGTGTATAATATTTTTTAATGTACAAACCCAGATTGAACTTCAAATAATATATTACTAGAGAAATAACCAGACATATTGCTCTTTGAGAAAAAAAACCAAGAGTGTCCTCTCGTCCCCGAAAATAGAAAGATAGATCAATGAATCGACATCCTAGGGAAGGAGAATATTTGGAATAACTGTATTCAAATAATTGATAAATTATTAAATAGGTTCATCGGAAAAGTAGAAAAAAGAATTGTGATGTGTACGATCCCCTATCTTCGCCTGGCCATAAACTGTAAAAAGGACACCGGGAATCCTTTCAACGGAAATTTCAAAAAAATGAATCTTATAACTAGTTAAGTGTAAAAGAAAACCTCAAATCAACAATATACAATATACGTACAACATAAAATAGTGTCTTACTACTTTTTTGTAAAGTCTAAAAATAGTGCGATAAATTGTCTAATTCACTTCGTTTATTGAAATGTCAAAAAATTAAATAGCAATAATCAGAAATTAATTATTTTTATAATATGTTATATTATATATAAATTAACGTACACCAAATCTTGACCTACTGGGCCGTTTCACCTGAAAACAATTATAAAAAAATTTAAAAAAATTGTGGACGTATTTTCCACATTTTTAGACAAAAACAACTCATGTGAAATTTTGTGTTAAATTTTCAAGCGATTTGTTAACTAAATATTTTTATCAACACCTAAAGAACAATTTAAATAAAGCTAAAATTGTTTTAATTTAAATATTTAGAAATATTAACTGTGCAGTATACTAACATGTAGTGAATAATAATATTTAAGTAATAATTCCAAATCTCTACGAGTAATATTTTTATTAAATTAAAAGAAAATGGCAATAATTGTTTGAGGAGAAATCATTATTTAATATTTGAATAAAAATGCCATCACATTTTAACATTCAATCACACAGTATCATAAATTTATGTAGTTTTATTCCAAACTCTTTTTTACGACTACTGGAGTTGGAATCTTGAATTACAGCTTTAGGTGTTGAAATTAAACACGTTTAAGCTACAAAATTATTTTAATATTTTCGTGATTTTGACGAGTTTACCGTGTAAACATTTGATCTTTAAACTTTGTGACTGAGTATTTTTGATATTTTTTAAGAAAAAATGTATAGAAATAACCTATTATTAAATGTTCAAGCTTAATTGCTTATTAACAAAAAAGTTAGCATAAATAAATAAATAACAACTAAAAAAATCGATTATTTCAAATGTCTTTAAAGTCTATAACCATAAGGCATATCGCACATACTACAAAAAATATTAAAGTATTTTTAAATATATACCATGTCTAGAAATATTTCGATTAAATACTCCAGGTGAGAAATTCAAGTCTCCGCGTCAGTAGCATTACTCATTTTTTAATTACAAAATTAATTCGGTCAAAATCTGATTCACAGCTCCAATATATATTTGTCGAATAGAGTTATCTGGTAATGTTTTTGTAATTGAATGGAGATCTAATAGCACAGTTTGTGATTTATCATGGTAATTCATGTGTACAGTGCTATTTATTTACGCTATTTTAATGCTTATTGAAATCCAAAAACCGAGAATAGTGACTTCGACGTGACAGTCTATATTTTAGTATCATATTTATTTAATACCTGACATTATAAATAATATTTAGGTACGATTATTATTATTTTTTTGCTAAGACTAATTGTATAATTACGTACCATAAAAACAATTTTACCTCGATATTTACTTAGAAGTAAGATTTAAAAAAAATTAAACCGTTGTATACCTTTATAACTTAACTTGAATTTGTTAACTTGTTAACGCCCTATTGTCTTGATTAGCATAGTTTTCTCGTGGCGTACTATTATAACTATTTAACTAGAATCTAAGCAAACCCAATAATCGTCCACGCCTATCACTACTGTGACACAGCTTCCGATATAATTTTTTTTTTTTTTTTAAATTTGATTATTTACTAAAAAATGTCATGGTTTTTTTTTTGGGACACAGGAGGACCGGCACGGCAACCGTGATGGACGACTACGTCTACGGTAACGGTAACGACGGCGACGGGAACACGACCGCGGCTGTCGGCGGCGGTCACAGACAGTGGCCCGCGTCGTCCGCGGACATCGTCGAGTACGATTCGTCGGCGGTCGCGGACACGCCGACGCCGCAGCAACAGCAACAGTTTCTACTACCTCACAATCAGCAACAGCAACACCACCAGCACCTGCAGCAGACGAACGCTTTTCAGCAGAAGTCCGGCGCCGCGGTGTCCGCGCACGACCCGAACGTCCGTCGCGCCGCACAAGTCGACAGACATTTACCGGTCGGCAAAAGGCCCAAGTCCCCGTCTAAGTGGAAGACACACGCTCTGTACGTGTTTCTCGCTTGCCTGCTGGCCGTCGTCGTCGTCAACCTCACGCTCACGCTCTGGTTCATCCGAGTCACGCAGTTCACGTCGGTAATTATAAAATATATATCTCATGACTTTTTGACGGGCATATAAACATTTTGCGGGGTAACCCCGTACCACTCCACTTCGCACATCTAAACTTTGAATGCGTCATATGACTCATAAACTATACTCGCCCTAAATTCGATTTTTATGTATCGAAATACTCGAAAAATTTTTCTGCTTTGGAATATGGAATTAAAACTCTATGTTGTCATTCCAAAAAGGAAAAAAATAAAAAAAAAATAATTTTAAAATATAATTTTTTAATAAAAACGTTGTTTCTTAACAATTTGAAACTGTGTAAAAATCAAAATTTGGGTGTATGCATAATTTAAGCATAACAATATGGTGAGCATACTTAAAAAATCACCTTACATGAAAATCTGTTGAGATGACGACTATAACAGTTTAAAAACTAATTTTTTCAAAATTATTAAGCGAATCATTCGGTTAATTTTCTAAAGATATTTACAAGTAAATTTATCGTACATATACACGCGTATATCAAATTTACTGTAGTTCAAACTAATCAATTAAGTTTTTCTTACAATTGAGTTTTAAACCACGAATGTATCTCGATTAAATTAAGCAAACGTATAATAATCACCTTAAATCTTTAGCATGCACTTTTGATCAGTAATTTTTTTATTTAAGCTTACCATTGTCCTGATTCCCTTAATTTCTCTTCAGTTATAATAATTACTAAAATTATGTAGAAGTTCCTTCATATGGGAAACTCTTTACTAGGTCACTCTTATAATTGTATTTTCCCTCCCCCCACCTATGCCTCCCACTTACTATTCGACTTATTTGTAACAAATTGTGTAGTATAAAAATGAAGTAACTTTCTTTTTCACTAAGTTAAGTCAACATTTTTATCTATTTACTAATTTAAAAATTTTCTAGTTGAATTTATAAATAATAAATCGATTAGTTACCATTAATTTAAAACCTAACATTTCAAGCGTAGATTTACCTTAATTTACTCAAGTCATTTTTTATTTCATTAAAACCTTTGAATACGCTTACATATTGAAAAACATAATATATTTTATCATTTTTATTTCCATTTTACACTTCGTATTTAAATATACGAGTACATTATCATGGGAGCTTTCCCCAATTCATAGTATTAATATAATTCTAGAAAAATTAAATAATTTTTTTTTTACAATTATGTATACTGTAGAGCATGAATCGAAACTAAATTTGAATATATTCGACTATTTTAAGTTATTATAGATTATACAATAGAAGGTACCTATACATATTTATATACTATTTAGAAATTACATAGGATATAATTATTATCATAATGATTGAAATATAAAAAAAAATGTCTACTTAACCCAAAAATAATGCTAATAAACTTAAATATTTGTTCAGAATCAAATTATTTTTATTTTAAATAATTGAATTGACAATTTTTTTATTTAACATTTCACTTTACATTTGTGTAACACTATTCTTAAATCATATTTATATTGGATTATACTGTTAGTTTATGTCTGAAATATAAAACTTAAAATATTCTTGAATAATATTTGAAAAATTGTCTTTTTTCAATCATAGATTTCAAATACTTAATGCAATAATTCAATAAATATATACAAATAATAATGATAACAACGAATTTTCATAATACATGATATAGTTGCACTACTAAGGCAAAATTATTATTAACTTTATACTGCATTCTGTAGTACTATACTTACTCAAAATTGTGTGTTAGCATCTTACACTAAGTGTATCCCACTAAACCACTCTAAAACAGTTTAGTCATCCCTACAGTTTGTTGAGTCCTATCAAAGTTTATTTTATATTACCTTCTTTATATGCTTATGTGAAAATATATTTAGTACAGTTTTGCGTAGATAATTGAAGTTTTTCATATAGTACATTTTATTCGAACTTTTACGTCTGACTTTTCTTATTTTCTTATTTTAGTATTTTACAATATATTTCAAACTAATAAATTAATTAATATTTTTATTATGACATTTCTTGCCAAATAAGATACATGTCATTGTAGCTTTTATACGTGGAAACCATATTGCATATGATGTGCATAAACTTAAAATTACGTATAGTTATTTCATTTAAATCCATTATCTGAAAATATTACAATCTGCACAACATTATACATTTAAGCATAACATAGTCATCATGAATCTGGCTTAGTGGTGCTAAGTACTCAAATATTACAACAATTTTATACTACTCGCATAGTATTAAATACCTATATATATATATATATTAGATAGTTTCTTATATTTAATTGTGTATTGTTGGTGACTATTAATTATTTTGGTGCGTATGTAATTTTAGTTTCAGAAAATTTAAGATACTCTCTCATTATTTATTTTTATTTTTTTCACTATGTGTCCTACTTGTAATTTATACCGTTGATTTTATAAATACTTCTTACTAAACGTTTAAATTTTATGTAATAAATTATGAAAGTAAGAATGATGGTATTTGTATAATATTAATTATGCACTTCAACTTTAAAATTCATCTTTAAACAGTTTAAACCATTCCACGCCCAAGACCTAACTTATCAATTAACATTTAAACAGCAGCACGCAATGACGACAACTAAAACCGTCGTGCAATCGACCGAAATAGTGGTAAATTATAAGTATCTATGCTATGTAATAAATTTAAATGTACCAGTTTATATATATATATATTTTTTTTTAAATTAAAAAATTAACGCCGGTGTGGTATAGTAAAACAAACTGTGTATAACATTGGTATAATGATCGCAGCGGTATCCTTACGTTTTTTGATTACCTACATTACGCCTATTTCCGTAATATTATAATGCCATGGAATACTTTTAATATCTTGATTTGTTGACAAAACGCGTTTTTGAACCGAAATATTCAAATATAATATTATTATATACTCGATCAATAGTAAATTATATCACGTAACATGATGTAATGCTATGAATTAAATGCACTAAAAAAATCGTGTTGCATTTGCTGTATGTTACGTATTCTTCACAAATAGATGCGTTAAAATCTGCACACAATAATGTTCCAGTTATAAAAAAAATAACGTTTCCAACGATTATTAAAACGTTTCAATGGAACTTGCCAAGTTCCAAAAACATTGGTGAAACGTTGTACGCCATAGTTTTATTTTTGTTTTTTAACTAGATGTGTTTATTCATGATAAAATATACCTACTATGGACTGAAAAACCAAAAAATATGTGAAACTACGCACTTGAAAGTTTTAAAATGTATAATAACACAATATAAACTTTTAATAAAATTAAAAAACTCTTATAAAGAATTATAAATAAAAATATTTGAATAAATATTTCCTGAACTAGTCTTATTGTAACTTGTAAATATTATACCTACAATTGTGTTTTGAGTGAGTTGACAATTAAAAGCATTACGTAGTATTGTTTATCCGTATTTTTACATATTGGAAAGCGCTTTTGATGTCAACAACGACTTAAAAATAGCTTTTCTTCGGAAATGAAAGTCAAATTGTTATTGGAATTAGTGTTTATAGAAAAGAATGATACTTAAAGTAGTATTTGTGAGATGAAATATAAATTTTACATATTTCAAATTTTACATAATTATTTATTGTTTTGCTTGATATTTATCCGTTATAACTAGCTATACTAAGGCCAATGATTTTTTTTTCAAATAGCAATTAAAACCCTGTCATTTTTCAGCTGATTTCGGTTAGAAAAATATTGGTACTATATTTTATTATTTTTAATTGTTATATTTTTTTAAGTTTTTAATTAATAATATGTATAATATCTTGTAGAATATTTCAACTTATGAAAAAAAAATTTTTTTTGAATAATTTATATGATTTGTATATATTTTATGTTTAGGTAAATAGAGTTAGTGAAAAAAAGGTAACTTCCAAAATTTTAATGGTAAAATGAATAAAGTTAAAAAATAGTAAAAATTATAATTTTATGTGCTTACATAAAAAAAAAATGTGAATAACGTCAATATTTTTGTATAATAAGTGTACTTCGAGAAACTAATCGTTATGTATACCTCTAGGTTCACACTTTTGGTGCACTATAATTCTAGCCAATTAAATACAAATAATATTATAATTAATATTGTGCGCGTGTTTAAGAGTTAAATTTACCCGTTAGGTTCTTATACGCTATTATTGTTGAATAATTGTTATTGGAATGAACACGTCGTATTATGAAACAGACGTGTGTAAATTACTGTCGTTGGTAGACAGCTGAGAGTGTCTTCCAGCGACAGCTACAACATAATAGTAATGTGATGTCCTCGGCATTCAAACACAGTTGTCAAATGTTCAAGGTTCGCAACATTATATTATTATTATATTTTTACCTGTTAAATATGAACACAGTTATACCAAATCATTGAACAAAAATAGAACAGTATTATCTATTATATAGTATTGGATAAATTTCTTTTAAAGAGCAACAAAGTAACTTAAATACTTACTCAATACTTTACTCATTGCTTTATTTTCCTTAAGGCCAAATTGTTGTGGTCACACCATTTTAAAATCCTAATAACATAAACTCTAGATGAATACTTTTTTATTTATTTATACTTAAGTATAAAAAAATGTTTAAATAATATTATATTTTATACGGTAATAATTTGAAAATATCAGATTTCAAAACAGCATTATGAAAAAAAAATTGTCGTCAGGGATTATAATATTATGTCTCGCAAAATGTAATTTGTTTCCTAGGTTATAGGTCACGCATACTATAGAGGCGTGCCGACACGATGTGAAAACAAAAATTTATAATTTTCCACACGACCATAATAATAATTATATTGTTGCAATTCAAATAAAATATTAAAATATTTTTTGTTTGGTGAGTTGAGGAAATCGTTTATCCCGTACCACTAAATGTTTCGTATTCGACATAATTATTATATGCACTTAGCTACCAGCTATAATATAATGCGTATGTATTACAGAAAGAGTTGCCGCGACAGTTGAACACATTGGAAAACCCATTTTTTAAAAGCTTCGGCTATTTTATTCGCGCTCCTTGTAATATATATATATATATAAATCCATTAAATCATAATAGGAGTACAATACAGAGACTAAAGCGTATTAACACCTGTTCTCAAAGTACGGCTTCGGTTCGTGTATAAAATGTTAATACGAAATATTGCTCGTATGGACTGAAATATTTATTTTGTCTTTGCCGCGCTGAATTTTTGAAATTAATCTTAAACCTATACCGTACCTACGTATAGTTAACAAGCGCGCCAACAGGCCGTTACGAGCCGAACTTTTCGAGTTAGTGTAAACTTTGACAAGTAATTTCCCTGTATAATATGTTTCACGATTTCACGTGTAACGTATACATATTATATTGTATGATACCGTATTATTATATACGTTTTCTCCGTATAATTTCGTGTAAGATAAATCATCACCGCGTAGTGAATATTAATAAATTACAGATAATATGAATTATAATATTTTCGAATTATGATCCACACAATTTATTGTGAAATCTGTATATAGATAAAAAATTAGGTAAATAATCATATATTTAATAAACATGAAATGAAAGATTTTTAGTTTTAAAACTAAAAATTATCAATCCAGTATATTTTATTTTAGCGCGCACTTAGAGTTTGGTAATTTTTAATTTTTTTTTTTTTAGTAGCGCTACCGAGTATTCTTCTCTATTTAGTCGAGTGAACATTTCGAGCCTTCCAACTCCACCGAGTTTATTATTGTTTTCACGTATACTCAAATTATTAAGCCATTGAACAGTCTTTTCTGAATGTGTCAAACCGAAAACAAAATTTTACTTGCATTGCCAGTTTAATATAACTTAAAAATAATATGTATTGAATTAATTGAAGAGAAACATGTGAATTCGTGCAATTCAATCTGTCCACAATGATACATATATATTATAGAATATATACCTACTTACACGTTAAAAACGCGTGACTGTACTTGTCATGGAGGACTGAATGGTCGTCGCAAACGTCGTCAAACGAAAGCGAGAAGATTCGTGTAATCATATTTCGGAGCTTGGCGATGGCGAATATTTTAATGAGAACGCGTGAAATAGATTGTGGCGGCGAGAGAGTCGCTTGCGTGAAAAACGTACGCGTAATTTATGATACGCGCTGTTATCATTGTTGTTATTATTGCCATTATAATAACATAATATAGTTAGCTACTCGCATTGACGATAACATAATATATTTTATAGATAAACCGGCCACGTAACGCGTGAGGTGGTGGTTGCGATGTCATCGTTGTCGATGACACGTATAATATTATAATTATAAACATATATTTTTGATATCTTTAAGCGACTTTATATTGTTATTGTTATTGTATTGCTTGAAACTAATGGGACACAAAAAAGAATTGAAGATTGTATAGGCGTTCGTCGAGAACAATTTTTAGTTTTAAAATATTTTTTCTTTTTTTAGAGCATACTAAAATTTTTGTTGATTAAAATTAGAACCCGATATTTTTTTTTAAATTTTGGTGCTTAAAATTTTTTAGAAATCAGTATTTTTTATTCCTACACATCCGTACACCGTCAAAATCGAAATAACGAACAGCGCGAAGGCAACTTTAATATTAAAAGTTAGAAATTCCCTGTTTAATAATCTGTTTAGAAACCATATAATCTATACCTTCTATATCATAATACCTTATAACATCCTAAATCTCTCTCTTTAAGCATTTAAGAAAAGAATTTTTCTATAGTTATTATATGTAAATTATATATTATATGATAAATAATAAATTGTTATTCTATATATTATAAATATGTTAATGTTAGTTAATTTATGTGCACTCTTATGTTTTTTTTTTTTGTCTCAATTATTCTTTGCTTATTGTACTATTATGTTATTATGTTATATTATTTTCAAAACATGGTTATATAGAAACTCCTGGGTCCCCACACGAGTCTTCTTAGTGGGGCCCAGGATTTCATTACATGAAATTAAAATTAAATAAATAAATAAATATTGATGCGCAACGATACTCATCACTCATCAGTAAATACTTGTCATTATAAATTATAAATTATAAGACAATGAATGTTACAAATACTTCAAGCAGGTTCTGAAAAAGTAAAAATCCAAATGTGTTCAAAAGAAACAGCTTGTCTATCGACCATTTTCCATTAAATGATAATTTCGGCTCTTATTTCTAGCATATTATGATTGGACATATTTGGCAGCAAAAATCACAACTGCATTTTAGTATTAAGAATTATTTAATATTTGTTTAATATGTGTATTGCTATATTTTATTTTTTACGAATATGTATACACTGAATATAGATATATTTTTATTTATAATCAAAAACCTATTATTACTATACAAGTATTATGTTTTGATAAACGATAAATAAATATCTAAAATTAATACGCAATTTGATAATTATAAGTAGACACACATTTATTTATAAAATATTAAAAATAAGTAGAAGACATGCATTTATCAACTTAATTTATTATTTTATTTAGTACGTAGTTAATACAGAGATGTAAAGTTGGCATTAAAATCTTTTTTTCAAAACATATATAAAAATTTTTAATACTTACCCGAAATTAGCTATCTCCCACCCTCCCCTTCCCATCATCTAAATATGCAATGTTTTAATGTACAAGAAAATATTATTTATAATAATTTCACGTATTTTACGACACAGGAGGGCATAGGATCTATGAAGATCACACATGGTGGCCTCCGGCTATCCGGCCGGACATTGGTCACCAACCGGCTGGTGGCGTCGGCGATACGCTCACGGACCGGGCATCCTCTTCTCATCGAGTCCACTGCTAACGTCACGTTGACTGCTCGAAATTCGCAGGGACGCCTAGTGAATAGTCTCAAATTGAGTGAGTACTTTACAGTATACATCCATACCGTATTATATAACTTACCTACACGCTGTATATAAATCAGTCCTGTAATGTGAGAAATTATTGGCATTCGCACGCTAGCTGAGATTTTTTATTAAATCATACTTTGATACTAACCAAAAATATTATTCATATATTATTATTATTATTTAAAAAGACATTTGATTTATTTGTATTCTGCTCATCTAATGTTATATTCGATGCAATCAGCTTAGGTTAGGTGAAGTAAGTCAATATTTTAATTTCACACGACAATTACAAATGTCTACATAATAAATCAATAAAAGTCTTAATTAAGTTAACATGATATTAGACGTGCTCAATAACTGATGGTTTCTATATATTTTACTTAGAACACTTTTCCAATTTTTTTAGCTTCAAGGGTACTGAATTATAAAATATAATATTAGTCCCCGGTTATTCAGTTATTGATAGAACGCTACATCTGCATGTGCTGTCTCCACCTTACATACATACAATATCGCAAATTTGCGTTCAGAAGAACTAACTAGAATCATTACGTGTTGTTCGCTTCAATATTAGAATGAATCGACCTATTATCAAGGTTAAAGATTAGAACATTATTAGTGATGAAGCGTTGAATTTGTTTCGATGTTTTAATTTTTAAACAAGATGATCCATTTATGATCCAAGTATGTTTAATATTACAAATTTAAAAATAAAAGTTCTTATCTAGTAAAAAATATTAAAATATCGAGAACAAAACTTATCACTGATAATTTTCTAACCTTTAACTTTAATAATTGGTCAACCCGTTCTAATATTATAGCTAACAACATATTATAATGGATTCTACTGAATTTTAATTTGTTAGGTTGTATGCATGTAAGACGTTAACAACACATATGAATATGACATCCTCCAGAGCGCTATTTAGTATTTTCAAAAATGTATATTATAGTAATAAATAAAAGTAACGATTTATTTTGATCACATGTATAGCTAAAGATGGTTTGGAGTGCGCACAAGCGAACGTTTTCAGGGTGACGGATACACGTGGCGAAACGCTGTTTTCAGCCGATCGAAGTAAGGTGATAGTCGGCGCTCAAGAACTTCGAGTAACGGGTAATGTTAAATATTATTATCAGCTTTGCGTAAATTTGGTGTGTATGGTCGTGATGATAAAAATATATTTTGTGGATAATTTAACAGAACAGAACGTTACACAAAAATTATTTAGCACATTGTAGTGGTGTAAATCGGTAAAATGTTCTGTGGGCTCAAGTCTCCAACGATATTATTTTAAAAATGTATATAACCACCTACCTAACATTTATAAAGTTAGAATAACGTTGAAATGATTTTATTTATTGTCACACTATCATTAATACCTAATCTAATGTTCTCAATTTAACTTACTAAAAAGCTGTTTAATTTACATTAAAAGCTTGTAAAAAATCCAAACATGAATAATTACATTTTTAAATGTTAGCTTTGTAGTATGTAAACTTTTTTCAATATTAAAATATTTATTTAATAATAATAATTAAAATAACAATCATAACCATTGAATTACATTTATATCAATAACTTTGTTTACTTATGTTCATCGACTAGAGATAATAAATACTACAACAATCCTAAATTCTAGCTCTAAAAATTAGCGGCCTAAAATGTTTAGAAACATTAAAACAAAATAATTATTTTAAATAGATATTATTATAGTGAATATTGTGTAATATTTTTCAATAACCTTCAAATAATATTATAAAATAGTAAAGAATTTTGTTAAATGTAATAATTAACAATATTTATTATTTATACCTAGAAATTATGGGTGAAAAATAAAATAAAATAATACATAGAATACTATTGTAAAATAGTATCCTAATTTTTGAAAGTGAAATCATCCTGCAGTGGTGCAGTATACTTATATTATGTTTCTACAACCATAATATGTTCTTCTTCGTACAGGTTCTGGTGGCGCTGTGTTTCAAGGCAGTGTCCAAACACCAGTGGTCCGTGCCGACCCTCGACACGACTTAAGGTGAGAATATTTATCAAAAAATTCCATACATTTATAGAATGTATCATGTGAACACTCAACAGTTTTACATTCAAACTAAGTGTAAATTTTTTATTTATTTTTTATTTTATTATCTGCTGACATACCTAATTTACATGCAATCAAAACAATTTTATTATTATCATATTAAAATTAAAATCGATTCATTCAAAAAAAAATATATATCAAATACTTAGATATCAATCCTAAATAGCCAACACAAGAAAATAATCTTGTTAAAATATAATATTTCATTTCAATAATAACTCATTCAATAATATGTTTTTATTTATTTGCCATATTGTTTAAAACTTCTGTTAAAACAAACAAATCAAACACTGAGAAATAACCAAAAAAAACATATCATCTAGATCCGATGATAATTTACTTATTTTTAACAAACTAGTAAAAGTGTAACAACTATACAAGTGTAAATTACATATTTTGAGTTAAAATTTTAATTTATCTTAATATTATTCAGTGAAAATTGTTCATATCAAAATATGTGGCTATACCTACTGAGATTCGCCATCGTTAGTTATGATGTATTATTATAATACTGCAGGTACTGACTGTTCATCAATGTTCGTTTCGGTAGTAAATTATTATAATAATTCTTGTGTCGGTGTAATATATTATTTTTTCGTAAAATATATTATTGTAATATACATTTAGGCTGGAGTCAGCGTCCCGGAGACTCGAGCTGAGTGGTCCCCAAGGAGTGACTATCGAGTCCAGGGCCGGTGACATAACCGTATCGTGCCTGATGGACGTCAAGCTGCAGTCAATAGCCGGAGCGGTGTGTATTTATTTTTTTTTTACCTCGTTAGAATTCTTATACAACAATTTATTATCTTTCTAGTATATAAAATATCTATACAAGATATAACTACCTAATTTTAATTATTAAATAAACTTATTGAAAATATCATAATTTTATGTATATTATATATATTTTACTTAAATAACTATAAGACATAATAATCGAAAAACATTATTGTTTATCGTAATAAGATTATATTTTTCTCAGTGACTTGCTAAATCATGAATTTGATTTTAGTTGAATTAAAAAATAGAAATTCATTTCAAAATAATATGAAATGTTATGAAGTATTTCCAATTTTAATTTTCTAATTTTCGTTAGTATCTATTATGATTTAAGGAGTAAAGGAAAGTTCCCTTATATTTTAGTTAAACTGTTTTTATTAAATGCATAAAAAGGCAAAAAAACATACCTATAGTAATCATGGTGGTTTTATTTTGATAAAAATTACATTCATGGGTCAATTAATTTTATTAACTTATTCCAAATGCAAGTTTTTATATTAACACTAATTCATTGGCACAATGTCGACAATATTATACTATTATTATAATTTTATACCAAGGTTAATCTTGTGATTTGTTTAATATTTACACAGATGAATTTTATTTTGCCACAATACTAAAAATAAATAACAATTATTGGATGTAAATGTTAATTATTTACCTAATAAATAATATTCGCTACCCGCCTTAACAGAAGAATAGTTTAAAAAATATTTTCAATATAGCCATTATTGTAATTTTAACTGTAAAGTTAGAATGGATAGACCTATTATTGACTCAAAATAAGAATATTATATGTGTTTTGAGAGTAAAATGTTTACGATACTTAAATTTTTACCTAAGTTATGAATATTTAAAATATTAAAATTTCAATATATCTACACATAAATAAATAATAAATTATATCATAAAAAATCCAACGTAAAAACATAGATAATATCCTTACCATCAAATTTAATAAAAGGTAAATTCACTCTAATAATTAAAGTTAACAAGAGAAAATTAGTTCTGTTTAACACATATTTCCTACATTTCTAAGAAGAAAATACAAGCATGTTAAACGTCCTTTTGAGCATTTATATTGTTCGAGACAGATTATGCATTTAGCGTACACCGTACAAACTAATTCTTGGGGAATTTCTAGGGAATGTCAACGGTTTCAACGCGAATCTGGAATTATAAGGAACCATGTAGGTTTTAATAACTATTTATATACAAACATGATTCAACAAATATAATTTTTGCATATACCACGATTTCATATAAGGTTTTAAATGAAATGTTACTATCACATTGAAAAACATTTATAAACAATGATATATTATTATAATGTAAAAACCGTTTTGTACATTTTATCCATTATCTATAATATTATTATTATTATTATTCTGTATTATTGCATGTATGTATAAAATATATAATATAGAGTTATACTTATATAAGAAAATATATATAGTTTAACACACACGAGACTAATCTATATTATCAAAAAAATAATGATTGATAAATACTGTCATTTTTAATTATTTTAAGTATTCCTAGAAGTTCCAACCCTACTTATAAGATATTAATTACCATATTATAGCTTATTTTTTCATATCCCGGGATGTCAAAACCACAAAACCGTGGTAAATTTGGCATAGATCTGAGATTTTTTCGCGTTTTCCACATTTGATTAATTCATCACTGCCAGCAACAATTAATGATTACATTATAACATTCCAATGCATTAATCGTGTTATAGATACAAATCGACGCAGCCAAGGTGTTTCTCAAGGGACTGAAGACGGTCAAGACTACGTCTTCAGCCAATATGGCCGCGGCGATGTCTGCAGACGGGGACGGCGGCAAGTCGACTGCACAGCAGAATTCCATCGGCAGCACGAAAAAGAGAGGTGCCGAGGACAAGTTGCCCAGCGTGTATCAGCTGTGCGTGTGCGGCAACGGCAAAGTGTTCATGTCGCCACCAGACGGTCAGTGCGCGGCCGACAACGAGAGTCTGGTTTGCCGGTGAACGACCGCGGGTGTATACCGTGGTCGCGGTTTCGGCCTGCCAGGCAAGTCGTCAACCGCGCCTATAACAATATCACCAAATGCGTAATCGTACCTATATACTATATATATATATATATAGTATATAAAATAACAACGATAACGTATAAATATTAACAACGATATCATACGTCATTATTAAGTTTTTATTCCAATACATTCTATTGGCGCGATTCCCGCGTTCGTTCGTACATAAACCCTTAACCATGTTTAGTGTAGAAAAATATTGTTATAGTCTCCGTCTATTTCCAAATATTTTAACCTTTATTTTCGTCTCGAAAACAATAATATCATCGTATTGTCATATTGTAATATATGATCTATCTGTGTCCGCTTCGTATAATATTCGTATCAAAATGTTACGCGCGCATAAAAAGACAAAATAAATTCGATTGATTTCGATACTATAAAGATTATAAAAAATTAAAAATAAAACATTTTAGTGCCTATAGAAGCTCGGCTGAACTGTAGTCAAAATCTAACGTCTTCGTCGGTTAACTATACACATTATATTATTATATTATTGTCTACTAGGTATGTAAACTTGTAAAGAAGCTATACTATATATTACACGCTTTATACGTTTTAGATATCTTTTCCTTTTCCGTATCATTTTTTTTTTTTTTTTTTTTTTATGACGACTAAAGACATATTTTAAACGCTTATTAGTTCGTCAAAAGACCAAGTCCAAAAAAATCTTAGCTTATAATAGGTATATTTCTATGGTTATCATATTAATATTATAATAGCCTGTTATGTACACGATTATCTTGTATATCGTTATATAACTACATCGACCAAATAATAAAAAATTCGCGTATACACCGCGTACTACGTGCTTATATATTGGTTATTATTATTATGAACCATGATATTATTACATAACGATATATCTTGTGTGTTATTATACTTATTATAATAGTTTGTTGTCATCGTTGAACGCGATAAATGCGTCACATTATGTTTCTCATGCGTCTGTTGTTTTTTTTTTCCGAACGCTGATAATTTATGTGTATTGTAACTATAAAATATAGAAATATAATACAGCAGTCGCCGTTTGTTGGACTCACAGCTGATCCCAATTTACAAGTAAATAGGAAAAAAAATCGTCTATTGGACTCACTATACTGGTTAATTGGGACAATATATATTTTTAAGGGCATAATACTACATTATTTAGACAATTTAATCGATTTTATCGCATTTATATTTTGAAGATTAATATTATTTCATAAATTTTTCATGAACAAGCAGATTCGTTTTTCAATGCTTTTTTTTACTTAATTTCAAATTATTTACTTATTTAAATAATCTATGTATATATTTTCAAAAATGATATCTTTTCGAATCAACATTTTTGAAAAAGAACAATCTTTTTTACTTCGTGGACGACAAATTTTACATATTAAATACAATATTTTATAACTGTATAGACAAATGTAATTATTTAATTACGATTTATAATGCGTAATATTTATATCTTTTTATTCTTGGATCATTTATGTTATTGCCTCGGTCGGTTAATGGACTACTCTGGTCCCAAACTGAGTTCAATAAGCGGTGACTGACGACTAGTGCGTATTAAATATTTTGTGACATAATATTTTTGCTGTTTCGTCGTAATTTTATTTTTTTCTATTTCGGCCGTTGTCGTCATAAAATATTTGTATTATAGGGCTTTTATTTGAATAACTATCGTTGTATGATTATATATTTATTTACATTAGGCACTTGAAGTTTTGCGCCACAAGTCTATATAATATAATATATATTACGTAATATACTTGGGCAATTTGCAAATATTATTATTATTATTATTATTATTATTATTTCTATATTGTTAATATTTAAAACCACGTCATGTGTACATAATAATAATATTATATAATGATTAACTGATTTGTGACGTGTCCTCGAGATGTTATACCTAATATTATTGTTCGCGTGAATTGTTGACGCTCGTGCGTATTGTTTTCCGTCGTGTAGGTATTAAATATATACAAAATGATATAGCTATTATATAGCTAGGTAATATACTTATACGTACTATACTTGTTTTGTGTTTTACGTATTTATTATAAAACGAAAAAATAAATTGATTGAGATCATACACTACTTTGTTTATATTTTTGAATTGATAGATAAAAATAATTGATCAAGTAATATATTGAAAATGTAAAAGTTTTTTCTACTCACTAATTCATGTATCTCAATAAAATAATTAAACGAAAATAGCTTGTTATTGAGGTCAATAATCCATTCGTACAACTTGCAGTCAATGGATGTTCACGAAATACCAAATATTTATGATATTACATTTTCCTCAATTAATATAATTTTTGAGTACATAAATATTTTATATCAAATGTATAATATTATATATATTTTGACTGAAATTTTATTTGATCAATTATTCTTACTTACATGTCACTAATATGACTACCTATACTCAACAACCGAAATTGTTAACAATACCACTAATTTTATTTTTAAAATCAACGGTAAAAAGTCTAATACTTTAGATCCTTGCTAAACTTGAAGAGTAAATATTTTGTACAACAATAGTATATTTTAATACCGTAACTCAAATAATTTTTACGATATCACAGCACGTGTAAATCATCAAAAACGTATAATAAGTAAGTACAATATTATTATCAATGATACTAAAATTTTATCGTTCATATACTTACATATATAATACAAATGGTGTCGTATAAGATTATGTATCTCGTATAACACCTCACTATAAAATGGCAACGAACAAATGGCACAAAGCAGGTTGACTTATAATAGCTGGTGAAGCAGAGTATCACTGAGTACCAACATACGTTTCATGACATTTTTTCTATGGGTACCTATTGAACTAGACTACAACTACAAATAATATGGAAATCCCACATGATATTTATATATCATTTTATATCTTTTGCAATGTGTTTTGCTTATAAAATGAGCGACGGATATAAGAAAGCTCAACTTAAAAAATGTTATGTAACAGATAAATTGCATGAAAAATCGTAGAGAAATATTCGAGGATATGGAAAAATTGAAAGCAGTGTTGGTAATTTAACTTTTGAAAAATTATGATGCGAAATTAATAGACGTAAATATACGATATTATGTTTGACTGTTTGAGATATAATTGTTTTTCAAATTATTTATAACTTTAAATAACATAAAATATTTGTATGAACACAAAAAATATTTAAATCAGTGTTTTCAAAATTGAAGACCGCCAGACAGAGTACAACATCCGTTTATTTAAATATTATTATTAGAAAACACGTATGTCCGTATAGGATATCCGACTTTTAAACCGAGATATGTGTGCTGAGAATCAGAGTACAGATACAATCAGGTACGTGACAAATATTAACTGAATTCAATCATTACCGGTCTCACCGATCGTACTTTATTCGAGATCGGAACCCTTCGCATGACGTAGATAAATGCATTTTGCACAAGACTTTATATAGAAATAAACCTGTCTGTTCATAGTCACTTATGCTATACAGTCAAATATATTAGATTGATTATATTTATATATTATAAGAAAATGGGACGAACAATTTTGGCTAAACTTTAAATAAAATAACTAACTGTAAATATTTTTTTTTTAGGAATCGTTATATTGTATAGATATTTTAGAGGTAATAACTCATGCTTTTGTTTGACTAAGTGTACTTTGCTAGAAATAGTGACGATTGTATAATTTCATAATAATTATACAATTACACTTTAAGTATATTAAAAAACGGTTCATAAGGCCATGTTTATTTCCGATAATATTGTTCGTCAGCACTCGATCATTCAACGAAAATTGTAGTTTATACAATTGATTTAATATAAAACTGTACAAATATTCTTTTATATTTGTTTTGTGTACTTACAGATGTTTAATTATATAGAATATATATATAAATAACGAAATTAGAATAGGACTATCTTCTGAAAACAAGACAAACAAATTCAGCTGCTAAAAGGTTATCCATAATAACACAGGAAAATTATGCTAAAAAAGAGATAGGTAAGTCAAATTAAACGAAATGTGTGATAACTTATAACTCAATGCCTTAGAATATACGTAAATGTACTTATTGACAAGCAAGTATAAGGTTAAAATATAATATTGTATTTAAACTAACTTCAAAGGTTTATGGGCTTTATTAATTACTGTCCACAACCTATAACTATAGTAACTATAGTCATTCGTTATTCAAGTGACATTTTATTTATAAAATATAATTAATTTTTTTGTTATCGTGCACAATAAAATAATATTGATTATATTAAGCAGATTACAAATAATATAAAACGATTAATATTATATCAATCTGGTGAATATTGTAATATCGCCAGAGAATCAAATTTATCAAATTTATTTTATAAATTTAAGTTAATTTTAGTTAAGTAATACTTATTTATCCTACAAGTATCTTACAATTTGTAAGGGATCTCTGGGATTGTCATCTCACTTCTGGATGAAAGTTTAAGCTGAACCATGGTACAATGACAATACGTGGATGTTAGACGCCAACACTCTGGTGAATACCACAGAACATATTGGAAATCTACACAGTGTGCACCGTAATGACATTATACTGGTTGAGTGGGGCGAAGAGGTGGCACGCGCACGCGACGAGCCAATTTCACGGGCCACCGCGCACCGGCCGTGCAATAACAATAACGGTGGCAATATTTCTTTTCCTAGTTTTTTTCTTACTCATATACATAATTGACGGGAACTACCGTGGCAATATTCACAAGTGTGCACGATCGCAATCGTCATCCTTTCCTGTTCCCAAACCATCTATCCATACTATCATTCTTCAGCTGTTTTCTACTTTTTTTTTTTTAATCTAGTTACAACTAGATATTGTGTAATTTACTAGAGATTCTGGCCATAAAAATATATATATAATAGGTGAACAATTAAAATTTTAATTTTTAATATTTGAAAAAAAAAAGGACTTAGATGAAGGAAATATCGTATTGGTTTATCATGGACACGAATTTTAAAAATATTTAACGTAATTTAGGTTACTTAACACAAAATTAACTTGAAATTAACACATTAAGCAAGTACATATTTAAGTTCGGTATGAAATTTAAGTAATGTTTAATTTGTATGAATGCACATTTTCACTTATTATTTTAATGTAAAATTGTTAACGCCCACTCTCGTATATATTATATTATTCAATTATCATTGAACTGATTCAAATGATTTAATATGTCAAAAATGTATTTTGGTAGGTCGATGAATTATTATTTGAAAGTATATTAAAACGTTACATTAACGTGTCGCTTATTTCATATTTTTAACAGTTAACCATTAAAAATGACATTATAAGGTAAATTTCAAATAGTGAAAAAAATTGATTCTAAAAATTTTAAACAACATAGAAATATACTCTAGGTAAGTACATAATAATATTGTAATGCATAAATATTATATTATATCGTTTTTAATGGTATATGACTATAACTTCAGTATGACGATCTAAACATTTTTTTTTTTTATAAATCCAATGTTTTCTATTTAAATACGGTTTGTTTATTTAAATATTATTATCGTAATTCTATTTTAAAATGGATACGCGATACAGACATGTATTGAAAATGCCTATCTTATACGCCGTGTGAAATCATAATAAATTGTATGCTATTGACATACAGACTTGGAACTTCTCAAGAAATCATTTTATTTAATTATATTTATTTAATGGGTGTATTATTCTCAGTTTTCGCTCAAAACTGACAAATTTTATGTAAAAAACAACTTATTTTATTGTCACGACAATACAAGGGTATGGTTAGATTTATTGGTTCATTGGTTAATTGAAAACAATCTAGCATAATAGTATTTATTGTTTTCATACAAATATAGAACCAATTATCAGATTATTTATCCATATACTTTTCATCTATACATTTTTGAGAAATTATGGCAAACGTAGAAACATAGTTATCTCACGAAAAACTTACCCAATGATAAAAGATTGTAAAAATAAATTATCGTAAACGATTTAAGAATATGTTTTTTATCAAAAATGAATCAAAAAAATAATTCTAAACCTATTTATTATAATATATTTAAGTCATATTATAGTATAGGTTATAATAATATTTGGCATTATGGTTAGCGTGTTTGACATCAGAGTCATTTTTGAATTTATTGACAGTAGTTTGGGAATGTACTTGGATAAAATTAAAGGAAATTATAAGATGATACTATATATTTTATTTACTTTCCAGTAGTTAGGCAGGTTCGAACAGAATGAAGACTACCTAATTATATATACTATAAAAATACAAAACATTAAGTTTCATATTATGGTTAAAATTTACTGATAACTATATTTCCTATCTAAATTATGATTATGGTAATAATATTATAAATCTGTATATATTATAATATATGTATATAAGCGGCTTTGTCTTGACTGATAGAGATTCTACGTAAAGCCTAAACTATAGAATAGTTAAAAACTTGGAATTTTGACTACACTTTTGATTTATAATAAATTTTACATTAAGAAAGTATTTTGTGAAATACGCGCAATAAAGAGGGATCCACACAAGGATTTTTTGGTGTGCGAAAAACGATTATATTATTGTGTTTCTACAAGGTTATTAATTTATTATTTTGTTCATTAGTTATAGAAAATAAAATAGCTAGTATAATTGAATACATTTTACATCTGTATTTTATAATTGGTTAAAACCACCTATTTAACATTGTACTCGACACCACATAATATTATATTTGTCCAACCATCATCACGTTTTGTTTTGTTCGGTTGTTTAGAAATCTTAACACATTATTTTATGAATGTCTTATTCAACGACTTTCATCTCAATTCTCAACAATAAATTCACCATCATAGCTCATGGGTTGCAGTAAATATCTGAATGTTGCGTTTCATTATTTGGATATAAATTATAAGATACTTTTTTTTAAGTTTTGTACTTCATTACACCAAGTATTAAACAACGAATTGCACAAAGTTTGAGTCTCATAATACCTTTCATTCTTAACCGGCTACAAAGTTCACGCAAACATCCATTTATATTATATATTTATACAACTAAAAATTGAACTCCAATAAATATAAATGGTTGACATACCACACTAAAATTAACGACTTCTGCAGCTTTAATCTCATGTATCTCCAAATTAACCGTATAAATGTGTAATACAAATATATCATACGCGATCAATCTACTGAGAGAGCCATCCACATTGAAATTTTAATAATTTGACACACACTTATTATTTATGTGAAACATTATTATCATGTAATTTGTATACCGTGTCTATAGCCTTGAGTCTCTAATCTCTCGCTCTCCAGCATATAAATCTTAGATATAAGGTACGTAACAGAATGTCGTGTGCGATCATCAACAGTAGTGGTCTTAGCAATTCTTGAAAGGTTTCTTTTATATTATTATTATATACGTTTAACGTAGTTTGAGATATCGTATAGAAGAACGGTGGGCGAAAAAACGGCGTCGACATGTAGGCGTATGGCCACACGTATCGCGGACGTACACACGCCGCAGTCGTCGTCTTTTCACCGATGCATTATTATTATTATTATTATATCGTACACGCGTCGTAATCCTCTTTTTCAAACCCGCGACAAAGCACTGCCACCACTAACGCTCCTATCTCGGACTCACAGCGATATCCGTCGCCACATCCCACCCATCATCTTCTTCTATCAACCCCGGTTACTACAGCCGCCGCCGTCAATAGTCTTCGACCTCACGCACTTGGTGTACTTGTATTCTATAATATACAGTGTGATTCTTTCATCACAAACCAGAAATAAATATCTTTGAAAAGATTTTATGTAACCTTGGTTACCAGAATGGTGGGAGTAGTAAGGTGGTATGAACTCACCACTTCATGTTTTTGTGTCACTATGATAATAATATCAGAACTTGAAAACTATTTACAATTTTGTTTATCTATATATTCATATATTAAAAGTGCAGGTAGTTAGTCCAGTGATGGCCAATTATTGTAATAATAATAATAATATACAAATATAGGTATCTTAATTAATTAGAAAATATGTAAGAAAAAAACAAAAATTACAATAATTAGTTAAGTATATAGAAATAGTATTGAGAATACCAAAAATATATAGTCTTAGGTCTATATCATCTTTGCAAAAAACTCTTTAGTGGTATTATTAGTGGTACGATGGTACATACATGTAGTCATAATATTTTACAGTGAAAAATAACAAAATTTAAAACAATATTTAAAATATAATAATAATATAATAATCAAAATTACCAATGACAAGAAATTGAGTCATTTTTCAATCGTATAACTAAAAAAACATAAATCTCAGCGTCATCGGAGCCAGCTATTTACTAACGATCGCAAAAATATAAATAATTTATAGATGACATAATGTTTATATGAATAATTAAAATCTAATTACTCTAAAAATAAAAAAGACTAAAGAGAAAAGAGAAAACATGATCATACCTCAAACGTTAGACTGATTTTAAGCGATAAATATAATGATTTTACAATGATGTGAGATTTTTGTTTGAATACTGGAAACAGTTTTTATACAAGGAAAAATCCTTCAATTTTCAGCTTCAATCAATTTTATTTAGAAGGCAGTGAATTTAATTCGTACTTAGGGGTATTAGGAGTAAATAATATCCCATCATTTTCTTAATAATCTGAAAAACTTAAAATGTTTAGCCTAAATAATATTTTCATGATACCAATTTTATTGTTTTTTTTTTTTTGTGTAATTCAAAGATGAAAAACCATGGATTCTTAAAATTTTTATTGAATGCTAATATTTTTATTTTATATACCAACAATATGCATGCTATAATTTTCAAAATATTTTCACTGATTTTTAGCTCTTTATCAACTTTTGAAATTTGAAATAATTTTTAATAATATTTCAATAAATCATGACAAAAAATACATCACAATCCAAAAACTTGAAAAATTGATACATAATTCCTATCAAAAGTACATATTTTCACCTAAAATCAATATATACACTATTCTATGGTAAATTGCCTAATATTGATTTAAAAGTTAATAGTAATATATAATATATATAGGTATATACTATTTTAATAATTAAATATAAATAATTTTATAAATATTTTTTTGGTCAAAATTAGATCAATCTGCAACCTTAATACTGAAAAACAAATCACTTAAATAGAAATATTATAAAATATACTTAGTAATTATTTATACTCACAAACCGCCTTTGCTAAGGACCGTTTTTTGTATGTAATGATTTATCAATAAATTAAAATTAAATAAACCCATTAAGTTACTTATTTAATGACGATGTATACTCAACACTTACCATTTTGTTACTGATTATTTAAAAAAATTCTGAATATTTTCACTTTTGACTTCTCTCTGTGCCAACTAGATACACTTTCCTAATAGAAAATATATTGAAGTTGAATATCTATGAATTTTTCTACTATTAAACGTATATATATAGACAAAAACCCTATTATATTATTAAATTATTTTCGTTCAGAATCCAAAATATATTGAAACATAGCTATTTCAAAAGGTTAGACATAGCAGACTTAGATTAGAAGAGATATGTATAGTTTTAGGTTCTGCGGAATGAATAATAATAATATGCGTTTTTTCCATACATATATAATTAGATCTAATTAGTACATATGAGTTTCAAAAATAAAAAAATTCTAAAAACTTTTAACATTAATCTGAAAAAAAATTATAGTAAATGTAAATTTTTACGTAAAACCAGTTACAAATAAAAAATTAATATTATTTTTTGTTATATAAATCAGAAATAAATTAATCTAGACTTAAAGTTCACCAAATATTTATAATAGCATTGACTAGATGTGACTTAATTTTCAATAAGTTGTATGTTATTTATTAGACATTTTAAACTTTTGATTTTCTTATTTTTATTTAAAATTATGTAGTATAGAAATATGTTTGTTTTTGTGAAAATTGCTTGAAAATTCAATTTAAAGTTCACCAAAAATTGTTCTTACTCCAATTTTTAAAAAATATCAATAAAAAACATAGTCACAATTTTCAATTAAGATTTTAGGAAATATATCAAAAAACTTAAAATTACACTTAGTGTTTTATTTTCAATATTTTTATTAGTTAATTATTATTATATATTATTTTATTATAAGTGGTAACTGATAAACGATGTAGTGGGTGCTTGTTTTTCGTTCACTATCAACACCACCATGTGGTATTATTATAGATTCAATCAATAATTATAATTTATAATTATCATATCATATTATTTGGATGATCTTAAAATTTCCAAATATTTCAAATATAAATTATTGAACTGTTACTTTCGTTTAATACTATTTCGGTTCCTGCAATTTCTAAAATTATCGCATTTGCTTCAACGACAAGAATAAGTTGAAACAACAAAGGCGCTGAAACGATATATCGTACAACATCTATGCACCTATTCAGTTTCCTTTGATCATCAACTCTTCCTTTGCCGTGTAACAAGATGACACTGTATAATTGTATAAATACGGGTTCTGAATAAACTCTCGATCGTTAACAAAATACATTACATTATACTTACATCTTAAACTGTTGAACGGGTCGTTTTCCACGCAATAACATTGCCACCGCCCGCCATTCTGTCAAGTCCATTCAAAAGTACTTTTAAACTTAATTTTATGACTTATAAGTTATAATAATATAATAATATATAAAATTATAAACCATTATCCCGCACGAGCCACGACACACGGTGATATAACACATCGTCATTTAAATTCTTTATTTATATTCTCAGTTTTATCATTAGCTAATATCTCGAATTAAGTTAACAAATTTACCTAGTTTAATAAATATTTTATCAAATACGATCTACGGTTCTTTTTACATTTTACTACATATATACTCACCACTTCATATCCAACGTGGAAATCAACGTACGTCAGAGAAGATTTTATAATAAAGAAAAATTGCCAATATTAAAAGGTCACTACACAAACGGTGACACGTTTATGCATGTAACAGCGACTTTTTTACTTTAGTTATACGTCGTTTAATTTATATTGTTTCATTTCGACTCGCCTCACGTCTATTCAATATTGATGATGTCGTCTTGCTCTACACACACACACACACACTGTAATATATCAGTATTGTATAAACATGTATAAAATACGTGAACTAAACAACGGAAAGTCCGGCAATATCAACCCTCACCGAGTACCATATCACCAAGGCCGATTCCGACGCCCATAAATAAATAGTTCTTACAGGAACTATATACTAGTGGACAAGGTATACCCCTACGTATAGAGACAATCAACCAAAGGGACGTCACCGTTGTCATTATTATTGTTTCGTCTTCGTTTGTTCCGCATTCATCGTAACTAACTTCTCTTTTATATACGTATATATTATATATTTACACGAATAAATGTATAGGTTACAATAACTTGTACCACGACGATGACGTATACAATACAAATCATGACCCTCTTTGGTATAAATAGTCCTACATATTATGTGTATAGGTATCTACTCCAGTTAAAAAGAGGTCATATTGTCGACAGGGATGAACAGATAGTAAAAAACAAAATGAAAAAAAAAACAAATTATTTCGTATAACGTTAGTAATATAATTATGTCATTGTACAATGGATATACAGAACAGAAGGTCATACAATTACAAATATCCTCCTCTCCACTCCAAAGAAAAAATGATCAATGTTTAGGTCTGAGACGAAAGTGTAAGTTATATAGAATATTATAGAATGTCGTTATAATTATTATTTTATATAAACTCGTAAATTGTTTTATTATTATTATTTATTAAAAAATTATGTCTCTATTATTTTAATTATGCTTATTTGAGTCAAATAATACATTTATGTTCATAATATTTGTATAATGCCTTTCAGTATTGAGCATTTACTTTTTCGCCTTTCATTAGCAAAAAAAAAAACACTAGAGTTTGATAACATTAATATTATTAATATATTTAATATTATATAATAATTTTAAATAAATATTAATTATCAAACAGCATTAAGTAATGAAAATCGAAAAAATTACTTTGTTGAATATTAATTATTGAGTTTATTAATTCATCAATGAATGAGTTACTGTAATAGAGTCGTTAAATTTAAATTGTACGATAAATTAAAACAATTCAGATTCGGAACCAGATGATCATCTGCAAGCCTATGCTTCTAAAAACTAATATTTTATTGTATATTACTAAGGAATCTGCCCCCTACTCGCTTCGTTTACAAATCCCTTGGGTGGTCAAGAGCTTAAGACTACCCACTTCGGCCCATGCCATCATCCCTGGGGCTTACCTCTGTTGCTCACCTCTTTTGCATCTTGAAATTTAATATCTGTTATTTAAAATATTTAAAAATTAAATATGTAGAAAACAAAAATAAAATATTGAAAACTTTTTTAAACAAGTTTTATAAATATTTAATCAATAATAATTAATATATATTTATTTTTTGGCAATTTTTTTATATTGAAGATATATAGAGATATATTTTCTATTAATATTATTGTTTTTATTTAATGTGTGCTGAACTACCTATGTTTTTTCTAAAACTAAATTTATCATAGTAATATTAACTTATATATATATATATATATATATATATAGCATTTAAGTGGTGAAAAGTTACGTCTCTAAAAACAATTTTTTTGATTTAATTAGTCGTTATTTTTTATCTAAATATTCAGTTTTGTGGAACTTGAAACGTCTGCAAAAAAGAATTGTGCCTATCTAATTTTAATACTTTAGAGTTTTCAATTATTGATGTGGAACTTAGCATTAAATTTTTCAAAAAAAAAAAACCTAAGCTATATTTAATATAAAAATATATTTATAAATATATTTTTTTAAGTTATTTACTAAACATTTTGAAAGTTAACATAAAGTATATTAAATTATAATATTATAGTGTAGTACTATAAATCACAGCCATGTGTACCTTTAACTGAGTTAACTATATGGTCTATAATAGGGTAACTATATATTCCGTTTAAAATAGGATTGTCATTCTTTCGAGCATCATTCCCTTATCTCGGCAAACTTCGAAGAGGAAGCTATTTTGGACGTTTTTTGGGGATCGTTCCATTTTAATCCCGTTATCTTCATATTATTATATGTACCTACATAAAAAAAAAAACTTGTCAAAACAGTACGATTTTTACAGTTTTATATTGAATTAATAAAAATCTTTATTTAATCAAAAATTAATATATGATAACAATAATAGTTTTTATCTAATAAGTGGCAAGTGACAAACTGACAACCTAAATAATATTATAGAAGATAAACATATTTTTTGAGTCAGTTACGTATTTACAGGAGGAGGGTGGATTCTTCGACCTTCATGACCTTTTGTTATATTTTTTTCAAGGAAATATATTATATTCATATATTAATATTACTATAATGCAGAAAAACATACTGCAGTACTTGGGAACCATTTACGACGAATGATTATTATAAAAATTATTATAGGAATGAGCTCTAGAAGTCTAGCCAGCGATACTATAGTCCAAGGCTGGGCATTAACGAATTAAAAATTAAAATTAAGTTAAAACATTAAGTTAATTAACTCGTTACTTTTTTTTCAAATTAACTTTTAACTTAATAAGTTACTTTTTTTAAGATTAACGTGTTAACTTCAAGTAAATTTTATTCAAAACTATCTAAATTAAGTTAATTTTTGTCTGAAGAATAATGCAATTCAAAATTTTAGGATTTACTTTAGAAAATCAGGTTTATTGGTAGCTAGTTGGTACTTCGATGTATCATTTTAAATTTCCCTGGTAATTTTCTCGAGTATAAAGAAAACAATATTATGTGTCTAGAATTTTTTATTTTTGCAAAATAGAAAATTTTAACTTTAAACTAAGTTAAGTTACTTTTTTTAAAAAAGTTCATTTTTAACTTAACGAGTTAACGGAAAAAATATGAGTAACTTTTAACTTAATTCAATTTTATTATTTTCAAAATAATAAAGTTAAAAAAAAATCGTTAACTTTCCCAGCATTGCTATAATCCAACTAATCGATCGATCGAGTGTAATAACTAATTTACAAATAATAATAAAACTAATATATGATAGCAGCCAGTATAAAAAATTGGCATGTACCCACTCACTCATGATAATACCATGTAACGTTATAGATAAGCTGTTGAGTACCTAATTAACAAAAAAAGAAAATCGAGTTTTGATATAGATGTAAAGCTATAAATATTTATTATTATATATTTATATATTAATGATATGATAAAAAAATAATAACTTAACCTAACCATTTAATATTTGTAAGAAGTATTCAATTTTGTTTTTACAAAACATTACATTTAAAGTAACATGCTTAACATGTTATACAATATATAATATAATATTGTAATTATTTTTAAATTATTTAGTTTTTTTTTAACTGAAGCACAATCACAAATGCACCGTACGCTAACACACGGTAAACTACACTACACTACTCCATAGTGCTAACTAAATGGCATTATCTGATGGATTGAGTGTACTTATTTAAACCTCTCCGCTCCTATTATATTTTTTGAGAAAAATCCATCTATTTTTGTCCTTATCTGCCCGTGACTTGCCTTTCTTTATCTTGTGTTTAATTTTACATTTTTACACAGTTTTATTGTTATGTCATAATACAGCTCATGTACACAAGGATTTTAAATAATAATTATTACGAACCTACCCGTTCTATAAAATAGTAACATAAAAACCGACAGTCGCCGGATGGTGGGTGTTATTAAAACACGTATATTTATGTGATGTCCGGATGAGCGATGATAATTGATTAATCGTGTAAAATGAGACACCCGTAAAATTGTAATTACTACATCGTATATATCATACATAGTGGTGACGATTGATTGTCGCGACGATAATATTATAGTTTGACGAGATGGTAGTGGAGAAACCACAAATGTAATAGGTTGGTATATAAAAGCTGAAGGAATCCGAGACTATATTTTACACCAATGCAATATATAGCTAATAATGCTAACGTAGGTTTTTCTATTTTCATGAATGTCAGAATGTTTATTTTATTAATTAATTTATGAGTAGATATTATAATATGAATTAATTATATATATATATATGTTATATGTGTATAATAAAGTGAATGCAAGAAAGTAGCTATAGAGGCCTACTAAATTATAACGATACATGTTGATAAATATTCACATTTTATTTATTCTCATCAAATTCACTAGCTATCTTATTTCGTCTAAATTTAATGTTTCGTATTATGTATTTTAAAAATTATTATATTAACGTTTTTAATCATTGTAAGAACTCGTATTACAAACTAACATGAATTTATCAATAACCACCAAAAAATAAAATATCGATACAATAGCATGATAATAAATAATAATATTTAAAACAGATTTAGGTAAGTAGGTACTTAAATTTTTCTTGCACGTAGTTTTTGTTTCATGTAAACTGTATATAGTTGTAGTGATCGCCATTATAGATAGATAGATACCCTACGTAGTGGTGATATGCCTGCATCGCCTGTACGGCTGTACGTGTACACACATACTTTAAAGTTCAAACTATAAATGCTTATAATTTTGACAAAACTACTTTTATTGACTATATATATTTTATACGACATTACCTAAATATTATTCATAGACTGGAGTAATATTACGTATCGCGTGTTCAATGTTCATAGTGCTAACACTGTAGAGTATATTATGTAATTATGCATAATTATGAGAGGGGTGGAAAATGTATATGTCGGCGTTTCAATCGAACTGATTTTATGGACAGTAATATAGAGCGTATTAGGTAGTTACCTATTTTTAGATTTTAAAATGAAATGTCGATGAATATATCGAGTTTATTTTTTTGTCTGTATATTATACAGACAAAGTTATTAATACTTCTCAGAAAAATTGAGAAACATAGACAGATAATTAAGGAAAAACAAGAATTTTAAAGCAAAATCAGTTTTTAATCAAATGGATTTTATCTTTGAGATGTAATTCGAAAACCAATAATCGCAGATAATTGAAATATTTAAATTATCATTTAAATATATATTAAAATATTGTTTCTCTTTTTGTGTTATTTATAATCATTTTAAATTTTCCATTATTATTTTTTTTTTTTTTACAGAAGTGGATTAATTAAAAATTATTTTGGTTAAATTTATAATAAAAATATTTAAAATAGTTATATAGACAATTTTTATTTTTATAAGCATTTGATTTTGATATATTGACAAAATTCATCAAAACTACAAACATTTGAAAATTCTTTTGTAGTTAAAAATGTATAAAATGTGCATTTTTTATAGACAAGAAGGTTACCTATAGAATAATACATCATTTAATTTTAATTTAACACATGTATATTACAGTGACCTACTCGATATGTACCGTACTGCAGAGCGGTTTTATTTTTACATAATATAAAAAATTATTGCACATGGTTAAAATACATTTTATTGTTATTATTGAATATTTAGTTTATACGCTCTTAGTAAATATTTAATTGATTCATATTAGTTCTGAATATTTCAATTTTTCATAAATTTATGGTAGCTATATTATGCATAATAAAAAATTATAATTTATTACAAAAATCTAATTCTTTTTTATAACCTTTTTTTTTGGGGGGGAGGAGGGGTTCGCATGCTTATAATACGCTCCATAGCCTTAACACAAATCGCTCCTGGAGACATCATTATTTAAAAACATCTTACAACTTGATTCAAATGGTTCAATTTATAGTAAAATATTTGTTGGTAAGTTAAACAACATATTACGTGACAACATTGTTAAGAAAAGATAGATATGCTATAATAGGTCCCTACATGTCGATAGAAATCTATCGCGAAAATAGGAATTTATTCGTTTCCTTGTATCATATCCCGATGTGCAATCTATAACATGTACTTCATTAATAGTGGCCACAGAACATGCGAGTAAAATAGATGTCTACGGAGTATCGATTATCTCTAAAGTTCTCGTGTTCTTTATTTCTAAATGACACAAGAACCAGACATTTTGATATACCTAATTCCTATATTGTCAGATTACAGTGATATTTTAATTTACTAGCACAGTTTAACAAAACTTTATAATAATTGTTATTCGGTTACTGTATTATTCCATCTCACCCGCGCTATTATATTGTAAGACCCAAATAAATCATTAATTTCGTTTTAAATTATCGATTTTAAATTGGTTCATCGGTTGCCGCGGTTTTAGACGCGTATCAGGCCAACCCGGCGTGGTTTGATCGAATGATAACTCCGTCATTGATAACGCACACGGTTAATCTATGATAACGTAATTTTTTATCAACCGAATTTTCCCTCCGATTTATACTCGTATAATAATATAATAAGACATAATAAAACCTCTATAGTTTTCTCTTTGTGAATTTAGTATTCACCGCAATAATACTGCTACTGTTTTTAGACATTTAGTACGCATGAATGTTTTTTTTTACCGCCAGGTCAAGGCGCGTCGACCACAACGACCGATCGTATCGTAACGTTTTTTCGGTGTAGTCAAAAAGTCTTCTCGATTCCACTAACTCAAAACTTACCGTCGTGGCTCGACTCATATTCGTTACGCACTCCGTCTTCTCCGGATAGTTTAAAAGATGAGCGGCGACAAAATTAAAAGCCTAGTGGAACTCGCCAACAATAGGCTGAACAGTAGCGAAGATTTTGAACAATTTCAGACGTTCGTTACCCGAGAGCTCGATTTGGACACTGTAAGTATAGTTATTTATTTTTTGTTTTATTACAATATACACCGTAGATTGTTCCTGTATTATGCCTTTGTAATAACATAATATGTCTAGAGAACAGTGTAATGTGCAAAATAACTCAACCGTTGATAAAATATTACATCCGTGATTTAAAATCGATAAATATTTGTTCATTGAATTACTTACTAGATGATAAAGACGATAGTAGCATTAATGCTAAAATTAATACAATTCGACTGAAAAATCTGGTTATTGAAGTTTAGTTATTTTATAATCCAGATTTATTTTAAATTATAATTTTTTTAAGTTATTAAAATATTGTGTTAATAATTTGATATTATTATAGCATATTTGACACATTTAGATAGTTACTTATTCAAAAATTCAATGATTGTATACATATTTATTTAAATTAATTGATTTTAAACTGTAGATAGACCTTGTAAACTTTATAGTTATTTTTTGCTATCCTAAAACTGCCCACACACTGTGCGTTCTTACTCATTATTTATTGTCGTTATCATGAACGTAGTAAAAAACACTATTTTAACCATTTTGTTAATAGCAAAATGTGCATTTTTATTTAATATTGTAATAATATGATAAGTGATAATGTACAAGTATAATATCAATTAGATTTAGATATTCGTTGAAAACCTCTATTGTAAATAATTTACCTTAATTTGAATATGTTGAGATTAAATAAAAACAATATAAAAGCTACAACACTACTATTTTATCACTTTCTAACTATTTATTTTTGTATAATACCATCAAACATTATTTGTATATTTTACAGATATATTCATTAATAGATGAAAAAATTGATCGTGTAGATGGGCCCAAAGTATTGGAGTATATATTAGTTGGACTTTCTGTGAAACCGGGTTCCCAAGAAACCGTTGAACAAGTATGTACTGACGCACCGTTATATGCATTTCTCACTTTAATGTACTCAGAATAATATCTTAAATACTTAAACGTCAGATTTTATAGATAGTAGTGAGATATGCTACCTAAAGCTAGTAGATCAAACCACTATTATTTTATTTTTATAAATTGATACAAGAAACTAGTTGGTACTTTTAACATATAACAATATTTTTACAGGTCTATGAATATGTATTAAACGCAATCAATAATGCCGAAATTCCAGAAAAAATGAAAGTATGTTTGATTAGTCGATTATCATTAGAATTAAATAAACTATCGACCAAGCAGCTTATCAAATTTATAAATATGTGTAAAAAAGACATCGAAGAATCAAACGAAAACTGTGTTCAGAGGTAATAATACTCATATTACTATTTTTTTATTTTTTTTTTAACACATTTTAAGATATGATATTTTAATTTCAGCTGGAAAGAATTGTTTCCTCATATTTTAAAAATAATATCTGATATCAAACTTATTAGAACTGAAGATTTTGAAATGGCAGGAGCTGATTATAAAGAAATGATCATTACTGACATTTGTCGTTTTAAAGTGCAACCCAACATAACAGTAGCACTTGCACTAATGTTTAGGTATGTTTTTCTCTGGTTAAATTTTACACACAATTACACCACATATTTTGAAATTGTTTCATTAATTTATTTATAGGGGGACACTATTGACTGAAAAAGAACATGAACTAGTTATCAAAACATTATGCTCATATTTTGGTCAAATGAAACCTCAAGAAATTCCACCTATTCTACAACAAATATTACATTTTTGTTCAAGTGGAGATTTTTTAACTCTATTTTGTACACTTCAAAAATATTTTGATGATAAGTATCATTTAGACCAAAGTAATGATGAAAACTTTGCATTTGAAATAGGTATGGTGTTTTATTATCAACTGTCTGCGTATTGTTAATAAATTTGTATAAAGTTCTAAATATTTATATTTGATATTATATTGAATTTTTAGAGGGTGATGAGAAAAAAGAATTTTTAGAAGCTGAAAGTACAGTATTATTTCTCTTGGAAGACTTTGCTAAAGTACATTCTTCATTTGTTAATGATATTACTAAGTATATAAAAAATAGTATTGGTGCTCCTAACATGGTTTTTGGTCCATTCATGTTGGCATTTTTACTAACTATGTCTTGCTGTGCGCCTTTTGAAGCTAATGTAAGAAGATTACTCATTTATTAAAAATTATATTAAATTTGTACATTCATTGTTTTTAGGTTATTGATTTGATAAAAAAGCTTGTAGTTCAGTCATTGGTAGAAGTAAAAAATACTCAACGTTCATATTGGTTAAAACTCAATTACACGGATATATATGATGTTTACACACAATTTAAAATATTTATAAAGAGCGAGTATGTTTTTAATGTCGCTTATTATTTTCTTTATAATTATAATTTAATAATTACTATTTGTTTATTTAGAATATCAAGTTATGAAAAAATATTTAAAGGTCTTGTTAATTTGGGATTATCATTTCTTGGAACCACTTCATCTGTATTTAAAAGTAAGTCTTTAATTAAATCATTTTTATTCTATGCAAACAGTCTTAATATTACTGCATTATTTTACTTTAGAAAATGCCGAGATTATTGACACAGTTCATCAGCTTGGTTTGTTCATCATAGTATCATTGGTTCATAAGCGATCATTTATCACCGGTAGTGTTTTACGAAAATTGACCAATTTTATTACATCTAACCCTGAATGTAATCAATATTTAGGTACTCTGAAATATATTTTTTACTATACACATTTTAAGTATTTTGAAGTTGGTGATTAAGTTTATATTTTATGTCTTAGAGTGTTTACATAAACTTTGTAAGAACCAAAAATTAACAGTTATTGAAAATAATACTGAAATATTGAAGTTGTTTAAAGAAATACCAGTTGGCATGACTGATAAAGTAACTTGTGCAGTCATGCCCGTACTAAAGACATCAAAATATTTACGTGATAATATCATCATGATTTTACGAAAAGAACTCATATCAAAGTATGTTATTTTACAAAGTATACTATGTAATAATTGTTTATTTAATGTATAATTTGCGTTTTAACCTAACCATTAATATTAGTCTTATATTTTTGTATATTTTGGACTTAAAATCAGTATAAAATAACTTAATTTTGAATATTTTTTTTTAACAATTACTTATTAAAATATTATATATTGTATACATAATAGCTTACTTATATAAGTAATAAATGGTAGTCTGTTCCATTAGTATGTTAATACAAATTGATACTTTAATAAAGAATATTAAAGTTCTAAATTTTAATAAAATCCATTGAAATAATTAAATGTATATATTATAAATTGTTTATAGAGATTATCAGTTAAGGCATTGTGCAGTATTGGGATTTATTGAAATATTATGTAGTGTTCATTTGGACAGTTTTACAACATTAAGCCAGAATACAAACAGCCAAGATTCTTGGCCTGGATTATTTACTCAGGTAATTTGTAGTTGCATAATTATTTATTATTTTAATTGTTTTACTTTTCACATAAACAAAAATGTGTAATCAGACTAATCACAGACTAAAAATAAATAACTGGGATTCTTTTTATACACAATGCTAATTATTTTTTTACTATTAGCACAATAGTCTAATTTTTAAAGAATGTTAATTATAGATGGTTCTTGATCGAGATTCTGTGGATATTCATTCTGCTGTTGATTCTGAAGATACTTCAGAAAATAATAAAACAATTTGTTTGGAAATTTTGGACTCACTTAAAACATGTTTTTACCAAAAATCGGAAATCAAACAATCACTTTATAGAGGATTGATCAGAGTGACTTCGCATAACAATGAATTATGTATATGTGTCAATAGTTTGCTATTAGACCACATGAGTTCATGGTGTAACAGACTTGTAGTTGCAGAAAACAAAAAATCATTAAAATTTGACAAGTCCATAGTCATAGGAAAAGATAATAAACCTATTGTGCATGTGAGTTAATCATGATTTGTTTATATTCTTAAATTTTATGTTTATAAATTATTTGTAGGAGCCATTAGATGAGTTGATTTTGCTGGCTCAACACGTACTGGTTACAAGTATACAGTTCAACGACAACAAAGAGTATGCTAAAATTGATGAGTTAAAACAATTACTCTGTCAACTGGTAAATTTCTATAGTGAGTGCAATACAGACGAAATAAAAGTGGTAAGTAAGATCCATGTTTATTTGGTAAGAATAAAATTTGATTTCTATTATTTGATTCTTTTAGAACGAAAGTGATTGTCTACTGGATATTATTTCTGATACCACAGAATACATGGATGTCATCAAACAAATACTTTGTGTTTATCAAGCGTTTATGGTCTATATAGTTAATTCATGGCATAGTTTTGACCAAGACAAAGAATGTTGTAAAAAACTTCAAAAATTATTTTCTAAATACAATCATATTTTGGAAGCCGTTATGGTAATATTAATTTTCCTATTTTAAGGAATATTTACTATATTTTACTGTTTTAGGCATTAGATAAAACTAATAAAAAAAAGGATAAAGGAAATAAAAAAAATAAAGGTGAAACAACTGGAACAATTACTAAATTTGTTGAACCAGCAATTCATTTAGATTTCGATGTACTGTATAAGTTTCTTTCTTTACTCACGTAAGACTTATTTTATATTTTATCAATAACAATTTTTTCTAAAATTAGAAATAATTTAAAATTTGATGTTTTTAGTAAAAATGTAAGCTGGGCATCTGAACTTAATGTTATTCTGTTAAAACAAAATGTGAGACTATGGGAATTTGTATTAAAACTGGTACAAACATATTTGACAGAAGTGAAGAATTTGCTTTCGCGTGATATAAAACCTCGTAATTTATATGAAAATATTTGTAAATTAACAAAGTAAGAATTTCAACTCTCATATTATTTATGCGTGTATCAATTATTTATCCAACTAATGTTAATAGATTGCTTTACGACTATTTTCTATTTGATGTTTGTGAAAAAATTAAATTTAGTCAAACAGTCCTTGAATTAGGATTGGATTGTTATTTACAAATAATAAAACTTGTTAATTCACATTACAAAAACTTGAATAAATTTTTTTCTGACTCCAGTAAGTATATTAAGTAAATATTATACAGTTAATGTTAATATATTTTTAAAATAATTTATGAATTATTAGACAAAGATGATTCGAATGATGAATCAGGAGAAATATTCAATGTTCTGCGTAATATGAGATTATATTTGGATCAAATTTTACAAATGAATCAAATCGATGACATTAGTAACGAACAGGAAGATAATGATGACAAAGAAGCATATGATAAAATTGAAGCTCATCTAATTGGATGTGTGTCTGTAGTATGTCATGGCATTAAAAATAATCAGGGTTCTAAAATTAAAAATGTAATCTTGATTAATATTTATTTTAGAAAATGAATAATTAAATGTTCCTTTCTTATAGATATTAACCTGGCTATCTATGGTAGCCGAAAAATATTCATTTTCAAATTCAAACAACTCTAAACAATTCTTAACTCTCATGCTAGAGATGCATTCAGCAAACCAAGACGATCCTATAATGTTAGCTACTACGATTAAAAATTTATGCCATTCATTTGGTCGAATAAATAAAGTGAGTAACTGTTTAAAGAAAATAAAAACCATTTCATTGAGCAGTATTTAATATAAGGAATTAAAAAATGTAGGTCTAGACTAAAATAGTAAAAGTAATATTAGCTAAGAAAAAATAGGGGGGAATACAATAATAACAAAGTAAAAATAACAAAATAAAAATAAAATAAAAGTAATGTACATATAAAAATACATATAATTATTTACATTTATTAGCAAAATAGGTTAATATTATTATTATTTGTATCACAATTACTAATTTTAATGTTTAGATTATGTTTTAAACAATTGTATATTTAATTAGTTAAAATATAATATTATGGAAATTAATTTAATGATACATGTTAACTCATTTAAAGCTAAGAATGCTAAAATATTGACTATGTCCTTAAAAAAATATCTATTATCTTTTGAGTCATATTCATCTAGCAATATTTTGCTCACAATTATTATACTTTTTTTTTGTGTGTTCTCCAAATTGTGTATAGCTATATTAGTATAAATAGTTTATAATTTTGACTTTTATCACATTACTTTCATTAGTATTTAACCTTAATATTTCTAGTGAACTATTTCTTAATAATTGTGAGCACATATTTCAACCTATATTATCACCAATGTATTTCACTTTTTTATTTTATCTAATATAAATTAAATTTGCTTTAGATTTTGCTATTATTACTTTCACTATTTTTACTTAGTTATTATTACCTTAGAAATTTGGAGCAAATACCAAAAAATGTAGATCTATTTTCGTTTAGTTAATAATTTTTCATATTAACTTAATTTTTAATTTAATTTAAGCAAACATTTTTTTAAAACAAGTTTGATATAAAGTTGATTGTAGTATATCTATTATTAATGAATTGCTTTATTATATTTCAATAGTCTAATAAAACCAGTCAATCACAAATGAGACCATTGAAATTAATAACTACTTGGAACAGAGCAGTTATGTGTCCTGTATTATGTCAAAGCTTGTGCAATGAATTAAACTGTGTCATGCAGTGCTTATCTCGAATCAAGGCTGAACTGAATGCATCACAGAAAAAAATAAAGAATATTTGTCAAGACCGACTGAAATCTCGAGAAAAAGCCATCTGTCATCGTATTGTTTTAGTGGTATTGTCTGCAACTTCATTTACGAAAACAGTTATCCCATTGGGTCAATGTACAGAGTCTGTTTTCAATTTGTTATATCAAGTCTATAAAACCATCAACGTGGTTATTAAACATTTCCTGGCCCGTTCCACTGTGAACGAGCCTGTGTACAAGCAAGCTTTGTTGAGTAAACTTTTCTCTTTGTATGTTTTAAACAGTATGTAATTATGTTAAATTTACTTTATTTTAGATTGAGCAAATTGTCAGAAATTGTCAATGATCAACTGTCACCAAATGTTTCTAAGTTTATCATGTTCATAGAGGTACACTACTTGTAATGGTTATTTTATTTATATTTCACCAACAATGCTCATAATAAATTATGCATTATATTTCAGTACGATAGACCATTGACGGATAAAGAGAAGAAGTCTGTTCAATTGAAAAATCAAACACGTCGCCAAGCATCTTACATTCCAAGAGTAGTCACTGAACTAGAGCTATTCGTGAATCTAATTACTAAATTGGGGAAAAAATGCAAGGTTATTATTTTACTGTTCTATTTGTTGGCGTTTATTTTTTATGATTATAATTATATTATAATATTATAATAATAGAGTATGAGTTGTTAATCTGTGTTTGATGATTAGGATCAACATTTGGTGAACAGTATCAAACTCACTGCTACCCGTGACTTCAGACTAAATGTACAGAAAGTTCAAGACATGCTTAGCAAACAAAATAATTCAGATGTAAGTAGACTTTAATTAATTAAGTAATTAATAAATGACTGTAAATGTAATGTTTTTTTCTTTGGTAAAGGAAAGCGACGAAGAAATCATTGGTAATAATAAAAGATCAAATGAGTCTGATGAGCAACCACCAAATAAGAAACAAAGGTCCTGTTCAAATACATCTGATGAAATTAGAGAAGTATCATCAATTATCTGATGCTTTTTTTTTTTGTTACGATATATACTATTTTCTTATCAACATATCCTATTTCTTAATGCTTTACATTAAAAGGTATTTTTTTTATTTTTTCTTGCTGTGAAATTAAACTAAATTTAAGATTCATATATTAAGTTGTAATGATCATATGTAATATTTATAGTTACTTTATCCTTAAGCTTTGTTTTATGTTGAACTAAATGTATTTTTATCATTAATGAGTAGTTTTTATACGTTATTTATACGTTATTTATACTTATAATTTATATGAAAAATACATAATTTTTTACTAATAAATTATAATGGCCCATGGTTTTGTGTCCTGATTTCTTAAAATAATAAATGGTTAATTTAGTGCATCTTAGTTGAATAAAGTAAGATAAATAAAACTCTCTAATATTCTAATACATTTGTTAGTTCTGTTTGTCTTTGTAAAAGTTAGTTTATTTTTATTATGCTATTTATTTCTGTTAAAGAATATCTGGAGATACCTTTAAATTTAAAATAG
This sequence comes from Rhopalosiphum maidis, assembly GCF_003676215.2. Classification (NCBI taxonomy): domain Eukaryota; kingdom Metazoa; phylum Arthropoda; class Insecta; order Hemiptera; family Aphididae; genus Rhopalosiphum; species Rhopalosiphum maidis. Next base: position 57,565,850 of record NC_040879.1, read on the forward strand.
AAAATAAAAAGTATTTGAAGTTACTTTTAAATTACCTTTGTTTGACATTAATTTTTGATTGTTCATAAAATAATATTTAATATTTTTGTCTGCAGATTATTTATCAAAGTACATTTATTTTAATAAACAGAAAATTGTTTTTAAATGATTTTGACTGTTTTAGAACTCATAAGGTAGATGAAATGCTAAATTTTCAAATATTTTGTTATTTTTATGTTAATATATTTGTTTTCGTTTTTGTTAGTATATTATCAACACTCATTTTATAAGGAAATAAAATTTCAATTGCATTGTTTTTCTCCAAAATTTGTATAACATTCTTTTTAATAATATTTCTATATAATTTGAAGAAAACAAAATATTAATAACTTAGTAATGTATATTGAACTTTATATCATTGTACTACTGCTTCATTGTTCCATTTTGATATAAAAGTAATGTCATTCATAAAATAATTATTTGAAGAGCGTCAACAGAATTTCATGGTTAAAAATTATGATTTAAGACTTATATAATATATTACTGTTTGTACAATAATATACAATTCGAAAAAACTGCGAATTATTTAATACGATAGTGTCATAGTGCGATAGTGGTATCATTGTATCAGACATGCGTGCTCGTACGGCTGGCGAACGGGTTTTTTTCGAAACCACAAAAAATATTAAAAACCAGGAAATTGATGTAATTGAAATGTTAAAACGTCAATATTAATACATTTTTTAACTTTTTTACCAAAACATAAAAATAAATTAAAACATGAAATATCTGTAGTTCTTGTTCCCGTGAATATTATTAAAAAACCGGAACTATGATAACTCCATTATTTCATGAGATATCGCAATGGGTAAGTCCTCGCGGGACACTCTGTATATATACACAAATTAATAATGTATGCATAAAATTTACATGCATACAAAATAGGTAGGTAGGTACATAAACTATTATAATGGCTATAATTGACTGCGATCGGAACTGAAAAGGAGGTACCTAAATCAAATGAAAACGAGACATTTTTTAATTTAATATTATATATTACATGACGCATAGATATAATATGTATATAAATACTTTAGGAAAATGTTGGTGGCACTTTTAATAATATAATATTATAGCACACGCGATTACATAAATTGGTCTACACCTTCATCTGGTTTTGTAATAGGTATATATAGACGAACATATAACACATTTTTTTTTTTTCTTAATTATAATATAAAATTATTCAACATCATTATCATAACAGTATTTAGTGAATTTCTTCATAATATTTACGGGAATAATAATGGAGAAAAATATAAAATAAAAATCACATTAGTAGGTATTTACAAAAAAACGTGTAACAACAGTATTTCTTCCGTATTCATTCTTTCCGTTTTGTTGTTAATCTGCTCGTTAAAAAATTATAGTAACAATTGAACATCAAAAATTTGTTTAATAAAAATTACATTTTATAGTATAATAATAGTATATATCAAGTGTGAATAAGATGATGATAATAATAATAATAATAATAATAATAAATAATGGAAAACTTTGCTTACACAATATTAATAGTATAATAATATATATGCGTTACACGCTTACGTCCTAAAAAAAAAAAAAAAAATCTTACTGTAATAATTAAAAATATTTTATGGACTTTATTGATGTACGACGGTAAGTGGTAGCAGGTGGAGTCAAACACGCTTGTATAGGTATCGGTGGGGAGGGGGGAATAAAACAAAAACAACAATAATAATAATAATAATAATAATAATAATAGTAATAATATGATATATTAAATCCGACGTCGCAGAAACAGTGCATCGACCGTGCCTCACCCGCACAGATGTGAAATATCATTAATAATGTCATCATATTGTAATTAGCCGTGTACACGCGATGCGTCCGTAAACCCGATTTTACGGCCAGACGAGACGGCAGCGGTTGACCGGAAGTCGGAGCGATGTTCGAGCGAAATGTCTCGCGGAATCCGTCGTGACTTTTATCTGGCCCGCGCTTATTACGCGCCGGACTTTTAAGTACACGTCACGAGCACACGGCGGTCGAAGAGAATGTGTTTTAAAATGCTATCGTTTCATCGTGACGTTACCACACGCCCCGCGCCGCGAATTATAATATTATTATTATTATTATTATTATTATTATTATGCAATACGCATAAAACATACAATTCGATATTTAAGTAAATCATTTTAGCTATGAATATGTCTATATGTTAAATATACCGATTAAGATAATTTAATGAAATATAATATGTTTATAGATATTTAACTGTAGAAGATTGTAACAACGAGAAATCGCGTACCATTCATTTCGTACGTCGGTTTAAAGAGAAAGAACAGAATTTATAAAAATCATTACACTATTTATGTACATTATAGTGCCTACACAACGTCAGTGTTAAACGCCAATAATGTCGTTATGAACTATACACGAGTGATAGACAAATAATTAACTATAGTTCCTATTATATATATATATATGTATAGGTACACCGGTGAGCGCCCGAGTTGTTGCACGCAAATAATCACGTCGTTCGTGGGCGCAACAGTTGTAGTCGGCGGTGTACATTATTTGCGTGAGATTTAAATGGTAATGGGTAATAATCGTCCGCCAAATCGTTCGGCAGGGTCTGTATGTAGTTTACAACTTGGTTCCATCGAATAATTCGCTATTGAAAAAACGACATTACAATACATTTATTTACGAAACGGATACACGAACCGGTCATTTCGGTTTTGATTATACCGTTATTGTTGCGATTTCGATTTTGACGAGACCCGGACAGTTCGAAGCGTAAAAATATGACTTTGTAAAAGGAAAAAAAAAAAAACGATTTACGCCGTGCGAATCGTCATTTTTGTCGCGTTGAATTTCCATTAAATATTAAAAAAAAAAAAATATATATAAATCTTAATTACACGTACATAAAATGCGACTATATGGTTACAGTAATAATTACAAAACACTGGACATGCGTACGTATCGTGTTTCTCTAACAACGGTGGTAACGAATGAGTCGGGAAAAAGGTTAGGCAAGGTCTTCTCTTGATAACACGCGCGTTTCGCTGTCGTCCGGTCGATCGTCGTCTCCCCGCAGTCGGCGATCGGACGTCCGTCATCGGTGTTCGGATCATGTCTGCAGTTCGATCGCCGGCGCCGGTTTGTGCAGTATGCTCACCGGCCTCGAGCTCGAACCGTTCATCCCGTTTTTGCGGCCACCGCCGCCTTCGCGCTTTTTGAACGTCTGCGGTGACTGTAGCACTTCCGTGTACTCGCGGATGAGGTTCGCCACTTGGAACGCCTGTAACGCGACGAGAACAGTATATTATTACATTGATAGATCATCGCAAACCAAAGCGATTGTTATCATATTATCGTTATGTTATTATTGTCGTGAATTGTGAGCAGGAACGATTTCGTATGCCTGGGGATCTCGAGAGACAAATTTTGCAGAATTGTGTAAACAAAAAAGTATATTTTGTGGAATCGTCAGTCCGCCCTTATACACCCTTTCCCAGGACTGTGCATGGTCCCCACCTTTAAAAACGATTTCCGTTAAGTATACTAAGCAAATTGTCGTTGTTTTTTACAGTTCCATAAAATAAAATTCAAAACAATTTAAAATATCGGGTTTTTTCGGATATCCTCAGTAATTTAGTGAAATTAAAACATTTACGTCATAGACGATAATATAACTGGTACGTGTAATATTTTACCTCTGATAAGTGTGTTTGTCAACTATTTCGATTAATAAACAGGCATAACATAAACACAGAAATATTGTATGCAAAATAACATGGAATTCACGTAAATAATTATTTGTATTTCCATGTTGACAGCAACTACGGTTGGTCCGTGTATCATCTCGTACTATTAATAATTTATCATTTGAGAATTTAATTATCACTTGTACATGGGTACTAAATGAAATTGGAAAATGAATCCGATACCTGTAGTGGCTCGCTTATTGGTACGAGTGACCGACGATTTTACCGATTATAAAACGTTACCTGCGAAGTGGTCAGTATGATCTTGCTTTGCTTTTTGTCGCTGCCCGTGATGATCATCAGACAATTTACTGCCGGACTGTAACTCAAGATACTGTCATATTCGTACGAACACAACGCATTTCGAGAACGGTGCTCCAGTAGATGTAAACCGGCTTGATCCACGGCTAACCACAGGACACGAGGCCAATTCGAGGTGAACGATTGCTAAAAACCAAATATGTCTGTTAATATTTTGAAATGTACATACTTACAAGGCTTCAAGCCATCAAGTCGTAAAATTATTTTTGTTTTTACCAAACATATCATGAATAGGTCTAGAATTTATTATATGCATGCATGAATGTTGAATGCATATGTGTGAATAGTTATTTTTAAAGGTTCCAAATTCAGTTAGTTATGTCAACAAAATGACGTATCTAAGTTTTATTCTGTATACCTAGTGCATATAATGCATTATATTCTGTATTTAATTGTAAACATGAAATATTATATTAACATGTTTACATATTTCATACAAAAGTCTGACAGTAATCGTATCTAACATAATATTGTTATTAATATTATTAATAATAATATATTATAATACTTTTTATCGTATATTTCTTTTCCTACTTACTTAGTAAATACATATCGTTAAAAGTTCGTTTTTTTTTTTGAACAATTAAAATAACATTTTTTAGAAATTAATAATTAATATATACTTTTTAGTGATTTCGTTGTATTTCCTATTAATTTTTTACTGTTATACATTCTAACAAAATTAAATACTAACCATAACATCGAAAATGGTAGCTCTATGAAGTGGCCAGCTTTTTATCAGGTTTAAGAAAGCTTTTTTGGCCTCAGCCGAAGTCATTCCTCTCAAACTCTGGTGGTGCATCGCCACGTCCTCGTTGGGTATGTTAGTGACTAGCCTCGATGGAAGACAATGGCATGACACTTGTCGGTATTCCAATACGGTGTCTTCGCAGTCTCCTAATTCTACTTGAGCTTGTAAAGAGGTCAACATAACCTAAAACCAAGATAAAAATACATCAATACACTAAACTTTGTACAGTTTTTGAGTTATTTTTTTAAAGTTTCAGAGAATTGTTGGACAATTGTTTATATGAAGAAAAAGTGTATTTATTATAATATATAATGTTTGAAATAATTTTGGTGATGTTAATGTTATGGTAAAGTTCGATGTACCGTAGGTATTTTCTCCACTATGTTTCTAAACTATTATAAAATACAGACTGAATGGTTTATAAAATGTGCTTACTCCAAATGTTTTCTCTAATAATGAATTAATTCGAATTCTATTTTTAAATTTTTACAGTTAGAGACAATATTTTTATAAATTTAAATGTTTACAGCGTTTACATTATTTTAAAAGAATCCATTTTCTCTAAAGTTCGTTCTGTTTCTATTAGTTGATTTAGACTTTTGAAAATATCTTTAAGGAACCTTTATTGACTCAATGTACTTAACAAAATAAGATATGCAAATTATTTGCAAGTTCAAAGTTTGTCGAGTCGAGACAATTATTTCAATAAGTACCATGGATAGTCTTAATCATATATTTGTTTAATTTAATGGTCGCTAAAATATCAAAAACACGAACCGCTTCGTTATCGGTAACTGGAAATCGATCGCACCGGAGGCCATGCAGCACCTGATGGTACAACAATTCTTTTTCCACTGGATCGTCCAGGTCCATGTACTGGTCGAGGAACAAATGTTTTTTGAATAGGAATATGTGGCTGTGCTTTCGAATTGGCTTGGACGTGTTTGCCGTTCCAGTGTTGGCATTCCTGTATCTTTCCCACTTCGACATGACATCGGCAAGCTTTTCTTCGGCGACCAAACTCCGCTCGGAATTTCCCAACACCTCGTAGATCGCATATCCTATAAAAATAAATCATTATAAAAAAAAAATATCCTATGTAAAATTTTATAAGCAATTTTATTTTGCACTTTTTAAAGAATGATTAATGAATATTTTGGAAAATAAAAATACTGTAAACAATTGTGCATACTCTATGAAAATGTATCAATACAATTTGTATACAACATACAACAAGATTCATAGATGAATAATTTTATTTGGCATAATATAATTTATTTTATCTGCCAAATAGGTTAATCATGCGTAAACGGCAAATGCATATATATATATATATTCTAAAACGTAATTATTTTTTATGATCAACGTAAAATAATGATATATTATGACCATTAAGATAATAATTCAGCGCTTATATATTATATAAAATATAGTTTTAAGTTGAAAATGTTAACCAATATATGATTTGTTCAATGAATAATGTATTTTTCATAATTTTATTAATTTTATAAAATAAAATTATGATTATACGTTATTTCTAGACTTCTAGTACATATCTACTTGAATACTTCAATGTTAAATACATGGTATATTTTAACGTCATACTTGTAAAACGAACATCAAAGTTAAAAAAATAGTTTTGGTCTATGAACACGTGACTTAATTAGGTAGATAGTTAAAAATTAATTTTTTAAATATCAGTTGAAAATATCCAAAAATAATATAAAAAATAAATATTATATATAGTTATTATAATAATATTTTGCACATTTTTTTTTTTTAATCTTAGGTCGCAATAGTTTTGTAACAACTGTTTTTTAACACTAATTATAAAAATTATTGTACTGTGTTTTCGCCGCGTCAAATTTTGCTTACCCATTGCTGTCTTTCTAAGGCCAATTTTATTCTTAACGATTTCCACCACATCTTTAGCCGTTGAAGATGGATGAAACTCAATGGCGTGGTATTGTCCATCCATAAAATGAAATCTGGCATAAATTAACCTCCTGTTTATCGTGCACAATATTTCTTCTCTAGACGGCGGCCACTGTCGTCTCCTCGTACCTTGAGTTTTTGACACGCACTAAAAGAATCAAAATATAAAAAATGTGCTCAACACTTTGGAACGAAGAGCATGTCCTGACATTTTTTTAACATTATTTAAGTTCGAATTTGCTACTTGCAGGAAACCAATCAATTTTTATATAATAGATACGCCCTACGAAAAATCACTGCAGGACTATACCTCACGGTATCTGTACACTCACTTTTTCCGCAAACCGAGCATACTTCCCTTCCTCGGTCACACAATCGCCGGCGCACTTCCGCAGGTGTGCAATCAAATATTTTCGTATGTTGCGTTGTGGTGGTAAGATGACCGAACACGTTAGGGACAACAGCGCCCAATGCCTGAGATTGACTCTCGAGTTTGGATCTGGATGTTCGGTGGTTTGCTTGATCAGCTGCAGGTAAAGTTCACAAAGTAGCGACTCCTTGCGCATGGATCTTTCCATAACGTTCTGTATAAGAGTTACGTGTTCGTCTTCGGCTCGCCGGACGACTTCTCCTAATGCACGTTAAAACCAACGAACTATTGAGTGAAGTTTAATTAACAAACGATCGATACAACGCCAACAGTTGTATCGTGCAGTATGCCAGTAACCTAGGAGTGGTATGAAGGCGCGGTAAAAATAGGGATGGAAAAAGTTTTAGGTGGATTTTATTGGCAAAGATTCCTATAGTCATTAAACAATTATATTAAACAGGATATTTTAAAATTGAAGAGTTATATCTACAATTCAGTCAACAGGCTATAAAAAGTTGATTCAGTTCTCTGAATTAAATATTAAATCTAATTTAGTTTTAATTTAGTTTATAATACATAAAAAATATTTAAGGTTTTATTTATTAATAAACTTTTAAAAATATAATTTGAAACTAAATAAAATTACATTTAATACGTTATTTGATAATAATAACTAGTTTATACCAAAAAAATTTAATATAATATATAAAAAAGTGAGATAATTTTTAACCATACCAATATATTGCATGTGTATTTAATAAGTTGTTAATAATAATTATAAGCTATAATTAAATATATTTTGAGCAATCAATGCTTTAATATTTATTTATTTTTAATATTATATTATATATTGACAGCTTTTAATCATGGTTTTTTTTTTATGAAATCGTTTGTATTTAATTTAAGAGTATTTTTTTTAATCAAATTATGAATAAATTTAGGTCCATGTGACAACTGCAATATATAATAAAATTATATTCTTAAGTCAGCAATATGCAATTTTCTCCTGGTTACAAACGCTATCTTTATCATTACCATTTTGACCTAATCCAGCATATTTCAGTATGATCTGAAACATTTGCAAGGCGATTTGTTCATCTTGTTCGGACAATCGGCTGAGACTTTGGGATATTGTCTGTCTACTGAACGACCAATAAGAACCCGAGAATCCCTTGTACGTTTCTCCATGTTCTGACAACGATCCAATGTGTTCGGCCCATAATTTTTCTAATTTGTGTTTACTTAATCTAAAAAAAATATTTGTAAATTAAAAATATACTTAAAACTTTATGGTACACCATTTTATTGCATCACCAACCTGCGCAAGGTATTCTTTAAGAAACTACCAGAGGTATCCTGAGGTTTATTCAACATGTCTGAATCGATCAAATTGCGCCGGCAGTTGATCACGTTGTGATAAAGCCGTATGCGATCGTCGTTCGTTATGGCTTTCACCTAATAGGTACATAAATAAATTAAAATCGTTTTTAATATAAAAAGTTTAAATATTAAATTGTTATAACTGCTGCAAGGCTGTGAGTTTATACGTTTCCATTTCAAATAGGTTTGAAGCTAAATTTGTATGATGTTGTAAATGTATTTTTTTTAGTATGCACTCGTATATTCAATGTATTAAAATAAATATAAATTAATATCAAATTCATTAATATTGATTGCATAATTATCTAGATAATTCATAGCTGTTTAGTATATCAAGTCCACAGCCTTGATTTTAAATCACAACAATATTTATTCGTTTCTTACTGGAGCTTCGTTTTCGATTATCCAACCGGCTAGCCCTGGACAATAACTGACAATAAGCGAACCGATTTCAGATTTCTGTTGCGTTTCAAAGACGAAACACTTGTGAGCCGAAGCGTTATCGTTTTGGTGTCTCATCAAGTTTATGGTCAAGAAACAATCACTGGGGTCCAAAAATATTGATTCAACGTCAGTGTACCTGAACTCATACATGACGAACTTATCTTCCGGTTTGATCAACATCAATCCTTCGCAGTTGACACCGAGTATTAGAGTGTTTCCTATATAAAATCACAAGATCGACATTAACAACCAACTCGGAACAATTTCGAGTGACAGTGTGATCATACCGTAAGACCAGTAGCCCCTGTAAGTAACGTGGAACATCGTGGTGCCGTACAGCGGGTATTGCATTACACACGACAAGTACAAAACCTTTGCCATTACCTCCGATCTTCCAGCGCCGTATTGTTGATGAGCTTGCGCCAATATCGGTACCTGTTATAAAATCAGATCGTCAGAAGTTTCAATCATTTGTTAGCACCGGGTATTGACCAAACAAGCTGCGGACGTAATTCGTCGTCAGGTGAGTACTAGTTCATATGCACGATACACGAGGAGTAAAAAACAAAAAATGTAAATAAAAAAAAGTTTTTAGTAGAAAAATATCCGGTACTGGGGCGTATATCAGAAAATCGTGTTTTAGTAGAAATCCGAGTTTTTACAACGGATTGCTGTGGAATAATAATTTCATAGAAAATCAAATGTTACACTATTTATCTAATTTAGATTTCATTGTATTTTACAACGCAATCAAAATAATACACATAAATAAAAAAATACTAATTAAATTAAGATTTTTCCAAGGCGTTTATATCAAACCTTAATTATTTATTATTCTTAATCGTAAATACGTCTATTTTCAACGATCGTATATGTTGCGGGAATCGTATCATTTTCTACAGATTACAAGCACGTATACACCTACCCAAGTATCAGAACTCCTTATTCTGCTTATTCTAAACGGTAGATAATTTTCGACATCCGCGTAATATTCCAAAGTCGATTCCTTGGGATCACCGAGTGACACTTGGCACTGAAGTCCGGCTAATTGGAGAGCAACCTTTTCACTGACCGGAAAATCGTCGCACTAATTAAAAACGATAATAAAAATAATCCAATTATAAATATTATTTGAAACATTTTCGTGCACGTAATTTCAACATTTCTCCCATCAATTACCTTCACAACACAGTAGACGGCCTGAGCGTACAATAAGTTCACTTCAATCGGGTCCTGCGAAATTTCTCGGGAATGCCGGAACAGTCGACGTTTAAATATGAAGCGGTTTTCACCACTGGTCAAAGTCGTGTTGCTAGAACGACGGCTCAACGATGGAAAACTGCTACTCGATTGAGTTGTCTGTTTGATTTGCTGCTTTCTATGGGCCAAAATATATACATCTATATTATATAGGTTTATCTTAAGATAAATATATGTCAGGTGAATTAATACTTTAACAGCGTATATAAAACGTATACTATTACATTAAAACTTCGAGAAAAGATAACTTGAAAATAATTATCAGATGAAATTTATCGGATTGCACCCTTACACCTAAACCGGCTAAACCAATTATTACATTTTTCAGAATTTGGTTAATAACAGGTAATGTTTGAATTGACCGAGATCTATTTATTTCATTTTAAATTAGAAAAATTAATTTTCTTTATAAATAAATGTATATATTGTTGTTTATTGTATAAAACGATCTATAAATCATTACAAAAACGTTATTACGTGACATGACTAATTAATTTAAAAATAAACGTAAATATATATTTTCATTATTATTTTATAATTATGACTACCTACTAAATGTAATTATTATTATAATAAAAACAATGAACTTTTTATAGGTATTCAAAATCCAAACTATTCTTTTAACTATCGACGATAATCGTATAAATCATATAATTGCAATTTGACCTTGGATTAGACAGGTGGTCAGATCTATTAAAATTTGATATACGTACGATTGCCAAGCGGCGATGATGTCATACAAATAGTAATGAGCGCGAACGTGTTCTTCGCCGTCCGACCGACTCTGATATATTGACCAACCGTCGATCGACCTCAGACACAATTTGTCTGCTAGTTTGTAAACTGCATCGCTGGCTGTGTCTGTTGGATGGATGTCGATCGCTTTGGTTCGGCCATCCAGGAAGAAAAATCTACAGACGATTGTGCCGAGTCTCCGCATAGCCTGTAGCACAAGATTTGTGTTTTTTTAGATCTCTAATGTTTAAAGCGCGTTTGAAACCAACATGTTTATCTAAGAATTTCCAAAGTATGTTTATCCAATATCTATTACTTTTTTACGTCTTAAAAATCATTAGAAAACATAATTTGAAAATATTTTAAAGTTCATTTGATTAAATTTTTTTTTCAATAAATGATTTGTGTTATTAATTATTTTAGTTCTAAATTATTAGATGACTATAAATAACCTTTGGAATAGTGTGAATAATTTGAGTTACAACTTATTATTTTTTTTTTTTTATACGAAACGACATTTAATAATATAATAAAATTTTCTTTTAGGAAAAATTGTTCAACACAAATAAAAAAGTAAACCATTTTTGAACACAAATCCAATAACAAAAACATTTTAAACTCATTTTCACTTCAGGGTTGAAGTGGACTTACGGCGATTTCAACGGTTGATGGTGGATACTGTCGACACGACACTTTCGTGTTTTTGCAATTGTCGAGACACCATTGAACGTACTGCTTAAGTTTTCCCTCACACTGCAAATTCTTCCGTAAGAAGCTCACGAAATACTAAATCATAAATAAAATATTATATTACGAGTATATTTTAAAGTATCTACTAATATTGAATAATGTCAATAACTAAATTGCAAACATTTTAAGTTTTCTTATTCTTACAAACACTTACGATTGATACTACCTCCTCCCACCCAAATTTTCTCATCAATTTTGATTACGGATTTAAAGAAAATCGTATTATTATTAATTGTTATATTAATAATAATACTATGTGTATGTAAACGGATTGTAGAAAATGTTTTGTGCAAGCCATTTAACCCATAAATGTACCTTGTATAGTAACTTGCTAGGCTGGAACGCAACGATCGCGAGGCAAATGAGCAACCACACTCTCTCGGTGGACTCCGTGCTTGGATTATTTGTCGCTTGTCGCATGCACTGCACGAAAATTTCGTCTCTCAACTCTTCGCGGTTGATTCCCGCGCCGATTATCGACTGGATGATTTGTACTTCGTTGTCTTGTTTTATATCACCTCTAGTATATTTACAGAGATCCTGTAGATCATAATATCATACGTAGTAAATTAAAATTAAACAAATATAATCACAATATGATATTACATCATGAATGTACTAAATCACTTTTTTTTTTAAATGATAAATTTACATATTTAATTTACTGTTTCACGTATAGTCTATTTATGATTTATAGCCTTAAGGTATAGAAAAGGCATTGCATTTTATTCTCTTTTTAAAAATTTCTTTTTGACTCGAGATTTGACTTTTAAATAAAATGAATAGAGAGGTTTTTAGACACACATAATTACAATTGCAATGTGGTGATATGTCAAAAATAAGTTTATTTATTAAATATAACATCAAAAATATTAGGACTTGTCCTTTTTTGTATACTACATTAATGCATATAGCATATATTGATGATGAATACTTTTTTATAAGACTTAAATAAAAAAAAAAATACAAAACAAATAAATATTTGTTTATGTTGATTTGATGCAGGTTATTAAATATTTCAGAACTTTTGATTTATAATATTATATAATATTATTATGCTATTATGTGTGTGTATATATTTATTTTTTATATTTTATTATTATGATTAATGACTATATTATATTATTATGTTTTAATTGTATAATATATCGATTATTTCTTATTGTTTAGGTACTATAAATTATTGTGCTATTGACTATTAACCGTTTTTAATATTAAAATAAAATAATCCAAAAAATATTTATGTAATATAATGTACTATAATTATCTGACTTGTAATCTTGAAAATATGTTGTATGTTAACTATCGGATCTGTTGCAATTTTGACGGTAAAATTATTATCATTGAATTATGTTGATATTTGACAGTACTTACTCTAAATATTGATATGGCTATCGTTATGTTATCCGGATCGTACATGTGTATGTGCGATGTCGGAATAGTTGAGCCTCGGTGGAACGAAACCATTTCGTACATAGGTATCTTTTCCAATGACTTGCTTTTCCTCTTGAGCGTGGCTATTATCGTTCCTACAGGTTATAGACAACATTTATTTCAATTATTACTGGTAAAACTATCAACAGATAATATGATAGAAATGAAAACGTTTATCGTACCTTCTGGCGAACGCTCGTGAGCGTTGAAATAGTTTTCGGCAAACTCGAGGATATCATGATAGTTGTCATGCAGTGGTTCGACGTTCAACTTCTCTTGGATGTTTTCCATCTCTTGCAATTTCTTTTCCACTCTAAATTTCCTCCTCTGATCGCGTTCCGTAGTATCTTCAACAAATCCATTGTTATGCTTCCAATTCGCACCCTGTAACACAACCGGTGAATAAGTAAAAACCAAACGATTGTGAACGATTTTCCTCACAACTTTGTTAAGTAATGCAATACGTCAATATGTTATATGAAATATAAAAAATTTTATTGTGCAAAACGTTAGGAATAATAATAAAATAGAAGTGTTCAAATAAAAATTATAGTGCTGATCTTTAAAAAACGTCAATGGTTTAAATGGTTTTATTTAATTTTTTCGTACTGTATATTATTATTTCATCCTATAGGAATAGCCTACATTTTCGCTACTTAATAAAAAGCATTTATATAGTCCGAAAATTATAGAAGCCATCAAATCAAAACATTTCATGTGTTTATAAATAGGTAGCAAAAAAGAGAAAAAATATTTTTCGAAAATGTTAATATAAACATTTGGTAAATATTTCATACATCGATAGTTATTCAATATAAATAAATAATAATGAAATATTTATTTTGAAAAATAATATCAAATATCTTTTTTGATCCTTCAAATTATAAACAAGATTAATTCTCTACCAGAAACTTCTTTCGAGGATAAAGATTTAAAAATTGTTTGTATTATAAAAACTGTCTCTACAAAAAATGTAGTTACATATCAAGTATCACTAGTATCAGTACATATATATGCTATGCTCAAACCATGGTCACTAAAACTAATAATTTTACTCACTCCAGTTCCGGAAGTCCTCGAGCTGGGCCTACTTTGCCGTGGTGATGATAGGGCGGCTGCAGTGGCGGCTGGACTTATAGATCTGTTAGCGCTTTCAATTGCAACGGGACTCTTAGCTCTGATCAGTTTGTGAGGTGGCGTGGGTAGTGGCGGCGGCGAAACGTTATCTTCATCCCTAGGCAACACTGCCTCATAAATAGGTTCATCGTTGGCTTTTGTTGGCTGTTGATTAAACGGTGGTGGTGGCGGGGGTGGATGCGACGGTTCTGGTAACACCACCTGCATTGCATTTGCTGGAGACGACGATAATGATTTTTCCAACCCCCTGCTCTCGAGCTCCATTTCAACAATTTCTATTTCTCGTTGGATCACACTCTCCAACTAAAAATGCGTAATACGTAACACAAATGTTTATTAGACACGCTGTTCAACAGAATTGATAAATAAAAAATATGTATAGTGTGCGTTTGAGTTATTTGAAATCATGTGGTTTAAAAAAATATCACTATCTATGTAATGTTTATAGTGTTATTAGTATGCATCGGTGTTGTATACAATTCGAGTATTGGATAAAAATTGGTGTTCAAGATAAATTTCAAATATTTTTCGTTAAACAATTTTGAGGTAGATAACAAAATTACCATCAAATAAATTTTTTTTTCTAGATTGGACTATAATTAATGATCATTTTTTCACAAATCCGTCTATTACATTTGAAAACTATAAAGTGTATCCTTTTAGTAAAAAATCATCTAAAAATTACGTATTTATAATATATTCATTCAAATATAAATATTGATAAGTCAATAAAAAAAAATTTAAAATAAATAATTAATTCTTGTTTATAAATATTCAAATAGTTTACAACACTGAATATCAAAATTATTGTGGGTAAACCTTAAATGTGTTAATTAAAGCAAAGATATATTAGTTCGAGTGCCTGCAATAATCAATAGTCCTACTACCGATACAGATTGGTGTGATTATATGGTTAAAATAACTAAATAAAAAAAGGAGAACCTCTTTAATAAATCTTACATACGTTATGAATACATTTTCTCACCTGTGTAACATAATAATTAATATCATGTACAATTTGGTCCCTAGCAAGTGGAATAATGTTCTACACAATACGTATGACTAGGTACGTATTTCAGTTTTCAATGAAAAAAAAATTGTATAATAAACTAACGAAAATACTGTTAAACACGCGAATACGTGATTGTATAAGGTATAATTTAGTGTGTCTGAAGAAATAAATCGTGTGCAAATTACCTCATCGAAATCGCTTACTATTTCCTTCATACGGTCTCCCACAGTGTCTATAGAGCGGCCAGACTGCACATCAGACAAAAAGGCAAATAGGTTATCCAAATCCACGGACTCGTGTGCTGGATCTACTTGAAGCCTAGAGTTTAACTGTTCAGCTAGTTTTGCGAATTCGATTTCGGATATCCTAAAAACCAATCGTTATGATATCATACAGACTCTGATAAATCATTTCCACTATATCATACGTAAAACCACTTACTTTTCTTCTTTTTCGATTTGCAATTCGTTTAATTGTTCATTTTCTTGAGCTTTTTCTTTGAGTTCTTCAGCTTTGCGTTTTTCTTCTTCTACGCGTTCCCGTTTCCTCATTTCTTCTTCTACTCGTCTCATTTCTCGCAAAGCAGCAGCGACCTATAATAAGATTATAAGTAATGGTGGTATTACCATTTCCAATCGAATATTTTATTTTGGTGGTTTGCGATTTAACCATTTTCCTTACCTCTCGAGCGAAAACTCCTCTTAGATGCGACTGGATTACGATTGCGGCTCGACGTTTCTTTAAGAACACCAAACGTTGTTTCCAACTCTTGAACGCCGTTTGTACAATTATTACCGCGGTCCGTGTTTTAATGTAATCTGAATAATATTTATCAAAGGAATATATATAAACCCCCTCGCAAGAATAATACATTAATGAAATCGTCTACCTTTTCTAACGAAGTATCCTCTCCATGTTCGTTGAATAGTCGTAGCCATAAAATTGAGCATTATCTTTCGTTTATCTTCGAGTGGCTCATGTGCTTTGTTCCGAAGAAATACCTTCGATTTGCCTATCTGACATTCTTCTGAAGGAATTTCTTGTAATGTCAAAAACGCCCTTTAAAGAAACATAATAGTGTAATAATAATGACATTTCAGACGTTTTGAAAAACTATTACGAAAACCCGCATTTTTGTATACGTACTTAACAGCTGAGCGCTCTTCAGTGGGCAGTTTTGTTTTCACCAAACAACGGTAACGGCTTAGGAACTCGTGAAATGACATATGTATGGGATAGCCCTCTTTTCGGATTCTGATTATATCCAACATACCTAAGTACTTCAGCTGGTCCAACACTAGCTTCTCATTGTAATGGTTTGGTGCTTTTATTGTGTTAGGTTTAATGCATCTCACGTACCTATAATATAAAAATTATTGAAACGAACTCAATAAATTCGATTCTCGATTAAATGATTCTAGGTCACGTACCATGGATTTGTGGATTGCAAGACATCTACCAACGCTTGTAATTGGTGCCTGAACGTATCGCTAACAGTGGGTCGACCTTTAGTGGTCCCTCTGGTGGATGTGGAGTTGGCGCTGCCCATTCGCGACACAGTAGATCCAAGTAAATCCTATAAAAAAATAAATTGTAACATTATAATTTCGGATAGTATTAAATTACAAACGCGATAGCCTCCGGAAAAATACTAACCTGATATTTGATAAGTTCACGCACAAAGACGTTCGTCGAACGTGTCATAAAATCAAAAAACACATCTTGCTGTACATCACGATTCTTGTCAACAAAACCACTGGCGGTATACGTAACGGAACCAGCATAGTGCAAAATACTGAATTCCGATTCCCATTTCCGACGGTCGTCTCCTTTCACAAAATTTGGATGATTCTCGAATTCCGTGTGCAAATTCATCAAGTACGTAGTATCTGATCCCTACGATTAATTAATAAAATTATTACATAAAATTAAGCAACTCATTTTAAAAACAACTAATACAAACACTCGAAATAAAGAATTATTTTATATAAAAATAAAAATTATATGTCTTGTACTCCAACAAATATTTTATTATCTAGTGGAAATTCATTAAATAATTTAGATTTTTTTTCTCTCTTACTTAATATCTCTATACTTATTATTATAAACTTTTATATTTTATATTTTATCTTTATTTCTTTTTATTGTATAAATACTTAAACATGTTATAATCTTATATTTATAGATCTCTAATATTAATCATATTTTCTTCAAATGTATACCCTATATATTATGTAAATTGGACTAACGTCCGTTAAATAATTACATAAATAAATAAATAAACCATAATACCTACTACATAGATTTTTCTACAAAACAATATTATTACCTTAGGCATGTGACACTGTTCAGTCAGCAACTTCAAAATACAGCGAGGTGGTTTCTCGACCAGTTCCAGACAGGAAGTGTTATCGGTGAACTGAATGTGTGAAAATTTGATTTCTTCTTGTCGGTACTTTAGGATGTAAAATAAAACGTAATCAAATTTAATATATTTCCATATAGGTATGAAATTATTAAGATACAAAGTTATAATATATTATTATCTAACAGGTTAAGATATTTTATTATACGTACAATTTCTTGTTCCAATGCGAAAACATAGTGATTGAAAAACTTGTGCAGTTTTTCGTTAGTGTAATTTATGCATAACTGTTCGAACGAATTGATAGTGAAATTTTCGAACCCAAATATGTCGAGCACGCCAAGAAACCTTGATGTATCTTGTCCAGGATTTGTGCAGGTATTGATGTGATTCACGAGCCACGCGAAAGTTCGCGAGTATAGTGCTTTGGCCATCGCATGTCGGTTTTCGATCGCCTGAATAAAATATATTAAATACCATATTATAGAGTATTTTGTAATTTCAATACCTTGTTTTTATTTCATATCAATAGTGGTATTACAAATAAAGGTTTACTAAATTAAAAAATAAATTTAATTGTAGTAATTATCTTTTGGAGTATATTACATAATAGTTCATAAAAAGGATCGTTTTTATTTATTACTGTGACAGAATAAAAAGTATGAAGTATTATTATTTGTATATTTATTATTTTGGAAACGTTCGCATCAATATAAACAAGCCAAAGTGAACAATGGTTAATATTGAATAATAATAATATTTCAATAATTGATATTTATTCTGAAAATATTGTAATTTTTTTATCAATAAAGTCTATGCATACTATTTGGTATTATAATTTATTAATATAAGCCACAAAGTCCCTCGAAAAAGCCATCAACAGCATTGTATCTAATTGACTAATCAACTTAAACATTATGCCTAATGAGTCATGTTTAAAAAAACCATTAATTGCCCATATGGAGTTTTTCAAACTTATATGATTCGCGTCATCTATCTACAAATTAAACAAGTTAAAAATATAAATGTTAAGTATAGTTAAAAGCATATTATGGAATATTGTCATTAAGTAGAGAACCAATGCGTAGCGAGCCAATAACAATAAAAAAGATAACAATATAAACATTTTAAATTTTTATCAGTCAAACAAATAATATTTAAGAAACGCAGAAGTATGTCATGCATACAATAAAACTAACAGTTTCGGATTTCGATTATTTTTTTATCAGCTTCGACGATGTTTTCAAAATGCGTTTGAGTAACATATGGAATCTATTTAAAAATATTTTTCTGCTTAAAGTTCGAGAGTTAAGAGATATTATTTTTAAACTTTAACACCACAAGGCATGTTGTAAGTGCTTTTATAGCATCTACATCCAGATCCTAAATTATTTATAGTTAAATTATTTTAACGGTCTATATATATCGTTAACATACTTCGGGCAATTTTAGAGGTATTTCAGTTATGTTTCCGCGCACGTTTATCTGCCTGAGCAACGCTACGTGGACCACGTCTTCCTTTTGCAGTCCCAGTAGGTGAGACACGACTGATAGTATTTCGTGATCATTTTCAGTCAGTTGACATTTTTCACCATCGACGTCCTGTAAGTTAAAAAAAAATATAAAATATAAATAAGTGAAAAGAACAAATACCAAAAATGTATTATTATATTACGCGAACTCATTTATATGGTTTAAAAATTATAAACAAATGTATATTTTTTAGTCGATAGTGTTATAAATGAAAGCTAAAAATGTATTCTATAATGTCGTAAATAAATACTTTTAGTGTATATTTAAATGTTTGATCAACTATAAGTTCTAGGAGTATGTTTTAAAATTTAAACTTTTATGATCATGTTAATGCAAAGTGCATATTATTTTGTCATATTTTAACTTGACGTGTATTTCGTTAAATATAGTATAATAAATTTCGAAAGAAAAAAAATTATAGTATGGATTAATCCCAATGCAAACTATAAACGATGAATAAAATTATAACAATAAATGATTATCTCTTACGTTCAAAATATTTAATCCCATTTGTTGTTATAGTTATAAATATGAAAGATAAAGGTTCAATCGTGAACTTTCAAAACCCAAACGACTTAATAAGAAAGTTAAAAAATATTTATTTACTTAACGTTATGTTTTATTATTAATACGATTTTTGATGAAAATATTATATTTTATTCGTATTTATTTGGGAAATTTAGGTGTATACTGCATATATGTTTATTCAATGGTATTTTATAGTAACATGTATAAATTAAATTTCTGCTCGTATCGAATAAATCGTAATTTTATTCAATATTACAATATATTTTAGTGGTTTAGGCTAAACTTCATCGTAAAGTTAGCAATATCAGTGATACATGTAGTAATTTACCCGAAAAACTGTATTTCCCAGCCACAGGATTGCTGACAAGACGCAGAAAATTCCATCGACCATGTTGAGTGGTATGCGGAGCACATTGAACGCTAAACGCAGCGCGTCGAATTTATGTACGTCCGAAACACCGTCGATGGTTATGCAGCCCGACTGGTTCAGGTAGTTGTAAAACTCTGGTGGTTTCAATTTATACAGCTCAACCAAGTCCTTATTATGCTGCCGATAAAAAAATCAATATCTTATATTCGGGTACAAAAAAAATGTCACAAAAACAGACAAAATTATAGTCCAAACATTTAAAACAGGTCAACGATTCTTTTTTTTGGAAATTATTTTTAATTTTAAACCTATATAATACATCCATAATATTATATTATTCATATGTTATTTATAGCGCCAAAAATGGATACAATTTTTGATAAATATTTAAGAATCTTAAATATATTTTGACGAAAATAGTCATTACTCAGATTCAACGAAAAATATATATTTTTGATTTAAATACGTCATAAAAAAAAATAAAAAATATTAAACTTAATTAAAAAAAAATTGTTTAGTACACGCTGTTTCAAATATTTTTTGAAGTGGAAAAAAACGGAAAAATAGGTATATTTTTAATTAATGGTGTATTAGATATAAGATTTAATTTGTAAATTTATATTATTTCTTGTCACTTTTTTCAATATTTTATTTCTCAAAATACTCTTTCATAATTCTTGTATGTTTTTCACCTAGCTTAACAATAAAAAAAAAAGTTGAAAACTAATAAAAATCATATTTGTGTAACAATTTTCAATAACTTAATCTTCATAGAAAAATAATATATCATTCAAAATATTTATAATTTTTGGTTGCATTGATACATTGAAACATTTTAAGGAAATAAATAGATTTATAAATAAAAATAATTACTTTCTAATCCGACATAAATGGATATATGTCAGAAAATGACTTACCCTAGCGCCCTCAGCGAGCTGATAAAATACATGATAGTTTCGTTCACCAGCACTCTGGAATGTAATTCTTGACTGCTCCAGCAGATAGTCCTGTATGATGCATCCTTTTATCATCCATCTGCCGTCGAAACACACTTGCATGAACTTTCCAAAGCGGCTAGAATTATCGTTTCGCGCTGTTTTTGCGTTACCTGAAAAAAGTCAAAAACAAAAATCAGACGCTAATTTATTATAATTATTATGTGATAATATCCAACAATCAACATTCCAACACATTATTACAATAAAACAATTAGTATATTAAACTGAGATTCTTTAAAAAGCAAAAATTACATTAATAATAAATTTATTAAATACTATCAATAGTATGGTAATTTATAGACTCTCTTTCGCAAAATGTATGTCTAGTTTAGTTACCTACCTATAATTTATAAGGAAATTCAAATACCTATTACTTATATTATATTATAAAATATTTAAATTTCAAATTATACTTTTAATTATTTATGTAAATTCTGAAACAAATCAATTTAATTTTAATATAAGAATTCAACGATTATACTTTATAAATAATTAGTCTAGTAAGTTATTTATTTATTTATTAGTAATAACATTTAAAACATAGACTATTGCTGCAACAATGGACGAAATGTTGCTCACTTAAATCGTTACTTCAATCTTCTTATCTGAACTTTGAAATAGGGGCTTATGAATAGTAACTATCACTTCAATAATATCTATAAGGTATATTATATTTATATACGTCAAAATGTGGTATATATCTACTCTACTGTCTTTACTATAGGTTGTAAAATTAAAAATTAAATATTAGTTCACAATAAGAATGAAATTATTTAGGGCTATATAAATTATTAGGATTACTACTTATTAGTATCATAAATTAATATGTAATTATTTTATTTTTATATTTTATAAGCATGTCGTTAAATGAAATATTTTAAAATTATTTTAACGAGTAAATACACCACATTTTAAGCTTTTTTAAAAGATATTTTAACAGTCTGGACATTAAATATAACCTAAGGATTAAAAAAAATAAATCCCATATCATAAAAAACATTAATTTCATCAATAGCTGTTTAATATGTGTAACCGTATTTAGTGAAAATTAAGAAATATATAATATATTGATTATAATATAATAACTACTATAAATACAAATTACAACTATTTTAAAGTGCACTGTTTAAGAATTTTTTAAGCTATCTTATTGTTTATTTTATATTCTGAGTGGAGCAATGAATGTATTGTTTTACAGTGTTGACATGTATTTTTTTTTGTGTGTGTGTATATGTCTGTGCACATGATAAGTAGTCCATAAAATGTTCCGATCTTCAACTTTGTGGTTGGTTTCTGATAATAAGTTACAAGTATACAAATTTAACATGTCTAACAGAAGTGATACCCACTTGATCACCTTTTTTTTATTTTACGTATAATATACATAGACAGCATGTTAATTTTATTTATTCTTAAACATCTTTAAAAGTAGGTTAAGATATACTTATCTCAAATATTCTAGATACAATTGCTATATATTTATTATAACTATGCAATATATTTTATTATAAATAAAAATAAAAACGTATAAATTAAGCAAGCAGTAAGCAAATTCAAAACTGCTTTCAGATTTCTTATCGCTTCACTAAATCAATCGGTACATTCGACAAAAAAAATAAATCTAAATTTCTATGTTCCGCGTGTGTTAGACAAGTACGTTTGGTCGGAATCGAATTCACTTAAGCGTACATGAATTTACTTCGCTTTAATAATATAATCGATTTCAAATACTATAGACTATAGTACATGGTTTACATTCTTACATGAAATTATAATCGATGATAATATATAGCTATAGTATAGGGTTCTCTTAACTAAAAACCAGAAAAATACTCTCAACGTGTCAGCTTATTTTTATTTGGTTTAAAAAAAAAAAAACATCCCGAACACTAGTATCAGTGAAGTTTTGATTTCATAATTTTAAAAAGGCACCATTTAAAATTATTAGTTTATATCCAAGTCTTTATAACCATCGTAAAAGTTGCTTACATTCTTATAATATGCATCCTAGTTATTATGAATATTCTAATTTAAGTTATGTACCGTCATAAAGTAGTCATACACTCTCATACACACAACTGCATCTACATTTATACAACGAAATTTAATTAATTATTTAATCTCCAGCAGCAGGTATATATATATAACTATGTAAGCCTTATAATTACAAATTAAAACGATTAATCTTTTATTGTTTCAGGCGTGATACAAAGCTACTATACATTTTATTTCTCGTATATTGTGATGAATACCATCTCAGCAGATATCAAAATATGTCGCAATGTCGATTCGAACACACTGAAAATTTGATTACTGCAGGTTCAATTATAAGGCATTAATTAGTGGTTTTATTGCATTAATTATTAGAGACCCGGGAAGTCTGCGTGCTCGCTGATGCATTACCCCGACTACCGTGTAATAATTGAACTAATGCGAAAATTTAACTCAATAATAGATAATTGTCGTAGCCTTTCATCGAACCCGACTAGCATAAGACACGGTAAATCATCATCGTTCTTTTATTATTTTTTACAGTAAAATAAAAACTGTAAATATTACACATATATTACGCGTATACTGCAGTGTATATACGCACCAAACGATTCCAAAATTGTGTTTGCTTCGAGTATCTGCTGTTCGACCCACGTGCTCACGTTGCTGGTTACCGAGCACAAATACTGCAGGATGAATTTAGTGGTTTCTGTTTTGCCCGCTCCGCTTTCGCCAGATATCACGCACGATTGGTCGATGTCACCCGTTTGTAAGCTGTTATATGCCGCTTCCGCCACTGCAAACACATGCGGTTCCAACACACCGATTTTTGATCCGTGATATTGAAAAACGTAGTCCTGTAACAACATGTACGACGACGATTACATATTAGTACGATTATTACACCGATGTCGTCAAATAATTTTTGATGGCGGATAATAGAACCACAATAAATATATTATGCATGATAGATTAGTGCGATTAGACGTCTGAGCAGTACATTCTTGTAGATCCCGAATCCGACAGTGGTGGGAGGTAAGAACAAAAATTAATAATAATAATAAGTAGGCACTGGAAGTGATATGCAGTCGACCTGACAACAATCACAATATTTTTTCGATTTTATAATTTTCATTTAAGATAGTCTGATGTGGTAATCAGTGCCGGATTAAAGTATAAGCCAAGCAGGTCCGGGCCTAAGGGCGCCTTAATATTAAATCACATAAAGGGCGCTGTCTATCATCTATGACGTCCAGTACAAGTGGCAAAAACATGAAATTGACGTCCCCTTGTAATAGTTCTGACTAGAGTAAATAGTAATAACATTTTAAATATAAGTATATAGTAATAGTATTTTCAATATTATGCCATTCTTAGAATAACTACAATATGTATTTATAAGAATAAACATATTATGATAAGCAAAGATAGAAAATCAAGGAAATAATAAATTTACTATTACTTTAATTAATATTTAACATTAAAATTTAGTTACAATAAATTATAATTTTTAATTATAACACAAATAGGCAGCACAATATATCTGCTCTACAAATCACTATTCTCCCAAAAACGTGGGTAATTATCAACAATTATATTATTGAAGACAGATTTATATTAATCAAAATCCATCCAAGTTATTCATTATTTAATTTTAATTGATATATTATATTTTTATGGCTTTGCAAGCATAGT
Organism: Rhopalosiphum maidis; assembly: GCF_003676215.2. Taxonomy (NCBI): domain Eukaryota; kingdom Metazoa; phylum Arthropoda; class Insecta; order Hemiptera; family Aphididae; genus Rhopalosiphum; species Rhopalosiphum maidis. The sequence goes on from NC_040879.1 coordinate 57,590,636, forward strand.
GTATCGTATTTTTGCATAGGAATATGAATATTATGAGCCTTAAAATTCTAAACATGTAATTACAATTATTGTTTTTCTGAATTTTATACAATTTTTAATTTAACTAAACCATGATAATATAAAATAAATTTTGCAAACAAGTTGTGTAAGAAGATTTTTATAAGTATATTAGGGCAAAATATCCTTATTACTTGTTAATAAACAAAAATGTTTTTTAAGGGCGTTATGTTATACGGGCCTAGGAGCGCCAAATCCCTTAATCCGGCACTGGTCGTAATGTATGTATCGCGTGACGTTAAAAATATACATATTTTGCATTAGACTGGCACCTCTACTACTTTTTGACGAGAAAAATATTATTACACATCAAAATTCGGGCGATATACCGGTTTTAGTATTTAGTCATATCAAAGTAAAATGTGAAAATATATTGAAAAATTAATTATTACCACAAAGAGAAAGCCACAACATGGGTTAGGCTACCTAACCTAACCTACGTCTTACAAACGTATTATATAGAAAATTTGGATTGCCGATATTTCGAATCAAAATAATAATAAATTTCCGAATAGCCTTTTTCCCGAATGTAATACTTATTATCAAATTACAGTAATTCTATTGCTCTTGCCATATGTCGATAGAAATATAAAATTTGATGTTTTATAGATTTTATACCTTTATATTACTAGACCATCAATGTAGGTACCTATCAGACACAAAAACTCTACAAGTTTAATAGGGTGAAATCCGTAAAATAAGTCATAGATAAGAGACCATTTATCAAGTGCCTTCGAATAGAACTATTTAAACAATACAACAAAAACTGTTAACTATAAAACGTTAATATATTTTTATTATATAAATTTTTAATGTTACGGTGTTTCAGTACTTCTTCAAGCAGTGTATTGATGATACAATACAACGTGTATAATAAATTAATAACTATTATTTACCGATATTAATACAACTACAGTAATTAATTATGTTTATGTATAATATACAATTATTTAGGTAATAATTTTGATTAGGTAATTAGTCAATGACAAAAAAAGTTCATTAGCGCAATAACTTACAAAAAGGTATTGTAATTTGCATAACTCGGTGTTTTCAATTACTATTACAACTAACAAGTAGGGTAAAGAAAGGTATGTTCGTGATATATTAATTTGTGATATTTCTTTTGGGCGTTTAAAGTGAACATACCGATGAATAAGTATTATAGGTATGTTTATTATAAACGCCTAAAAGAAATATCATGAAATTAAATCACAAACATATCTTTCTTTACCCAATAAATACTAAATACATGTATATACAATAAACTAACATTTTGGATCTTGAATGAATAATATTTCAGTGTTAATAAATTAAAAATTATAAATGAATAACAAAGCGCACTATTTTTCGAATATTCAATTTTGTAAAATAATTGATATACTCATTTACACCACTCGTTACGGGTTTTCTTGTAGAAGATGTAATTGGTTCAGAAAAACAATTAATTTGTTTTTCAGTATTTTGGTACCTACAACAGCTACCGTGATGTTTAAATTGGATTTTACAATCACAACAAATCAATTAAGTTCAATGATATAACGAAAAATATAACAATAATATTCAATTAGTGGGTGAAATACGGGTACAAATATATGGGTATTTTATAACTAGAAATTAATTTATTTCCCAAAACATTTACCGTTCAAATCAATGATAAATTTGAATGATTGATTTAGAAGGAACTTGACATGAATAAAATTATATTGGTTAAATATGAATATTTTAAAATATAAAGAACATTTTTTAAACGGTAGGGTATTTAATAACCCATTATTATGTCGTGGGCCAAATCACATATTTACATTGTTCGGTTAAAAATCGTTTAAGTACATATGTTTTTTCTTTCGCTGTTTTCCATGGTTTTGTTTAAAACTACTGAAAACCACTGAAGCGAAATTCAAATAACGACCTACGAGGTACACTCAGACTCCAATTTATAGAATGAAGTCGTATGAAACGTTTTTTTTTTTTACTTCGTAAATTCATATCGCAGTAAAATTATATGTGTAATGTAATACAGAGCGCGTTTAGGATTATTAAAAGCATCTAAGTCCGAAACCGTGTGCACTTCTCAATATTACCTATATTTTTTTATGAAATGGATAATAAAAAATAGAACAATTTTTTTATTATTATTGTCGAGTCGAGTATTTTGGGGTTGTGAATACGTTTATTTCAATTTTGACCTTTATTAAAATGCCATAATGTAACAATAGAAAAAGGATGGGTAAAGTAACGCGTTACACGTACAGTTAGTATTCCTATCTACATTTGCGGACTATATAATCCATAATAGCTCAGCCCAAGGGTGATTTGTTATTTATTATTTTCGTTTATTTATTTTGTTCAACACACGATTCGAGATAGTACAGTAAATCGCATACTCGTATTTAAATTAAATATTATATAATTTCGTGTAATTTTAAATCACAAAGTTACCACAACAAACGTGTCCGGTCCCGTTATTACAATAGGTAGAATGCAGATATGTATATGAATGTTATAATTAAAAACAATTAAAAATAACTCGAAAGAGAACTGATTTCGAGTACATTAATAAAATTATATACAATTTAATAAAATAATAATTTGAATCTACACTTCATTTAATCTCGCTATGTATACATTTATGTTAAATAAAAATAAAAAATTCCCTACATTTAATAATTTTATTGTCAAAATTTATTTACCTAAAATATCGCAGCTAGTGTATAATTAGATAGAATAGTATAATACATTTTATTATTTTAACCATTATGCTGTTGTTATGTATATAAAAAAAAAAATTGTATAATATATTTATAATAAGATGATAAATATTTGTTATTGTATAAATTTTAAACTTTTAGATTCAAATAAATTGTATTGTTTGATAGGTAACCATTCACTCATAACTTAACGTTGACTTTATTTAACTAATCACTAATTCATTTTTTCCATTACCTAAATAAATTGTCAATATTTTCATTTGTATGTTATATAATATTTAATATTTCCATTGTGTATAAATAATTATCAAACTCTACACGGTTTTACCTTCATTGTGTCTTAAAGTAACACAACACAAACATTTTAAACAAAGTTAAAATAGAACATTTTTTGAAGTTCAACTTAAACATTTCGTGATTAGATATCTAATATGACAATAATAATGTACCTACATTTTATTGCGAACGACTAAAACTATATAGATCGTCATTCGTCATACAAGAATGAATTTGTTAGCAATTAACTTTTAAAAGTTAAATAATTGTTGATTGTAGTTTTGGCTTCAGCTCAAAACTTATCGTACCGACTTAAAACACAGAAATGTTAAATTTTATCGGTTTTAACTATATTTATTTGATAGCTCGAATCCGGTGCACCTATATACGACCTATATATCCTCGTACACCGTTTTCATACGTTGTTATGTATTGTGATTTATATCGTAATATATGGAAATACGCCAACGAATGAATAAATTGAATAAGCCTATTTGCTCCGTTTAATACTTATATTGGTATAAAGTATGAATCTATAACGACGACGGTGCACCATGGAACCATGAAAAAATGCAACCATGGTTATAAACTATATATAATATATATAATTATTGTTTTTACGATTATAATAGTTCAAAATTGTTTTTATTTCTGTAACCCTCAATTGTATGATGGCCCAATGCACACATGCGCCATAAGTTTCACACCGATCGGAAGTAAATAACTCGTCAAAATAAATTTTACAATAAATTATTAGATCACAATATGTTCACGCAGTATAAAAATATAATCGCGAACCACATAAACACTTCAACGTATATACATATTAACGATAATAAAGAGCCAGTCCATCACCATCTGCAGCTAAATAAATTCGACGAATAAACATTAAAAACCTATAAATAATTTATGTACTCGGGACACTTGAATTTATTATTCCAAACTAATGCACGTTATTTCGTAATCTTGAAACCATTTATGTACTGTTTAATAATATTATGTTGGCCGGCAAGTGGATTCAGTATTCATTGTTTCAATTAGTACTTATAGTACATTATACGCCTTACACGCACTTATATCATTGTTGTATCTATATTAAGATCAGATTTTCCAGAGAGAAAAACGAAGTAATTTCAAAAATGTGAACTTTATTCGATTGGTATAATTACATCTGGATACACGTATCGACCAATAATTGAGCAAAATAATTCTATCATGTATGTGTGCTTATAGATGAACATAATAAACTCACAAAAAATGCATATTTTAGGATTAAATATATGCAGAATTTATTGGAAAATTATTTTATACATAAACTTGTACTAATAAAATTAATAAATTCAATTCAATCAACCTTATGATAAAAAAATATAGGTTTAGATTTTAAGAGGACGTCGTACTTGCATGTGTTATCTCTATCTCAACGGTTTCCGACCTTTTTAGTTGTGCGGATCACTAATTTTGTAAAAAAATCTTTGAGGCCCGCTAATAACTAATCGTATACATAGGTATATATTTTATATGTAATGTATAGGTTAGTTATTAGAAATAGAAGAGTTTAAAAAAAACAATTGTTTATTAAAAAAAAAACCTTTATCCAACTTAATCACAAGTTAAAGGTTAAACAATTTAATGTGATAAAGTACAATGTTGAATTAAAACTGGACAGTCTTAGTCTTAAATCACTCTCAACATTCAGTTTGTTCCTATATTTATTTTTAAATTAAATTTGCAGTACATTGCAGTTATTATTAATTTATTATTATTACTATTATTATAACCAAAAATAGTATTAGTTAATAACTTTATTATAAATAATTTTTTTTATTACTTAATAAAAATATATAATAATATTATTTTTAGTTTATACGTTAGTAATGATAATATGATATTATGGTCCACGGCCCAGTTCCGCGCTGCCCACCGCCAGTGGGTTGGGAACCGCTGCTCTATCTTACTAGCATAGTAACGTACCTACAAATTACAATAAAGCAAATTTGCGTTCAAGAGAATCCATCTTATGCTGTTAGGTTTAATATTAAAGTCAGTTGAACTCTTATCAAACTTAAAGGTAAAAAGGTATTATCTAGGCTTTTATTGATACTTTATGTTTAAAGTGAGTTATGCGTATTTTAAAGTTATAATATTGTACGTAGCTATAACTCAATTTAAAATTAAAGTACTAATAAAGGTCTACGTGATACCCTAAATAATATTTTTACCTTTAATTTGAATAATAAGTAAATATACTCTACTATATCAAAGCAAACAACATAAAATGGATTTGAACTAAAATTTGGTACAGTGTACGTTATTAAGACGATGACAGCGTGTATGCGAGTTTGACGTTCTCTTAATATTATCGAACTACTAAAAACAAGATTAAAAGAAATATATTAAAAAAATAAGAAAAGTATACCATTTAATAAAATATATAATATTATACGGTTAATTGAATATTAATACTAACACAATTTTTTAGTTGATTAAGACAGTATAATTTATATTTATTATAATAATTAAAATTTAAAACTACATTAATTAGGTTTCAGTATATCCATTTAAAATAATAATTTTGATAAAATTAAAGTAAGTATATTACTTAACCTAACTGCATAATTTAAGGCTGCCGGCAGAATTATGAAATTATATTCACGCATGAACCTCGTGCAGCCCTAGCCCACTAATTTGGGATTGGTAACTTAAACGAAGTGTTAACTGGAAGCTTTCTTCGCGTACAAAATATAAGATACTTATACAAAAAATTTTTTTTTAGTACTCCCAACACGGATCGATTATCAATTAATGCAAAACGAATGTATATTGCACTAATAAAAGAATAAAAATAAAAGATAACTAAATAAGATTTGAAAAATTAAATCGAATTAAAATAACATTTTGCGGACAAACGCGATGGGAAAAGTTGTGTCTTATTATCTCACACCATTGCCGGGGTTACACAATATCACAAGGGAAAAATCGGCAAGGGAAGATTTTTTTTATTACTAATTTATTTTTATTTTTTATTACATACCGGTGCTGAAGGGGTTTGTCAATCTGTGGGGTAGTACTCACCAGCTGTGGCTTAAGATCCCTTTTGCTATAAAGGAGGAATCTTTATGGGGGGATCACTCGTGGTAAACAGTGTCTCGTAAGTCTCATGGAACAGGCATAGGATTACGCCTAGAACTAGGTAAGTAATGTTTAAAGGATTTAGCCGCCAATGATCATGGTAAAGCGAAGGGGGGAGGTGGAACGAGTATGGTGTCTGAAACATTTGTCGTACAGGTATAATATACGAGTACATATCAATTGCACCAAAAATTGTGGGTAAAAAAAAAATTATACAAAAATTACATCAGAGGATATTGCAAATATCTGCAAAGGATTAACGTCAATCGCACAAACAATTGTAAGTTTATTGCATATAAATAACAGTTTATTTTATAATTATTCTCATTTTTTTCACAATTTTATTATATATTATTTTCTCACATGTAATTGTATTTGAGTCTTAAAGAACTGATTTTCATCGAGTTATTTAATAGTTTTTGATATTAACAACTGTTATAACTTATAACGGATTACGGTTTATAACAATTTAGAAATTTTACATTTAAAAAATAATATTGTTTTTTTTTTTTTTGCATATTTATTAAAATAAAACAACAAAAAATATTATAGTAAATATTTTCGCTATAATATTTTCTTGACGCAATCGATGTGTTTCTAATTAATTTGTGATAAATTCAGTGGCGTAAGATTTAGATAAATCTTTTTATGTTTTTGTGAAAAACATACCGTTGTAAAAGAAATTATTTATATTATATCGCGATCGACCGGTCGACCGTGGACAATTTCAAAGTCGATCATGTTAGAACTTAGAATTTATTTTTAGGGTCACGTGCACGAAAATTAATCAAGGTTGTAGTGAACAAATGTTCTATAAGTTTTATCTGTATAATTTCCTATGGAAGTAGATCCTCAAAGGTGAAGTATATTTTTAGTAGATCGCGGCCAAAAAGAGTTTGACCACTTCTGATTTATAATATATATATATATATATAAGGTAGTCTTAAAAAATCTTCCCAATAGATGGACATAGTGTCATGTGTCTTATTTCTCGATAACAAGTAATAACTAATAATCCACCATCGTTTAAACTACTCGATCTGAAACCATTATTGGTTCTAATTGTAGTAATTGTAGTGTTTGATGGATAAAAAATGAGTACCAAACGCTAGATGGCGCCGTAATGTTCTTTTAGTGTATTAATTAAATAGTGTTAAATATTTTAAGTTAACACCGAGATAAAAAAATTAACATTAATAATACATATTGAAATTCAATATATATTTCTATTATTTGCGATACACTGATTATAATATGGATTCATATAATAGTTTTATAGATTTGTTTATATTATGATAATAATATTTTTGGTTTTTATCTTAAAATAAATTTTTTAAATTTTAAATGGAAGTTTATCATATTTTCTTTTTTACATTAATTTTGATGAGAATTGTGTACTACATAATTTGATATAACTAATAATTGATAAAAAAAAAATAAAGACATTTAAATAAAAAATATTTTATATAGATTATATTATATTATGAATTACACAAATACCAAATACCCATTAGTTTTTTTATGTGATTGATAATATTGCATAATATATGAAATTAAATTAGCAAATGTTTTAAATATTTATTTGAATAGGTACTTAGAATTAGAAAATATACTTCTACTCAAGTACTTTATAAGAATAAAAAACAAAGAAAAATGATATAATAATAGGTAAACATTAATTTTAATTCGTTTATCGTATTGCGGTAGGCACCTACACCATCTCCACAAATAGTTGCTTACTTAAACTACTCTAATCTAATACCGTAGTAATATAAGTGTTTTGATTAAACAATTTCAGTACCATCGCATTTATAATAATATGCATTTTTTCGCTTAGCGTGTGGATCCACAAATAGACAACAAAATTAAAACAAATCAGAGTTTGTGTTTTTAAAAACAATCTCGAAAGTCCTGTCGGTAATGGAAAAGTTAATATTTTTTTTAGTTATTGTTAACCGTTTCACTATACATGTACATTTGCTTAACTTAAGACTAGTTTCGCAAGTACGTCTTGGTCATTCATTTTGTCTCGGTTGTTTAAAGTGTTGGGATAAAAAATAATAAATTATTAATATTATTGTTATTATATGCTCATATATATAAAACTCTGGACACGCTTGACATCTAATCATCTCAACAAACAGTTAATAAATAATGAATTGCATTATTATAACTTTGGCCCATCCATATCCCTGATTTTGATTTTGTAACGACATCAAAATTACGGAAAAATTATATTTTAAAAAACGGTTATAGTATTTGGAAATAATAAGTATTATTTTTGATAAAATAAAGTTCATAAACACTTTTTAAATATTTCACATTAAGTACACAACATTTAATGATAACATTAGATAAAACTTTTGTATTTACGACACCGTAAAACCTTATTAGTGTACCTTTTTAAAATTAAAATGACTATATGTACTTGTTACACACTTGGAAAAACCTAACGCATTAAAAAAATAATTCTTTTTATATCTCCATATTAATTATATAAGACTTAAACATAAATACATAATAGAAAATGTTGTTGTTTGTAATATACGTTATGCATAATGCATAATATCATCTCATAATATTGTGCACATAATATTTTCCTTTTACAGTTCATGATTATGTATGATGTTTCTTATCGGTTTTTAATTTGAATTATAATTATTAATAAAATATTAAACAAAGGTAACCGTGTATGAAAATAACATTTTGTACAACATAAGTTTTTAAAACATTCTTTGTTACACGGGTTAGTATAGTATAGATACTAAATATGTATAATATAATATGTACTAGAAAATTACAGTGGTCATAGATGGAATACTGAACACCATTATTACGAGATATTTGTTTATACAAAATATATATATATATATAAATTAGATGTTACGTTAATTACAAAAATGATGTATGAGTTTTTGCACGTCTTTCAGACTGAAGACGAAAGATATTTTTATTTAAACCTTTATCCTTAATATACCTATTTTTTTAAATTTGCATAATTTTTATCAAAACCATAATACTTTTGATTTGTTATAAATTATCACCATAAATCACCTAAATATAAGATGTAAAAAATATTTTAATAATTATAATACTTAAGTCAAACTCATTTAAGTAATAAAAAAATTATAATTTACGAATTTTTTTTTCGTGGTTAATAGTTTTAAATTATAATTTAAACGAATTATGAGGTACCATAAAATATTGGTCATTTTGTTTTTAATAATACGATTATAACTATATATTATTTTTTTCTAAAATTTGATCTCATAAGGGTCAAACTCAACATGGCAATGTGACACATAACAACATAACACCATTCAGTTTGGTAAATGGTAATACAAAACTCGGGACAGTACCATTAGGTTTTATAATGACAATTTTACAAATGAAAATACGACACTGAAATACCTACATAGGTATACACATGATAGTTATCTAACAGGCAGTGGGGTCAATGTACAAAATTAGTGAACATTTTCCATCGTCTAGCTGTGGCTAATATTTTTGCATGTTTGCGCTGCAAACGAGATTATAAATTTTTAGTAAAATCAAGTCAAACTGCAATGCATGCACACTGGTAGGTATCCGCTGAATAAACAGCTTGTAGTCGGCTCAAAGACGCTTAATCGGACTAAGCAAAACCAGTGTTATCGTTAAAACTTAATAATATTTAAATAACACGCAAAATATGTTAAATCACATGTTTTATTCATCCATTATTTTTTTTTCTACACCGCGTAATTGAATAAATTATAATACTATGAATTCGTTATAATCAAAAAAATAATATTCAAAATGTTATAATGTATAATACAATTTGGTGACGTAGGATTTTGCTTTGAGGGAGTTGACAATTTGTTTTTACATTATTAGAGGCTCAACTAAAATCTCTCATAATTAGTTTGGTATAATGTCATGCTGATGCTGCGAGTAGTTCATAACATTTTAGACTTTTGCAGCAATTTTCACTCGAATAATTTCAATTTTAACTCAATACGATAACGTCTTACGCGTAATACTTATACAGAACACTGAAAACGCTATCAAATAATTTTTGTTAAATTTCTGGGTGGGCTTAGTGGGTGGCCCACTAATATCGTAGTACCCGTTATGCATCAATTTTATAATATTTTCCATATTATATCGAATCCAATGTATCCATTTTTTAGAAAATATAAATAGGTCATTCACATTTCAAATTAATTACAAATTAAGTGTTTATTTTAATTACATTTCCATCGTTTTTAAACGATCTCGTTTAAAATATTCTTTTGTTTCAATATTTCTTGGAAATCGTTTAAATTATATTTCAGTACTTATCTAGGTAGTCAAATCCTTATGTATAATATGACATATCATTATTCAGTACCTATGTTATTAGAATATAAAATCAATATTAAGTGGGCGCTTCAAAAGAGTTTAATACTTTATAGTGTATTATGTAGTTTAAGTGCTCAAAGTCACGTGGTCCTTTTAAATAGCTACTATGTTAGTATAATCTTATCCTGTGTTATAATCAGCCTCAAAGTCTTATGTAGTTAATGAATCAATCCATATACCTACTCATACATATTCGTCATCTACATGTCACCCGCACGTTTATAACTGATTCGCAATTTACAACCATGTATTATTATACAAATGTATCAACAATATCGGATTGTCGTCTGTCGATTATTAGGGTTCTGTATTAAAAAGCTAAGTAATTATAAAAATGCAGACAACGACGATAATAAATCTTTCATTATAATATAGATTTAATATTTATAGCAATCATTGATAATTTGTCAATTTTTGTTGTAATATGAAATACATAAGTGACTATGTAAATGTGGTGCGGATTTATATGTATTATAAATTTAAAAATATGTACATATATATGTATTTATTTTTATCCAATATGTATTATAAATTATACAACACTACATTAGATTATTATTTTATTAACATTAATTATGAATATATTCAAATTAAGTAATTATTCATTGGAGTTATGACATTCTTTATCGTCAACAAAACAATTGACAATCATATACTTTTTTAGGTTGTCAAAAAGTAAATCGACGTCAATTAGGATATACTATATTTTTTACGTCAACAGAAGTTATAGGACCAAATTTAAAAGACCCTAAATCAGTAAGACTAAATTCAAAAGAAGTTTGCGTATCGCAAAGTTAGTTTAGTTTTATTATCGCGTGGCGTGGACTATAGAGAGTTGAAACTCACGATTATTATTAGCACACATACACGGACTGGAGAAGATAAAAACACATAATATAAATGGGCGATACAGTACTAATTTTGTAAATAGCTGAATATTTAACAAAAATATGTAGCATAAGTAAATTATATAAAAATATGTAATTAAGATCAAATATGTAAAAATATGTAATATTAACCATAGGTTAAAATAATCAGATAGTCCTATAACATATTTCTATAAAGGAATCATTCGAATATTATCATTCGCGACAAATATGTAAATACATACAAATCCGCACTCTAGTAATAACTAATCAATACTAATTAATATTTATACCAAAAAATAATTATTTTTTTCATAATTTCATTGAAATTTTTAAAATGGAAAATGTCACTCTTCTTAAAATATTTGTCTGATGAATAAGATCTTAGATTTGCGTTTGGAATTTGAGTGTTAAATTTAATTTGAAAGCGATTATTATAATCGTTGCGTTCATGAAAATGACGTTGATGGGAGACGAGTTCTATGTTTATAAGTATTCGATTTTAACGATATCTTTTCAATAAATGTTTTCAAATTACAAAACTTTATATTTTTTTTTTTTAATATATGTAGGAATTCAAATTTGAAATATTTAGATTCTCTTTTACCAAATTAATATTAAGTGAATATGTAATAGTAATATTCGTGATACCATACATTAAAATGTTTACAAAATGTTTTTTCCAAATAACAACAATATAATTATAAAAATTATTTACTGCATCAACATTTTTAAGACCTTTGCAATTGATTGTTAAACATTTGTACAGCGAATTGATTAGCAATCTTAGTACTTTTACAGATTAATTGTTATTGGATATTTCCGATATACTTACTATTGTATATATTAGTGTATTAGTTTTTAAACTTTAAAAAGTTCCAACTACTTCAACACCTCTAAAAAGCATTTCAGAATAGAAAAAATACGTCATCGTCGTAAAATCAATAGTTTCCTCGCTTTGGTCGTTCGAAGTAAAAAAAAATAAATCAAAGGTTGTGCATAAGACTTGAAAATGAAATGGCAAAGTTGAATCCCTAAGAATAACTTAACAGACAAGTCATTCCTCAACTCTATAGTTTTTAAACTGCTTCAAACGCTGGTGACCATCATTAAGGTAATATGAAAATAACTTGAAATTTATAATTAGAAATAAATATTTAAACCTGTGGTATTATTTGGTTTATCTATGTCTTTCAGTTTCCGCGATATATACCAAAGACGAGCATATTAATGAAAAAATTAACTTAAGTTTCTTAAGTTTCTTTATAATTTAATGCTTCAAATTAACAAACAATATATTTGACTTTTAAAGCTTAAATTTGATATAGAGAAATATAACTAATTTAACAAAGTTAAAAAAAAAGTTAATTAATTTTTATTTTACTTTCCACCTAGATGTTGAGTTATTAAAAATATACTTTTTACATGACTTATTTCAAATTATATGTAGTAGGATTAAAGTGCATTATTTGAATTAAATGGATTGCATATTAGTAACAACTATAATATTATTTCAAAGATTATTATTTTTATTTATATTAAAATTGTTTATATCTATAATATATAAATTATACAGTGATAAAATAATTAATTATTAACTTTACGTGTATAAATATATAATACAGTCATGATGATAATTTAACGTATTATTATTCAAAATAACTGTTAAAAATTAAGTTATTCCAATAGATTATTTAACTATTTAAGTTATAAAGTCAATTAGAAAATTAACTAACTGGTTAAAAGTTTAAAAAAAAAATACCTTTTTAACTTGTTAATATTCACCTCGGTCACTACTAATAACAATTTTGCTATTATACTTATTTTAATTTGTTTTTATAGTTCAATACCACCGCAGGAAATATTATACTACTACACCTACTACTTTGCGGCGTTTTATGTGGGTTACAATAATGATTATAAACGTTCATTATACATATTTTTGAATAATATTAGTTGTTTATACTATAGTATATCGCGGTTTCAGTGTAACAGACCTAAAAAACGAGGCTACTAAAATTAAATCACACGATTGATATCTTCCAGACGAGAATTTTTTTTTCTAACACGGTGCAGTCTGATTGAAAATAAAAAGTAACTATTATAGTTCAGTCAAGTCAGCACTGCAGTTAGTTTTATTCTTACTTCCCTCAGTTTTTCGGTTAAATCAATTGTTCATAAATTAAGGTATCACGAACAAAAAATATGGCTATTAGAGAATGTAGTTTAATGAATTTGTGGATAAAATCATCAGACCCGCTAACTTGATGGTTTGTACATAAATAGGTGTCCGTCTAAAACTATAAAACCATTCAAATTGCAACTATACGGTCCGTCACGTTTATTTGTTTTAAAACATTTAAGTTAGTAATTTAACACTTCCTAACCAATAGTCAGACGCAGACGATTATATAATTGTAACAATGTCATAAAGGCAGTCAATTCCTATACGATGATTGTGATTCGAGATAAACGTAGGGAATCGTAGTTTGGACAAATTTTAAAACTACCTAGTATACATAAATATTATAATTTATAAGTCTTTAGTATAATAATAATATTATACCAACTTAAGTGGTAAAAAATTAAAGTTAAATAATAATAACAATTTTAAGTAATAAATTCAAACAAAAAAGTAAAATAAAACTACAAATTGTTAACCTAATAACTATAATTTTAAATAATATTTTTTTAAATAGTAACTTTATTTTTTAAAATGTAAAAAATCTTAACACAGGAAATAAACAACAATTATTTTTTTTACACGATAATCTAATAATGTATTATAAAATATAAAAAATATTTTTAAGATATAGAATATATACTATTATGCTATTATGTAAAATAACCTTTTTTCTAGGAATTTTGTATTCCAAACATCATCTACATATTTTATTCACGATGAGTTGCATAAAGCTTAATAAATATTATATGTGAGAACCTAAAAATCCGTTCTTTAAAAGAGTGAACTTTCGGTAGGTAGTAAGTATTGAGAATATAGATGTTTACATCGCCTTAAAAGCTCGAAAAAGTAAAAAAAAAAAAAATGCACAACAATTTTAATGTTTATATTATTTAAACAGTTATAATTAGGATTTATATATACCTAAATAAAATACAATTTAACTATAATTAGGCAGAATTTTAAAATGCAACTTTCGTTTTGGAATTTTTTGAGATTTTCATTAACATTTCGGAATTTATAACTTTTAAATCATTTTTATTAATTTTACAAGTCGATTATAAACCATTTACCATTAATTTTCGGTAATAGGTTGCGAGTCCAAATATATTCTAAATAATTCTATCAAATAAGCATATTAATATTCAGTGTTTATGGACTTCTGTAAATTATTGATTGTTACCGAGAATTGACCACATGGCATTTGATAGAGGAAAATTGTTAATTAATTACATTATAACAATTATTATTGATAGTAATTGATAATACTTGGTTTAATAGTGTACTACTACACGTTTGAATTACTAGTATCTATATAATCTGTATAATAATTATTTGATTAATTATTTATTCATTCATTTTTTTAATTAAAAAATGTCTGTTAAATATAAAATAATTTATTAGTACAATCATCCAAATAAAGTGTTTTATTAGTAAACGCATGCTATTTTATTTTGCTTATATAACGTTTTAAAAAACAAAGAATTAAATAAACATTTAGATGCTGACTTAACAAATATAGAGAACTTTTGAAGTCAACAATAAATTACTTTGAGGTAACAGAATAAGGTTTTTTTTTTCCCCACTGTCCAATACAAAATCTAGTGTGTAACATAACATTTACAACTATTATCTCTGTTTATATATTTTTAATATATTGTTAGTCTATTATACAAGTAGGAATTAGGTAGATACATTAGTTAGTAGATAAGAACATTTATTTTTAAATTATTATTTTTAAAGTCAATTAAATTTGGTTAACAATTAATTTAATTTGATTTTTTGATTTTTTCTTTACTTTCAGTGGTTAAATATATTCGTTGAATTTTAATGGCAATGTGTTTAAAAAACATATAAAAATAACAAATATATCTAAAAAAATATAAAAATTAAATAAATAAAAAAAAATTGTTGAGAAACTTGAAATAAAAATAATATATCTAATGAAATAATCAAAAATAAGTAAATTTAAATTTCTTAATAGTAGTAACATGATATAAATGTCTATTATCGTACTTTGTCTATTTTGTCATAAAAAAAAAAAATAAGCAAGTTTATTTTACATCTAAAATGCTGTTTATTAGTTATTAATTATTAGACGTAGTCTCAAATTTGTAATTAGGTTTGGGAGGAGGAATTAAGTTTCATCGAAAATTATTTCTTACTCAATAAGACTTTTTTGCCAACTTTTACTGTATTAAAAAAATTATTTTGTGGTAGCTTAAATAGTCAGATCAAAGAACAATTTAAATTATATTATATAAATCGATAGAATGTAAGAGTAATATCTATACAATTTATAATAAACTTTTCCTTAACATAATATTATATTATATAAAGTAATACCTTCATGTTGACAGATTATACTAAACTCAAACGTCTCTATTTATCATTATCGTAACGATATTATGTGTGATATCTAATACTATGCAATTTCTTTCGTAGTATATTGTTTTGATTTAATTTATCAATATAATAACATGGTATTATTATTTTATGATTATTGTTTTCTGTATTTTTCTATGCAACGATCTACGGTCATATTATCAAAATATTTTTGTAAACAGTACATTATTCAGCTATCGAACTATGGCGCATCATATTCTACATAGGAGTTTATTTTAGGAGAAACTCCCTAAAGATTGAACCCCAAAAGTATCCCCCTATAATTATACCAATGAACATAATATAGAGTACTCGGAGTGTGTACATTTCACAGAAAAAAAATGTATCATAATATACTTATATTATAATATATAGTACATTATTATAATTTATAATGATGGTATCTACAGACTACAATCTACACGATATTGTATTTTGTGTACTGTGTATTAAACTCCGAGACAAGTAGATAATCCATTAGGGTTTCCCTCGCATGGTGGTATATGTAATATTATTGTTATTGAATTACCGCGCATATTTCTAATATCCCAGCAAGGATTTGCGCAGGCCGATCCCATTTCCCCAGTTTATTTGCTAAGCTCGACGAACCCGATATAATGTATATATATAATATATATAAGCTCCTATACAAATAACGTGTTATTCACTATTTACATTTTACATTGAGGTGAGCTTCTTTTTATGAACAGCTACAACGCATATTTTGTTGGTAATTATTTATCTATTTATTTTGCGAAGTTGCTAAAAAATCGAATCTTTTGGTACTACTTTAAATGGTAGACGGTAATAAAAATGTCAGTTAAAAAGGAAAATTTCTGGATATTTAGACAAACAAATATGTTTGAAAAATGTTAATTATTCATTAAGTATCAAAATATAAAATAAAATAGCTTAAATTTGTACTAAATACCTGTTGGAAATAGCTACCGATTTCTTTTCCTAATACCTACGATGGTTAAAAATATTATCAAAATTATATTTCATAACCAATATCTTATAATTTAATTTCAATAATTGTCAATTTTTTTGATGAATAATTCACTATTTTCAAATACATTATACTTATTTGTATTTTTATTCCTTTTATCCGGACTTAATTTCTTTTGGTTTTCTTTCTGGACTTTTATCAAAGGTAATTTTTGCTACACAAAATTAAACTTCTTAAGTAGTCTACTTTTTAGAAGGTAAAATATTATTTTACATTAAAATTACATATCCACACTAGATTATCTACGTTTCTTATACTATTAGAAATCGACAAAAATGCAGATTAGAAATGATATGATATATTATTTATCCATCGTTGTTTGGAATAATGACACGACTTACTTAATTCTCTTTTTTTATGAGTTTTATTTGATATGTTTAGGGTTTTGGATATGAAACTTTATATCTAACTGACTAAAAATTCTGCATAATCAAAGTTATTTTTTTAATAGCTATAGGCTATTATAATGGTATTATTCGATAAAGTTTATAGTTTGTTAATTACATTAACATTACATTTCACTAAGTTTCATCTGAAATGTCTATATCTTTCTAGGTGTTTAATTGTTTGTATGACACGAATCTAACAAAAAATAATGTATACTTAAGAAAACCAAATAATTCCTAAACGGAATACTAATTAATAAGTATAAAAAATTTGCATAGTTATTATATTATATTATTATTGATACAATATATTATATAGGAAAATCTTTAAAATCCGTTATTAACAAACGCACAATCATCTTGACGTCATCTCATTTCAATAAATTATTTCAATATGTAAATATTACTTTATATAACATAATTTTATCGTTTAAAACTCTTCAACTATTGCAATTTTGCAATTCACAAAAAATTATACCAACCGATTGATTGAATACATAGTTGCTCGGTGATTGTCTACCGTCTGCGTACTATATTGTTATAAGGGTTCCTATTCTCTAGCCGTAGGTTATTTGTTTACCTTATGGCCTTATACATAAACATCAAAATTATACACAAGACTTGTTTTCTCAAAATTGAAACAAAAATATATACAAACTACGAGAATTATAGATAAACAATAAAAACGACATTTGCATAATATATTTTATTTTAGAAGTTAATTTTACTTTTTTGTAAATTTGTTCAATAATGTATAACCAATATTCTCAAATAGGCCAACACGATAAGTTTATTCATTTACCTCTACCAAATTAAAAAATAATAATAATAATATTTTATGAAGCATACATTTTAATATATCCAAATAACAATTAACAATGCGTAATATAGATTTCAGTGTCAATATAAATAAAACGTACTACATAGTTATTATTTTTTCGTAGACATTTTTAATATTTTGATCCCACAATGTTATTTATTTATGATTTGAATATTATAACATATTTAAAGATTAAACTATTTAAAGAAAACTACTATTATTATTTTATTTTTACTTTTCAAATTTTCACCAAGTGAATTATAAGTGTATTTATATTTTGATCAAAAATTTGAATATATAATTAAAACAGGCTATTATTTAACATACCTAATGATTAATAAGTACCGTAAATTTTTGAATATTCTTGGTCATTCTCAAAATTCTAGGGAATTCTCATCAAGTTCTACGTTCCCGGAAATTGCCCAACCCTAATAATACTGCATTATTTTTGATTATATAATTATTGCTACTTGCCAGGATATAGGATATGCATTACCATTTAGTATTGCACATCCGCGTATTCTGTACGTATTTGTAGTCTGTTGATCGCATAATATTTATTATATAATTATTATGTGCACTATACATTACTATAGCTGCTACATGAGAACCGGATTAACAATAGATACACGTATAGGCGCCATATTAATTCACCGAGCGTGTTCGGTAGTATTTATACATTATTATATTATTTAGGTACCCATAATTCCGTTTCGAATTTCAAACAACAAATGTTGATTCGATGTAGGACTATTCAATACATTGCATGGATACTAATAATATACTTTCATTTTTAACTGCCTCATAAGTCATAAGCTCATAACAATGATTTTTAAACAATAAACAATAACAAATAAAAAAAAACGCACAACTTATTTTCACGAGTACCTATAATTTAACATTTTAAAACGATTTGATTTAATAATATTTAAATAAAATTTAACAAATAATATTAATTTTATTAATCAAATGCTTTAATACGTATACGTGTGCTAAATCTTACTTTATATTTATTTGATTATACATTTATACTGCAACAACTAGAATAAGTTTGAAGATCAATTATTATGATTTATGATTTTATTTAATGTGGTTTTAAATTTATTTTAGTTTCGCTTTTAATTATCAAATTTATAAAAATCATATAGGCGTGTCTCTCATCTATACAACACATGATAATATATAAACATAATTTTTATAAGCCAAATAACAGTCAGAAAACTTGTTACATGTATTAACAAAAGTTGTGTAAATAATTTCTTGATATTAAAATAGTAGGTTATAATTGTCAATGACCACCAATCACTTCGAACCTAAGATTATGTGTCAAATAATTTCATAAAATAAACCAAACCTGCATCACTTGATAAAATAGACTTGTTTGGAAATATTATGTTATGGTAATGCGATAGTACATAGAAACGAAAAGTACACATGTTATGTAATATTAGAAAATCGTTCACTTAATCTGATTTACGTTTCCCCTTATAAATAGTACCTATTGATATAAAATAAAGACATTTGTTTGTGATTCCCATCAAAATACTATTTTAATACCGATTTAAACGTGTAATTCCCTCTTTTTTAATTATTCTCCTATTTCATATCACAACTTTAAATCAGTGGAGAATTCAGGGGGAAACAGAGGCACGTGTCCCCCTCTGTCAATGGACTACAGAAAATGTTAATATTATTATTTTTTAAATTTATATATACCATATAAATATGATTTTACAAAATAAATATCAACAAATACCTACTTATATAATAGTCGGATATTTAGTATTGAAAATTTATTCACATATTTTATATTAATTTAATATTTAATTTATAATTAATTTACTAAAAATATAGATAATTTCCTACTCCCCTTAAAAATGTCTGAATCTGCTGCTGCTTATAATTATATACCATATCATAATACCATTTCAACATTTACGTTATTTATAAAAAAATTTTTTAACGGTGTATACAAACAAGTTTTATTTTTTAAGCTTATTTGATTTAGGTACTGGTATATATTATATGTATTCCAATATAGATTTAAATATTTCGGTATTATTATTTTTGTGTACTGAATTAAAAGAATTAATTTCTAACGACTAACATAGTTTCAACGCTTATTAAAAACAGGGTACACAAAAAAAGAATTGTATGTTTAAATGGTGTACGTACATCGATTAATAGAATTGACAATCAATAATAAGCGCATAGTAGATACTCGTAATAATAAATTATTATAATAATAATATGACCTCTATTATTCGTAATGTGTGAACAATCCAAGCAAAATTATTTTAAAAAGCGTGTTAATTTTCTTAAATTGTTTTTTTAATTAACGATTAGTAACGCAATAATAAAAACAATTAAAATATCTTTCATTTAAAAACAAATTAATAAAATATTTTTTTAATAAATTAACAATTAAAATATGTACAATATTATACTTATTAATTTAAACGCATGCCTTATTTTAAAGATTTTTCATATTGGCCAAAGTATAGAATGTTAATATCTGAATCCACCTAACCTAAGAAGATAATAGAGGTTTCTAAGACCGATAAATATTTGTATTATAATTCATATTTCAATATTCAAAGATATAAGTATGTATGAAAAGCTTTATAAACTTATTTGGATTGGTAGAAGCTTAGAGCTCTATTTTTCATAAACTTTATATTATTTGTACATGAATAAAGTATACTATACAACATAGATTTAACTGACTTGTACATATTTTCAAGCATATATTATCTTTATTATAGATTAGATCTTATTATTAGTTAAAATATTTAATGAACAATTACATAACCATATGTTGATACTGCCCATAGTTATAATAATTATAGTTTGTTATTTTTTTTAGGGACAGGGGTGAAGCTAATTTTATAATTCCTCTTTGATCCTCTTTCACCAACAATAGATATTACATAATGTATTATAAAAAAAAAACATAAATGTACATTTATAGCTATTTTATCTGCCCGTTTGTTTGAGTAAGGTCTGCCTAGACAATTTGTTTTATTATGACTGCGATTTTAATTTAAACTATTTTTTTTTTGTCCACACTAGTTGAATTTCATTATTAGTACCTACTATGCATGCCAAAATGCGAATAAAGTAATTTTATATCAAATAGGAATTCACAAATCTACTAAAACCTAATTATTTCTGTAGAACTGTTATAAACTTATAACAACCCCCGTGAATCGGTTAAATTTGTACGCAAGAGGATATAATCGTTTTCTATTATTATTATATTTTATTTTAATAAACAGTTTTCAAACCAATCGTTGAAATGAATTAACAAAGCATACCCATTACCCACGTGCCAAAAAAAGCATTTTCACGGTTGAGTACAAGTATGAGTATGAATAAATTTAATAACAATATAACGCGCTATAGCTGTGGACGTGTGGTATACTTGTGGAGTCTTTTAAATTAATGTCATGCAACTGAGATGTTCCTGACGAAGTGACACTCAGTCCAGAAACCACGTGTACAATTTAATTATACTATACTTAGGTACCACCTTTATACAACAATACAAACACACACACACACACACACACACACATATATATATAATACGGTTGTACAGTGTAAAAAAACAACAATACGTCAAATATAAATTGACTCGTAAGTCGTGGAAATTACCTATATTATACGTATTTCAAAATGTCTTCTTTAAAAAAAAATATTTTATCCAACCTATTGTCGTCGGAGAGTTTTTAAAAGTTGTTCTCGATCGATTATGAGATCTTACTGCTTTTAAACGGACTGACACAACTACAAATCTACATTTTGAAAACAATTAAAATCTTACTTAAACTAACTGTCTATAATACCACTCTTCCTACTCTACTTTTCTTTTTAAAATCACAATCACTTAAATTATTTAAATATAATAAAATAGTTTTTTTTTCATACGGTGATTACAGTATACCCTGTTTAATTTTGATAATTTTGGAACTGAACTTGTAAGATTAAAAATGTATAAGATAACTTAAACTAAATATTTAAAATAATTTTGTACATATTGTACTCATTATGAAACATAAATAAATATAAAGTATATACTATATAGTAACTTAATTAAGTTCAAATAAATTAACGATCAAACTTGTCTAATAATTTATAATTTTTACATTTTTATTACCCAAAAATATACATAATTAATAATATGTGAAACATATAGTATGTAGATATACTGTTTCTAAAACCTAAAAATTAGGAGCTACCCGGTGGGCATTTACCCTACCACCTAATAGCATAACACTGCTTTTTATTCCTATAGTCCGTGAAATGATCTGTTGATGAACAGCATGTTTACAATCAAATTAACTGACGAAATCAAGTCGTAAATTAATGTAAAAATTTAATATTATGTAATTTTTTTATATCACATTTTTGATTTTTTAAGTCATCGATCACAAAACCAATTTTTTGCCACAACAAATAAAGTATATTTATTTTAATTAAATTATACAGATAATATTTTCATTATTCTTATTTTCAGGCATCAGCAAAATATCTCTTTAATTTTTTTTTACTAAGGGGGCGATTCCTTGCAATTCTCCCTCTTTTCACGCTTATACCTACGCGATATATATATATATATATGTATATGTGTGTGTACACGATATGCCATTTACACGTGCGAGAGGTGCGTGCAAGCATACTTTAGCTCAGCTATGTGTGCGCAGTATATTGCGGCGGGTGATGTACGAATACGATATATTCTAATAGTATAATATAAATACAGAGGTACCCGAGAAAGGGCGAACGAACGCTAAAATTTTGCCATCGTTCCGCACCGGCCACAACAGATCAATACGCGCGCCGCGAGGCCTCGGCGGGCGTGTAGAGAAACGTGCGTCGCGCGTTCGCTGCTATAACCACCGCTGCCTGAGTCACACCCCTATATATATAGGGGTTGTAACGATGAGTGTACTGTCTGTTCGTATACACACGCACATATAGGTGTATGTATGTGTTTATGTCATTTATATGGGTATAAATTCAATTATAGATAATATTAGGACGTGTGTGCGGGTGAACCGGTTAAAATTATATACGCGTAAATATACATATCAATAAGTTTTTAACTCATCGCGGTACCGTCGATAAAGTATCGATTCCACCTGTAAACATATTTTTAAAACATTCTACTAGTTAGCAATTTACACTAGTGATCATTCTCGTTACGCCTTAACTATATTAATTCATTCAAAAATATATTTATATTTGATTTAATTATTTAACATTATCTATAATGATAATACATTTTATATATATATATATATAGATAAATAGATAGATAGATAGATATATACTGTATTAAACACACCATAATTCATAATTAATTCAAAACGGTGTTATTTAAATATATAGTTACTTAATAATAACTACTCAATCATAATATAATATTATAATGTAAATATTTCCATATTTAAATTATTTTAGAGATTTCTGGTAAAACATTCAGTTTTCTTTTGCAAAATTGATTTCAATAAATTATAAGAAGATAAACATAATACAATTGCATATAATATTATTAATATAATGGCAATAATGTAAATTTAGAAACAATTGATGAAATCATGATTCATAATATTTATATTCAGAAAACTTATAAAATATATTCTTTAGTTTCTAATTTAGCTAATTGTAATTTTTAATTTTATATAAAAAAACAGTAGCCCTATCTAGTTACCATAACTTAGAATTCAAATTTGCGAAATTGATATGCCCGAGTAAAAAAAGGTCAGTGAAATCTATAAAAATCCCATTTTAAAATTGGTGCTATAACTCTATTTTAACCTACATGATTTTCAAAATATAATAATATTATGTAGTTTAGATTATTATATTGTGTTTTTACATATATATATATATATATATATATATATATATATATATATATTTATTTATTTATTTATTTAATAAATGTACGTACATTACATAAGACAAACGTCTTCTTATGTATTGTAAAACTAACTGCACAGCAAGCATCTCGTCATGACAATATTCTGCAGAATTAACCGACAAGATAGGGTCACAAAAACGTAGATCGTGCGTATTTATTACAGAATGAGAATGCTTTTGTATAGACTCTATCGATTTTATCTTCGTGTTATTTTTGTTTTTGTTTTAAGCTATATATGTATATATGTGATGTCTATCGTACCTATCATAAAAGTTTTAATAAAAACAAACAATGAGAACTAAATAATCATGTTCCAATTGTATTAGTAAGTTTGCTGCGTACCTACATAGTATATACTGTAATATAACTCAATCAAAATTTTTGTACAGTATTGGTTTTGTCAATGTTAGAAATTAAAACAGAAAATAGTGACAAAAAATAACAATAATAACACAAGTTCAAAATGTTCAGTGCAAAAATTACAGCGGAAAATATTCATGAATACAAAATAATTTTATGAATTATGATGATGGTGTGTATACAATATATTTATACTTGTAGGTAGACGATCTTTATAATGAATACTTCAAGAATAATCTCGAATACAAAATTGAAAATATAATATTTATTTGAAATATTTTATATTTATTATTTGCACTATTTAAAAGAACCAAATATACTGAAAAGTAGTGTTAATATAACGATTGTATTCATGGAAAAAAATTGAACTTGTACTTATTTATTAAAAACACGAGCAAATAGTCTAATAGTTTGAAACTAGGATTATAACATAACAATTTGACATCAGAAAAAATACGATAAATTAACGGAAATTAAAAAATAAATAAATAGCAACAATATTACGAATAGCAAAAAGATGGTTTTAAATTGGCAATCAGTATCATCTTCTCTCGGGGCTGTAGATTAGTGCATAATAATTAATGATGTATATAGAAGTATAGATTTGAAACGCCTTAAAAAAAGAAAAAGAACCTTAAAACAAAGTTTGATTCCCCTAAGTTATAGATAGACAGAGGATTTATTTTCCCTAATAGTACATCCCTTATATAAGAGCCACTACGTCAGCTTGGACACTTCATCAGATAAATGATAATACAATAATTGCTCTATTTATAATATAATATGTACACAGCAAAATAATAAGAATTTTCGTTATATTATACACTTTAAAAGATAACTATGATTAATAGTATGCGGATCCCAAAAAACAGGTGTGTATTCGACGACAGAACGCACTTGAACAAAATATAAGGACTTGCATACTTAATAAGCATATTTAATTTTTACTAAGCATAAACACGCCTATATAAATCTACAAGTTCAGAAAAACCTTTAGAAACGCAAACTAAAATGTTGTACTTATACATGAAAAAAAAAAAACATTTTGATCAAATATCAATGAATAATATGAAATGAAAATAAACCTAACAAAACATAGTTGTGGACAAATCTTAGTTCTTTAGGGTGAGAAATGCAACAAGCTCAGCATAGTATTTAAATATATTGTATTTAAACATTTGAATAGGTGAATATATATTATAATTCGGTGACGTAAATGGTGGTAATTCAATGGTAAAGCATTTCAATCGCGCAGCATTTGTGTGCGTTTTATGCATTTACAATTGTGTATTGTATAAATATAAATAGTTTATATACTTATTTGATAATTAATCGTCGTTTAAGTCGAGTTTACAAGGTGTCGGCGGCATTACATGATTTGAATGGCTTTTGCGTCACTACTCAGTACCCACTTACGTCCGCAAGTCACATGTACTGTGAAATAAAACCTACTTAGCCTCCAAAAACTCTCTCCGCTACACATTAAGTAAACGTCACTTAATTATAACTTATATTAAGTACAAATGTAGAATATTTATTATACATGTGCAGGGAATCTGTCGTTTAAGCATCAAGATTTTATTTGTTTTTAAAAAAATAATAATTTTTCGCTTTAATTATTTAATTTTTTATTTTTTTAATAAATATAGTATATTATATTACATATTATTTTCAGCTTTAATCTTACAATCTCTCCACTTAATATTCTTTTGTCAATTTAATTTAATTAATTATATATTATTATAAATATATTATATATATTTAATTTTTATTTCTATCGTTTAACAAATTAATATATACTATACATCATTATTAGAAAAATAATTGGAAAAACATTTAGGTATATTATATTCATTATCCACCTATTATAGTTTATATGTATAATTATCCGAAAGCTTTAAAGTTTGACAATTTAACTGTACCTATATTTTTTAAGAGAAGGGAGAAAGGAGTTAAAACAGAATTTAAATAATTTTAACTGACTAGAAAGGCAATTTAAAAAAAATTGGAACATTTAAAAATGTCAGATGGAAAGAAGATAAAGTGTGTCCTAGAATGATTAAGTTCGATGTAGTGGCTTTTATATTTCATTATACCCAATAAGAAATATTTAAATTATCATTTTTGGGCATTCCTGAGTAAATTCGTAATTATTATACTTTAATTATTTGTGGATATAGTCAAAAAAAGTTTATAACTACTTTCACTATGAAATACTGTATATTATATGGTGATACAATGTATAAATTATAACTATACAATTTTTTCAAAAAAAAAAAAATAATAGTTGTTGAATATTTTATTTTTATTTACTTATAAATAAAGTAAAAATTCTATATTACTTTTATCTAAATTCAGTAAATTCCAATAGGCAACAACAAAAATCATACTATAGGAGAATTTGTTAAATAGAATTGCATAAGTTAGATTGTAATTTGATTTAGGTTTACAAAAAAATTTCGGAATTAATGGAAATTTGTGGTGTGAAAGTATTTCTGTAATAAATTATCTGTTTCCATAAATTCCATCGCTAGAACTTCATAAAATTATAGCTGCTAACTTTTTGTCTCTATCTAGTTTTGTAATAAATCAAAGAAGAATTGGTACCAAATTATGAGTTTTCAAACTTTAAATTGTGTTTCGTGGACAGTTTCAAAACCAACAAGTAGTTACAACCTTTTCATTCTCAGTCTACAACAGACTGTATGTCTGATATTTTTATTTCACTCAGTTCGCCACACTATCCATACAAACTAATTACGTCGTCGGTACTCTCTATCTTGCGAATGTAAAACAATTTCAAAATAGTACTCTGCACGGGATCGTAACATCGGATTTAACAGATATTCTACAACAATAAAATAATACTTTTGGTATTGAAAAATGTTCACGCCTCGTATGAATACAATTCGATTGTGCTACATTTATAACCTACTAGATAGACATTTTTCTATTATTTTAACATACTTTATATTAAAAATTACGAATTGAATAATATGTAATCATAATATTTGGATATAATAAGGTTGGTAACATGATTTTGTCGGCGATAGTATCGTTTCAAATTACGAGAGAAACCTGAGTTCAGTCTAAGATATGACAAGGACATGTGAAATAAAAAAAATTGGATAACTTAACTAAAGAGGGGATCGCTGTAAATTCAAATACTTTATGGTGAGATTAAGAATTTTCTCATTACGACACTGATTATGACCACACACTGTTATATTATTCACCACATGCCTTTACGTAGTGCACTACCGCGACTAAAATACACAACATTAAGCTCACTCGAAAAGTTGGAACTCTAAATTATCATCTGAAACTCATAGCACGTCATTATCACACACCAATGTATATTATAATTTATTATAATAACGACATTAAAACCTCTCGCACACTATACGGTTTGGTATGAATATTTCATGTCCCATTTGCAAAATGTCCCTTCGAACACGTTCCTTGCCTCATATAGTTATATAATATGTATAGCAGGAATGTGAAATTGTATCGTGTATTGTAATCTTATAGTAGATGTATAATATATTTATTTTGATAAGAGATGTATTAAATAATATGACAATTTAGTTTCGAGAAGTTGTGTACAAATATTTTGAATTGTAATAATTACGATTTCTGTAAAAAAAAAAAAACTTAAGTGGAGCTAATATCAAATATATAGCCAAGGCTCACGGAATCTTTCCTAAAAAAAAAAAAAAAGAAGGTAATGTAAACTTCCCTGGTCTTAGTAATTGAGCTATAACTGAGTTAAAATTCTCCCCAAGGACTGAAATCGTGTATGTATGAAATTAAAAAGTGTAAAGGTATTATACATTAACAATACTACAGTAGGTATCATGACGTCATTTTGTATACTTCATAAATATTAATTTTATTTATTATGAAATTTTAATTTTGTTTTAATTAATTTTTACTGTATAATAATTGTAATAATAATTAACTATTCTATTAATTTTGAAATTAAATAATTGTTTTCGTTTTCATCATAATTCATAGTTATTATATAGACAATAAAGTTGTTTTATGTCTATGGTTTCAAATGATAATAGTTATATACTATTTACACAGAATAACTTATTTTCTATTAAATACATTTTAAAAAATATATATGATTATGTTATTACACCTATTTGAAATATTTAATTTATCGTATTAAACAAATGTTAAACTATTTTCACACATAATTTTATCATAATTTATTTTTACAGAAACAAAGGTTGAAATTTCAAAAAGCTAAAATCGAAATGTTCTCACTTTAATTTAAAGTCATAGCAGTTATTTTTTTTTAGAATTCATTGAAAAAAATTATTTTAGTTTGCAAATTATTAATATACGATTACTTAGTTACAATTCATAAGTTAAAAAATATATTTATTATATTATCAACTTTTATTATGTATTATATAAAATATGCTAATATTAGTAAATGTATTCTTTAATTATTATAATCCTTCAATAACCTTTGTCGTAATAATAAATAAAAACTAAAGACATATTGATGATATTATTAAATGATATTGTCTAGACAATAAATTTTTATTTTCCACAATTTAAGAGTGGAAGAGAGAGTAAGTAATATGTGTAATCTCATAAAAAGCACGCAGAAGTGCAGAATTAAAATTTAATGTTTTAATCTCTTAATTTCCACCTTAATTTTATCCTAAAGTACCAATATATAAAAAATAAGTAATACTGTTAAGTCCCCGAATATAGATATTTATTCATATGCCTTCTGGCCATAAATAGTTTTCTAAACGTACAACCATTAAGAGTATGGTTATTTTTATTTGTAGTATTTAAACTCCACGTTCGATTTTTTTTAGTGACGTCATTCTTATTTGAACTACCGTATATGCTGTAATGTTTGCAATATTTACATGCGTTGCATTTTACCGTTTATAGTAATATAGCCGCTATATTAATAGTTAGTAGAATAAATTTTAATAAATAATAATTCTACTTGCAATATTAAAAATTGAGTAAACTCTTTTTACTCCAATTTGATTTTGTAAATATTACTCGCCATAACATAATTATAAGATTTTATAATAAGTACGTAGGTGCGTACTTGTACATTTCATATTTATTTTGTCATATAATGTATACAAATTATAATCTGTGGCTATAATAAATACTTTCTGACCAACCACATAACTTATCATAATATAAAAACTATATAGGTATAACAAAACTGAATAGTTACTTACATTTGAGTAAATTCCTAACTCCTTGTACGGGTTCACTGCAACCAATATCGTTCCTGTATAAGTCTGTATTAAAACAATGTTAAGGAAAAATATTCAACATATAATTACAATAATATTTTAATATTGCATGCTTTTAGACATGTTATTAGTCATTATTAGTGCAATAGTAAGATATCAATATCTTAAATTAATGTTTAATTCATAAAAATGTATTTTCATAAAATTAAAACAATTTATTTTCCAAATGCACAATGTAATATAATTATATAATATTAGCATATTGAATATTAAGAAAAAAAATATTTCTATTTAGAAAATGTTTACCATCGAAACTGAAAAACCTTAAAATACTCTAAATGACTCATAGTAAGTATCCAAATAAAAAAACTAAAAATCTAAAATTAAAATTGTTCAATACTTTGTATAATAGATACAACTGGTACAAGTAAGGTTTATCATTATCTAATCAATTTATACAGCTATGGTGAACTAACTATAGCATTTCGCGACCGTTTTCACTTTGGCCTCTAAAGTTTAAATAAATAGTTAAAGGCTTATAAATATAGTTCTAAATTATTCTCGTGTTTTAAAATATTAAATTGATTACCAATGCAAAAATTATTACTACTCTATTGCTGTAGTTTAATCTATTAAACCATAGGTAAGTATGAAATTAACACAGAACACAGAGATCATTAGATTATTGATAATATTTTTATTAAATTAAATATAAAAATAAATAATATGGTTGTGGCGCGCTGCTATTAGATTGTACTCTACAAAATATCATAGAAGTTTACCATGTGACAAGAAATCAGATTAAATATGGTTATTAATCGAAATACTATACATATATTTATATTTTTAACTGTTAATAATATTATAGTATTTTTAATTATTATATAATATATTATATTAGTCATTTAATGAATAATATCGTTCATTTTTATAGTTTTACTATGATATAATATTTTAATTTCATAATTTATCCTTAGTATAATAATAATTACCTGCAAGAATATTATATTGAATGATGTATTTAAAAAAACATTAAATTATTTATATTTATATTGAAATTACTTGCATGAAAAAATAAATGTTTCATAATTAAACTATTTTTATAATACTTTTTAGGATAAAAATACAATATTGACTATTGAGTATGTATTTAAGTACTTTTTGAACGACAGGTACTCAAATTTAATTTTTTAATTACTAATTTAAAATTGTAGTATCACGTATAAAATAACATATAACTACAACTCTTCATTTCATATGTAAATTAATTATTATGTAGTATTCAATAAACATATATGTTAGAATAATAGACAACTAGGTAAGGCACCGATAATATAGAGCTTTTCAACATTTATCAATTAGGAAGAAATTATAAAGTAATAATAATATAATGATTATAAACAAACAATCTGAAATGTAACAAATTGATTGTTTTCATTTTTGAAAAGTATTTATTTTCAAATATGTCTAAGATATTAGTATTAGTATTATTATAAAAGTAAATACACATATATTAATTCAAATGCTTTATTAGACTGTATAGACTAACAAATTATATTTATAAAGGTATAAAATATTTTAAATATATATATATATATTATATACACATTATAATTTAATCTATTCTTAATGAATTAATTAAAAATTCATCAACCTATATTATTAAAAATCAAAAAAGTTCTGTAATTCTGAATAAAAGTGTTTGAAAACAAACTCGTTTTCATCTTTTTATTAAAAACAATTTTTATCGATACCTGAGTAATTTACAAGGCGTAAGAGTTGTTCTCTTGAAAAAGTTTTTGTATACTAAAAACACTCTAGCTCCTCCTTAAACTTATTCTTTAACGTATATGTTACGATTAATGACGAAAATAATAATACTTACGTTAAAGCCTGGCTAATGTCGAAAATTACCTAGCACAATACAAATGTACGTAAATGACCGGTAATTTACGTAAGTGGCAACGCATAATAGTTAATGTTGTAAACACGGGTATTCTTTTATTATTCACATCAATTTCCCCTTTTGGACGTTTTTATGAACTATACATTTATTTGAGTATTACACTATTACATGCGGCCTATTACATTACTACAACTATTACATTTATTTAATAAGTTGATTAGTCAAAAATTGACTGACAATAATTGCTATTTTAGTTTATCGGAATATAGTGAGAAAATTTCCAAAGTTAATAAGTCCAAAAAAATATTAATTACCTACTATGGGATTGAAAACATCGATAAAACATTACAGGATAGTTCGTAAATACGAAATATTAACAGTTTATGGAAAAAAAAACGCTCGATAAGACTATTATCAGAATAGAATAATAATATGCTTTATTATATTATATCAAATGAAGTCCTATTTGATTTTCCTCATACTAATCATTAGTCTATTGGACACAGTAGGTAAAGTCGTATGGTTACGGAAATAAAAAATAAGTATTGCAATATAAATAAGGAATCAATTATGCATATTTACATCCTTATTCACACTGTCAACAGAAATCTACTAATAGAAATAGAAGACTGTTTTTCAATCACTTACATAATTTATTAACACAGTCAATGATTAATAACGTTAATATTCGGTCATTGAGGTAAAATTGTTTTATTTTATTTTATAATTTACAACAATTAATGATTATCTTAGAAACTTACGTTATAACCCAGTAGTTAAGAAAAATAATCTAACAACTTGCGACTAGTAACGTTAATGACCAGTTGATGACGTAAATGTTCAATTTTGATCATTGACCGTAACATAATACACAAAAAAATTAAACGCGAACCTATTTAATTTTTAAGTTAATTTTTCAAACACTGCTGTTATATAATAATATCTTTGTAGAATACGTTCTTTAGTAGTTTTCAATGATTTTTTTTTTACGATTATGAACAACCGATTGATTTAAAACTATCATAATATTTTTATAATGCATATAAAAATTAATCTCTATTAGTTTTTCACATACGTATATTTCTTCTTCAGGTGTACCAATCTTGTCGGTTTTGCCTCTACACTACATTTGTATCTATTTATTTCTGTATTCTATAGTTCCACTATTACAATTTTCTAGGTTTGATGGTATTTTTTATTGACTTGTGTTCGTTTGTTTGTTATAATAATTATTCGTTTGACACTATATATCCAGCTTATCCTAAGTAAACGTCTATTGCATAACATCCCCAAAAGATTTTATTGTTTCCACTTTTTTTTTACTGTACTTCCATATCTCTAATGTATAATATGCTTTCAGTATCCTTTTTTTTTTAGTTCAATGTTGATTTTATTTGAAAATAGTTTGTGTTTTTTGTTGATTATAGAATTCAATCTTTGTCATTCCAATTCTTATCTTAATTTCCTTTACATCTCACATCATATATTGTCTTAAACAGCAACAACGGTTAACATATTCTATGAATTTATGTACAGATTAGCATATTTATTTTCTTATATTATACCCAAGATTCTATTATCATTGCAACCACCGTTGTTTTATTGGCATTTATGTCCATGTTGTAATTTTTTAAATATATATACTACACTAGAAATAGTATACTAAATAACGGTCCATGACTGCAGTGACAATTTGAATCAATTCGTATAAAGTTACACATGCACTGTCAATGTCTTTTGTTTCTGAAAAAATCAAATTCGTTTGAAATTGAAACAACGAGACCGTGACCGAATACGCATGTGTGTTTTTCACCCTCTAATGCAGCGCCAACAATATGTACCTACCGCGTTTATATTTTACAGGCATACATATATATATATATATATATACGTTTAAATATAATAGTATAAATCACAATGCGTAAATATAGATGCGAGATCAGGGCCCAAATTGCAGAGGGGGAGGGAGATGGTAGTCAACCCTACACAGCCGGCCGGGATTTTCGTTACATAATCGCTAAGCGAGAACCCTATACACAATGTACACGAAAAAAAAAACGAACGAATTTTAGTGTTTTTGCCGTCTCTCCGGAAACATCAGTTTGTTATATAATATAAAAATGTATTTAGAAAAATATTTTTCACCGTACTCGTGATTATATAACCGTGTATCACGATTATAGTTAGTTATAATAGTGACACACTGAAAAAAAATAAAAAGAACCTTCTAGCATTTTGTCAAATACATGTGTATCAGTCAATTAATATTTATCTATTTTACGGCATAGTTTGATTATTTATTTCTTCTACACAGTTTTTAAATATTTTAAAATACAAAATAACTTGAGTATATTAACTTAACATTGTAAAAATTACCCCGCTCTCCCTTACTACTTGCTACGGTTACATAGAAACAAAAAGGAAAAATTAGGCAAATCACCTCAATGTTTGTGCATCAACAAAAATTACAGCGATGGAAACAAATGCCGGCATATTTAACAAACGATAAGATATAAACTTAAAACTCATACTACACTTATTTCTATATGAGTGCAACAGGTAGTTTTTGCCTTTTCGAGGTCAACAAACCTGGTCAAAAATTGGCAGTGATATCCCAAAACGTATCATAATATAGCAGTAAAAAGAAGATGGTAATCAAAGATTTACAGTGTATAATATGGTGTGAGTTCTTAGGGATGCTTAAAGCAAGAAATATCATGGAACCCAGCTAAATTGTCGTTTATAAAGTTTATTTAACCGTTAATAATCAATACAAGTGGGCACTATAGGTAACTTTTCAACTAGTCGAGAGTTCTATTTAGTCATTTAGAGTTTCTTTAACAAATTGGTTAATTTTCAAACCAACTTAATTACTTAATAGTAGTTAAAATATCAATTATATTAATTTAGGCACTTAAATTTTTTCAATTGATTTAAAAAATGATATCTACATTAAGTTAAAATATATTTTATAATATTATCCAAACCACAACAAATAGTATGCAACAAGAAGTAGTTTATTTAATATTTTCACCATATTAATTTTAAACTTTTAATTATACAGTTAGTATATAATCAATTAACTTATAACTTTATATTCTTATCGTTAACTTAAATTAAATGACTCAAGCTAATTTTGTCCATTAAATTGTTCATTTTTGTTGATCAATAATAATTTAAGGTTAGTATATATAGTAGAGTTTGTGTACTTATATGAACATTTTGTAAATATGTGCAGTAAAATATAATGAAGGTAAAGTTCTCGTGATGGTTTACCCTTCCCACCCACCACTGGGTTCATAAATCAATCTTCAAATTCACTTTTGATATAATATATAATGTGGGTAGATCATAAACATCACATGATCGTGCACACACATCAAATGTGACAGGACAAACAACAACAACAACGTATATTAAACGTATTTGCTACGGCACTAATGGAAATACACATATACTGATATACGAGTACTTAAATACAAAGAGTATCCGTGTGTATCCTTGTATTACATCTGTAACCTTTCTTGCAGCAACCTCTCTAGGTACAGTAATATACACTTTTGAGAAATCAAAAAAAAATTCTTAAATTATCGGCGAGGAAGACAATAAAGGTGAACACCTTATTGTCACCATCCAAGACTACTTTTGCACGTAATAGTGCAGTTATCGCTCTGACCAATCAACCACCTCTCATTCTGACCACCGACCATAACGTCACACATTGTCGATTGGCCCAAAAGCGTTAGAGGAAACCACGTGGAGCGAAGTTCGCCAATTACTCTATTATATTTTATATATGTATAATATATACCGGCTCACACCATGGAGCCATTTAATAATGTATATCTACATATTACAGAGAAACGAGTAGACTTGTTGACAGGATGGCTTTTATACTCTCGAAAAAGAAAAGGAAAAAATGGAACTAGGTCGAGTAGTCTGTCACTTCCGTAGTATATATAAACATGTCAAACGGGGGATAAACGAGAAAACAAAAAAATAAAAATAATATTCGGGACAAAAGTATACACGTGCACGCGTATAAACGAACTTGCAAGTGCTGTAATTGCGTATATTATAATATATATATATAAAAGGTAGCTGTATAATATTATTACTATTACTATTATTATTATAACACAATTATTACGTAACATAAAACCTGAGTATATTCTCACGTTATAATTGTCCAAAATGTGTACGGACGAGGCGGCGTACATCGTTAACGAGCTGAAAACTAAAATTGAGTCAAAACGTCATAAGTCTTAAAATTAAATTTTAATTAAATTTTGTATTCCTTCCATTAATACTCCATGTAATATGTATAAGCGTATAAGAGGTTAGAGTGTTTATATTTTTACTTCATGTTTTTATGTGCAACTTAACTAAACAATAATAAATATGTACTCGATTGTATACATTATACAGTAAGCATCAAATTTATCATAATACATGTTTTGAAAAAATATCATCGAGCAAACATTACTTATCATTTTTATTGCTTAATTAAATAATTTAAATTACATTTTATTTCAATACCTAAAGTGTAACACTGCAGATTGCTAGTTAAATATCATTTTATACTAAAGTAAATATAATATTTTAACGTTTAACTTTAATGACTAAGAAATGTTGATGGATCAAATCGAAATCCCCTATATGAAAATGATAAGTATCTATAAATGCATATACAATATACATTATAAATATGTATAAATAACTTGTATTATAAAAGTTAGAAAATCAGTTAAATTATCCATGGAATTAAAGTTGAAAACGCTAACACAAAGTAGGTATTTTTCTAAATTAGGACTTTTTTTTTTTTTAATTTGTTATTATGTGTGTATAGTTATTAATTAAAGCTAACGTATTTGCGTGGTAATAGTTTGCTCTTGTGGCTTGTGTTCGCGAGACATGAATCGTAAAAATATTTTTATTGTCTGTGATATTTGTTCATGGAATATTATTGTATTTATAAAAAAAATTAAAATAATGGATGTGGCCCACGATAGGCGCACATAGACGTCATTAGATGTGTGTTATTATAAATCGAAATTTTTGGTGGAAATCGTTAAAAATATATAGGTAGCTTCGTTCCGACTTCCGGGTTTTTACTCAAAAAATAATTAATACATAGGTACTCGTGACCATACGATTATATACCTACTACGCGAGGAACATGGAAATATTATATTATATATATTATGTATCATTGTTTCAATCGATTGTATTATAATTCTTTTTTGACCACATAATTATTATTATCCTCAAGACCAGGAGGATACGGATATTTCCTATACCTAATTGTTAATAATCGTGTAACGTTTAAAACGTAAAAAAAAATTTGAAGGTTAGAGAAACGGATCAAGAAAGTAATTCGATTCAGACGTCATTAGATTATTAATTTATATATTTTTTTTTTTGTTTTTACGATAAATATTTAAATTCAACATCAAATTAATAAATTCACGATTATATATCTATATCTATTCATGCACGCCTTGTTATAATATCATTATCGATTGATATTAGATCATAGGTGTTTTTTTATGTATCGCTAATCGTTTTTGAACATTGGAGATTAAAAGAGTTAGTATAGGTACCGACGCAATAATTGAACAAGTGCTGTTTACATCACCCCTTGTCACACTTTATTCACAAAATGAATAATTTTTTTTTCGAAACGCTTTTTAATGCGAAAATGTAATTTATTCATTTTACTAAACAATAAGATCAGCCAATATGCAAATATCTATGAACCTACCTAAATACCAAATTATACAGGAGTTTTGAAGATAATTTTAAATTGTCTATCCTATCACTAACATGATATTGTAATATGTACTGTACTCGTATATTATAAAACACGGTATCAATGACAGTAACGTAATTAGGAGTTTGTTCTTGGAGAGGGGGGATTTAAGTTTTATAATCCAATTACCGTGAGAAATATGTTCCAACATTCCCTTATCGATTTTTCAATTTTATAAATAATTTATTGATCTATTATAAATTAAAATAATTATTCATTTTTCTTGATTTATTTCGTTTATTTCGATAAAAAGTCGATATCATTTTCTAGGTTTAATTTTATATTCAGAAGTATTGCCATTATTATTCATTTTCTAATCCATTTAAACTTTCCTATTATGTTTATATATAAAAATAAATTATTATCCAAATTCTACAACACAATATGTATATAAAAAACTAAAAAGCAAGGATTTAAGTATAGCTGTAGTAAATGCGTAAGTCCTTTCACAAAAATATAAGATAGGATGTTATTGAACTATTATCTAAATTATAATTTTAAATAATATATCTTATATTAACAGAAAATAATTTTTCAACAGCGGTTCTGTCACCCATTCCACTTCTCATAATTACGACACTAATTCAACAAGTTTTGTGAATGGAAAAAAAATAATATTTTTCTCTACTAGTTGAGCAAAGCCTATTTACTCGTGTTTTTAATTGTTTTAAATAATTTGTTGTTGGGTACAAACATATGGTAAGAGTCTACAGTTTAAAATAATAAAAAAATCGATATAATGCATTGCAAATAAAATACAATCATCAATAGGTACGTCTATAAATAGAAAAAAGATAAACATATGAACAATTTTTTTTTAATTTAGTTTATTTAAATAAAAATCCATCAATTAACCATTAAATGGTTATTCGAACCATTATTTCGTATTTTTGAAGTAGTTGTTATTATATAATTATCGTCATTACAATTCGAGAGTAATAAAAGAATAGTAAAAATAAGTCATAAAACCTCCAAATAAATACTATTGTATCCGGTGGCCCTTCTGCCATGTATTAGAGTCAATAAAAGCTATTTTAGTGAAAATAACTTGAGATAACTTTATTAAGCGCATTAACATAATATGGCCATTCATAACAATTCTATGTATACCAATAAAATACAGAATTATCTAAAATGTGTAACAAAATTCTCAATTTATTAAAATAAACACGAATTAATTTTTATGTTTTATCTTAACGTATTTTTCTTTGACAACAAAATCATATCGAATGTTATAAAATTTACTGATAATAATAATTAATGTTAAAATTTATTATTTCTCTTTGCGGAGGTAACGCTATTCTGTAAATTTTAAATTATAATTTATACTATAGTAAGTTAGTAAAGTTAGAGTAACAGATTGTTATTTTTATATTATAATCAGGTTCGGGTTTTCAAATCAAAAATGTATTATTTATTACTTAAAAATCTCAAAATCTAAAATATATTAAAATTGCATAAAATAAATTTGAAAAATATTTCATTATTAGTATAATTTAGTAAATTATTTATTTCGTATTCAATATTTTAAAGAATTGTTCGTTTTAGAATTATGAAGAAATAACAACTGGGAAAACCGTGATTTTACAATTTTTAATTCGTTTTTCGATAATTTTGTTTGATATATTTATTAAAAAACCAAAAAATTACGTCTTAAAAATACAAATTATATAAGATTTGATAGTAAAAAATGGTTAACAGTGTTAACGCATATTGATTAGATGAAGTTTTCTGATAGAAACATTCGAATAAAAAAATTAATAATATTCATAAGAAATTAATATTTGTTGTGTGTAAGTTTAGTGAAATTCAATTGAATAATATTTTATGACCAAAAACCTACCTATTCAA
This sequence comes from Rhopalosiphum maidis, assembly GCF_003676215.2. Taxonomy (NCBI): domain Eukaryota; kingdom Metazoa; phylum Arthropoda; class Insecta; order Hemiptera; family Aphididae; genus Rhopalosiphum; species Rhopalosiphum maidis. Next base: position 57,629,944 of record NC_040879.1, read on the forward strand.
ATAATTTCCCTTTCGATTGGTATTAAAAAACAAGTGAAATATTTTATTATTATTCTCGCTTAATCTACTCTGATTAAAACAAATATGAATATTATAAAATAGAATTTAAGTACATTAAACTTATAGTTTAAAGTCGACAAATTCTCAGTAATTTCCCAAAATCCTGAGGTAAGTATTGTATTGTTACAACTATGTAGTTTTTATTGTATTATAATGGCATATATGACTGAATCTACGTCAATATACAATAATAGTATAATTATTTTTTTTTTCATTTTTTTGATTAACTACTTATAAAAATACCTATTTATACTTATGTATTCATCGACATAATAAAAATAACCTTATTTAATTCACACTTTATTTGTGAATCATTAGCTGTGGACAAAAAAATAATAAACTTTATATTAATGGACTGGGGTTGGGTACAATGTCCCCTACTTGTCACATCGGTTCAACGTTCAACATTACATTTTGTTATGCTGCAAGTTTTTCAACAAACCCTTTAATTTCTTCTTTTTTTCAATAGAAGTTTCCAATTTATTGTTGAAAAATATTGAAACGGCATAAAATGGTATTGTAATTTATATAGGAGGAGTGTTCGCGTTACATTGTGTAGTATTCGCATTTAATTTTCTAAATGTAAAATAATTAACAACCGAATTACCTAAAGGTACAAAATGGCTTAATGTTATAATGGTATCATGACGACAAAAGTTTAATCACTTATAGAAAAAGCTATTTTAGCATAATAATAATTTTGCGTTTTTATTTATTTATTGTGAAAACAAGTATCTACAGGTACACCATACTTTCAAAAACTGGAAATTCCCTCACGAAGTTGAAAATAGCTCCTTAGTAGATACAATTAATTATTTTAACTATAATAAATAAATATATATATATACATGTATATAATTCCAATTCGATATATTTTAAAATGTATAAGTCACTACGTTCAATATATATAATTTTTTAGGGGTTGGCAAAATAAAATATATTAGCTCAAATTTTTGAATAAGATAATAATAATAAAAATATCTAAGATTATATACTAGAAAAATATGTTTTGTTGTTAAAGTATAAAATGTAAAATTACAAATTGTGAACAATTTTTTTCCTGTAAAAGGTTGATATAAAAGATTTATTATGCTAAATAAAAGATTTTTCTACATTTTATGTTGCAAATCTAAGCATATTTTACACGTCCAAAAAGTCTGCGATTAATAGAAAATAGAAGTTCAAATAAACAGATATAATTACATTATGATTTTAATGTTTTCAAGTTGAATATGTGCATTTATAATTTAGGTGAAATCAATTAATCGAACTCTTAGCCTTTATATATAATTCACAAGACAATAGAGAGCCGTCATGTACATATATTGTTCGATTGTTAACAGCAGCATTTATACAAATTACGTATAGAAACCTAGCGAAACGGAAAGAAATTGAATAATGTATTAAATATTTGAAATATTTAACTTTAATACTTTTAAAGTCAACGTCTTTTAAATGGACTATGTTTAACTTTTTTTTTAACTTAATTAAAACCTATATCAATTTTAAATTATTTGCGTCAAATTTAGATACTGTTCTTTAACTATTAACTTCTTACTGTAAACTTAAATTTAATTTATTTTCAAAGTGTTGTCAAAAATATTTAATGCATAAACACCGAATATTTTGGTTGAAAGTTAATATTTGTCTATAACATCCATATAAGCCTTCATTGTTTTGACAAGATAAATGAATTTGCAGTCTCGCACTTTTATATATTAATATAATATACGAGTAATACTCTTTTCGTCAAAACTCAAAACACCATTATAATAAATTTAAAAAAAATCTATATTACTTCAACAATCAGTATTTATCAATCAACATTTTTAGAAAAGTATGTATCCTGATTCCCAGAGCTATAAAATTATATATGTTTTGCCAAATACTAAATTAAAATTCTTCAAATGATATAAAAACATTGTTTTTCTTTAAAATGACCAAGTACTTTAAATCAGACAATCGAGTAAATGTGTAATCTATGAAAATTGATTATCTATAATGTTAATACAATTATATTATATAAAAAATTAAAAACTGATTTGTTTTGAATCGAGACATTCGATATAGATTGCGAATTTAATTATTCCGTGGCGTTTCATTAGAGTGCAGATGACCGCAAGATGTTGAATAAAAAAGAAAATTGAGAAAGAAATATATTATTACATCGACGATGAAGACGAGCGGTCGTTAAAATAATAATATTATTATTATTATATAAAATACACACGTACGATAATGAATATAAATATTTCTTATGGCACAAAAGAAAATTATATTCCATTTATCACCGATGTCATTTACATGATATTATATATAAGTGTAAGCCATGCGATCACGCAACTACTCTGTCGTAGGTACGTATCGCGTGTCAGCTATCATTGGTGTTATGATTATTTTTAACCTTTAATCATACTAGCGTCGATGAACAAGAAAATATAAAAAAAATATAAATCGAACTCATTCAACGATCTATATAATATTATATATTGTTTGTATATTGCAAAAGGTATATATCGCCGGAGCGATTTCGGGGGCGGACTGACGGGCGCCCCCGTGCGAGACTTGCCGAGGGTGGTGGCCGCTGCCGAGCGTGATGAGTCATCGCAGCAGACAGCCAGATCGGCTGCCGGGGTTCATTCCACTCCCTCGGCGACAGTGGCGGCGGTGGCAGAATGTACAACAATAATAACATAATAGATCGATATGACCCCCTTCCCGTGCGAGGAGATGAAGGGGAAAAAATGTTCCCGGTTTCGCGTATTACATATTTATATATGCGTATAGAACTAAATAGGACGGCTGTCATCCAGCGAACGATGTTCATTACTTCGTGACGATTTATTCATCAACACACATTGATTATGTAAGTAACTGTGTTATTATATATACAGTAGTCGTCGTAAAAAAAAATTAATAAGTGCAATGAATCGCAGAATATAATGTATCATATCATATACTTATATAACACGCCGATTATGCACCAACCTTTCAGCAGGATTTGTTGAATGTATGAGAGCTGTGATCATGGGGAGGATGATACTTATGCCCCTTCAAATATTACCAAATATCCTCTCCTCCCTCCCTTGAAATTAGCCAATTCTATTGAAAACATCACTCGAAAATGTTTATTGTGTCGACTTTTGTGCTTATGTTTCTATAAAATGTTAAGATCTCAAATAGTTGTAGGAATATTCAATGTTTAATACATCATCATCATAATATTATGTCGAATATCGAAACAAGATCAAATTATTAGTACAAATCTTGGAGCATAGAATAATGACTTACTTCAATCTATAAAATATTATATCGATGATAGAGCTCACATATTATCGTGTATTCATGTCGCAGTCACAAATTATCATTATAAATACTAAGTAGTTTGAACTGCATCAATGTCATCTCGAAACATGCACTTACCTATACTAAATAAAGGGCTTATTAAAATGATACAGAATAACAATGGGTACTAGTTATCTATACACTATTTTGAGCATTCCATACATAGTTAAGTAAATCTTATTATTTATTATCTAAACTTAATATTATTAAAATAGATTTTTTTTTACGTTACTAAACAATAGATAAAAATAATAAATAACTAAGTGCCTAATCTATATAATATTATTTTTATCAAGCTAATAAATACCAATTAAGTTAATTAATTTAAAATTCTAACATAATTACATTTCGAAAATAAATAAATATTTTTAACGGTAGAAATTATGTTTATTCTAAAGACTTGAAATCATCATTGTGTCTTATACGACTTAAAACTACAATATGTCGTTATAGATCAGGAGCGTGCAAATAGTCAACCACGATCTGTGCGATTGATGACAAATGATTTTAAAGTCAATCAGAAGGCCCATTTTTAAAAAATGTATTATACATTTAATAGTCCCTACCACTTACCCACTTACCCCCCCCCTAGTGATCACAGTGATTGAGATTTGCAATAATTGTATATTTATGAATGATTCTTCAAAGAAAAAATATATAAGTAGATCTTCAACAAAAAAAAGTTTGGTTACCCCTGGCATAAATCATGATATGAACTTTCATACTCATTATTTTTATCAATTTTATTCGGTGTTGAAACTTATCTAGATAACAATTACTTATGTAAATTAATTTATCTATAAAAGTACTAAATATCAAATATTTTTAATTGCATACTATCTTTTTTCAGTTGTTAGCTGTATTTTTAAATATTATATTGTATAATATCTTAAGTTGTATAATGTTATGTGTTTTTGATATATACAATTGGCTTGTCCTGTAATTTTATAGTAAGTAAATAAATAATTGACTATTGTTCCAGTCATCTAATCATTAGATTCTAATTGTTATGTTAGATAACTAATTTACTCTTATAAATGTTTAATATTTATTATCATCACTTATAGATATGTATAATGTTATTTTCAATCTAATTAAAAAAAAATCTATCTATCTACCACGTTGTCTAGATTTTAGAAGTGAAATTATCTGTATCTTATCTAGATACATTTTTAATAGTATATTTTCATATTAAAAAAGCTTTAATCACACTGCAACTACATACTATACATTTTTTTATACGAATGACTGTATAAAAAATTTAATATAATGTACTATGATATATCAAAATAATTATAAATATATCTAACTTAGATTAAACACGTTCCACAAAATATCTCAACAGACTCATTGGTTTATTTTTCATGGTAAGTATATATTATACAATATAAGCGTAAACAGTAAGCACATGATTTATTAGGTCATCGTGATAAATAATTCGTGTATAAACAGCTTTTGAAATGTGTATACTGTATACGACGTAAGTCGTTTGTACGAGTACCATCGATATCACAAAATAAAAACTGTTAGTGCAATATTT